>NC_041332.1:42351743-42674243 GCF_004354835.1 Perca flavescens | reverse complement strand
ACGTTAGCTACTCCGCTGTGCTGTGGAGTAATGTCTGGCTATGTGAGACTAGCATCTAATGTTAGCTACTCTGCTGTGCTGTGGAGTAATGTCTGGCTATGTGAGAAAAGCGTCTAGCAACATTGTTGTGAATGCTGCGGTCTCAGCCTGGCAACCCTCGTGAACTTGGAGTCTGGGCAGGAGGGGGCGGGGGAAACGACTCTCCAGTATTTTGAATTGGTAGTGCAGTAACTATTTTAACCGCTAGCTGCCAGTATTACATACAATATTACATATTGCACCTTTAAGAGTTTACTCTAGAAATGTTTTGGCTGCATTTACGCTGTCATCCATTGGAACAAATAAGCTTCATTATCACCAGCCATGTAACATGTTTTATTATGACTGGGTGTGTTAATGATTCTAGTGTATTTTTTTCTCCATGCATATAAAAACTCCATTTAAAACCCCCGGACGAGGCACTGAACTACTTTCACGCTGCATTTATCAATATTTTTATATTAACAATGAAGCAATTGCCTATGTATAATGTGAACGGGGTCATTTATAGTGATGATCCCACAACTTCAACTTTATTTGTGTCCCTGAAAGATGATTAGGTGTGCAGCAATTATAAACACATACAAGACACAAGTTCTACACATAGTCCAACTGGAACACAACCGTAACAGTACGAGGACAAATAAATACCGGTACAAGGTTCATGGATAGCAGCATCAAAGTAACCTACATAGGGTAGGAAAAAGTGCATTTCACAGTCCCTCCAGAAAAACGCGATTATGCGATCGCATAATTTAATGCATAATCAGCCAAAGTCCACATATTGATGTGGGGCCCGCATTTTTTCAAATACGCTGCACTTTCGCCACAAAAATTGCAGATTTCCGCGCAAAATATGCGAGGCTTGCATGATTTCATAATCCCCGCATTTTCGTTGCAAAAACGTCCCATATATCTTAGCAGAAAGTTGACTTTAGAGAGACTTTAGAAAGTAGCGTTTACTTCACAAGAGCAGCCATTTTCCCGTTACCATGGGAACGTTATGAAGTGACGTCATGAAGTGACGTCATGAAGTGACGTTATGAAGTGACGTAATTACACGATGTGAACATCATCGAAAAGCAGGGTGTTGGGGGAATCCCAAACTGCAGTTTTTGCAAGTTCCCGCAATTTCATCGCATAAAATTGCATAAATATCCCGCATATTCCATCGTATTTTTTAAGAAAACGTGCCGCATAATCAAGGATTTTTGTCCGCAACAATCACAAAACATTTTTCTGGAAGGACTGGTATCAGCCTACAAAGTTGACACAATATAATCAACAATGACCATCATCAACAACAACATCAGCATCCATTACATTACATCACCAACCCCTTTTATCAACGTTTCTGACATCCTCAACACATAGTCAACGGACTAGAATATATAAGCAACCAACCAAGGAATAAAGAAAGAAATGAGGTAGCCAAGAGTTCAAAGAAAACTCCTCCCCTGACCCCTATTCAAAAAGGACAGGTATAAAGGAGTACTTGTACCTGTTACTCACGGAGACTGCCCTTACCTCTGCAAAAGCGTTTTAGAGTCTTTCAGCTCATTGTTTTGGTTTTACCCCCCAATGACATTATTGTTTCGGTTCACTCTCACTTATCAACCTTGTTTCCAGGTACAGGCACCTGCTTCCTGCGAAAACACCTCTGATAAACTCACTTTACCTGCTCAGCACCAAATGGCAGACAGACAATGTTAGAGACTAGCTGGTGAAGACCTCTGTCTTTGTGTTGGCGTTCTAAACTCATGTGGATTTGTGAGGACTATGATTAACTGCTCTTCAGATCTCTGCAGGATAAATCTAGACAGCTAGCTAGACTATCTGTCCAATCTGAGTTTTCTTTTGCACGACTAAAACTACTTTTGAACGTTCCACCAAAACAAGTTCCTTCCTGAGACTATTTTGCAGAGGCACCGTTACTCCATCCAGCGCTTAGCGCCACCCAAGACGATTGTGATTGGTTTAAAGAAATTCCAATAAACCAGAGCATGTTTTTCTCCCATCCAGGAATGCTGTCTGGACTTGCAAGACCATCCTCCGCAGCACTGTGGAGGAAGGTCTGGAAATGCAAGACAGCTTGTTCCGCTGCCTCCAGGTGGCCAAATAAATCACTTAAATCATCAATTCATTTTTAAAAAAGTATTTTAACTACATAATACATGTTTGATTTTCTATATGTACGATGGCTGTCCTCTAGAGAGGAGAACATACTGTTTCATTAAGGGAAGTGTTATTGGGCTGTAGTCACTCTTCTCCTTCAAATCACTTTATACCTTTCCCCAATCACACTTTCTGAATGAGTCCCAGGATGAGTAAAAGTCATGGGGGTCACCTAAGATATAAGAATTAATTAATCTTACTTTTTTTGGACAGTTAAGTAATAGTAATATGTATTTCATAGTTATTATTATTAATTTATTTAGTATCAGGTCATTTTTTTATCCTTTGTAGTCCCTATTTGTCGGCATGGATTTTAACAGGACAATATGGACACGGGGTCGGGGCCAATATGGGGATATGGGGCCACTATTATTTCAAACTATTTCTGTCGAACTTGAACCCTATTTTTCCTATTTTTTGAGAAAATGTACCAAAAGGATTTGTAAATAAGTCATTAAAAGGGAAATGCTGAGATTATGGTGGGGAAAGAGGAAATGTATTAATTAGGAATCACAATGACGGCTATGGCTAAATACAATGTTATATCCATACCACAGTTCATGGCAAATTGAGGCGTTCAGACACAACTCTTGCGGACACAATATACATTCTCTATGTTCCCATAACATTTGTGCAATTAAAGTCCTTATTATATTGCACAAAATATGCTTTTACATGTATTGTGCATTTCTGAAGTTTGGAAACTTAAAACGAAAATGTATATTTACGTCCACTAACAGCAGTTCCAATTCTATCTATACAGCTACATAAATCCGTAGAATACAAGGTACAATACAACGGTAATTGTGATTTTAAATTAGGGCTGGGCGATATATCGATATAAAAAATATATCGATATATTTTTAAATGAGATATGGAATTAGACCATATCGCATATATCGATATAGTTCAAATGTGATCCTTGCTCCCATAGATATATACACAGATGTCGCCTTGAGGTTCTAAACATACGTCAAAACCGCCGCCATCTTGGAACAGGGGTGCGAAGCATTCAGATCAACGCTAAAGATGCCGGACTTTTGTACTGCTTAATTATGTTTGATAGAGGAAATGAAAAGAACAAACAGCAATGAATAACATTTAACAGGTGACAATGTGTTTTATGATTTATGTATGCCGCCTTCGACCAGCAACCTGAGCTCCGGCGGCAGCGGGAGGCGGAGAGCTCCGTGGCGGCCGCAGCGTCTCTTCCCCGGGCAAAAACACGGCCGCCTCGCTGCTGCGCGCGGTCCCCGCTGATCCGGATCGGACCAGCCAAAGACAGAGTGGTGATCGGTAGGATCTTACACGTAGTCCAGGACGACCTGTATGTCGATATCGGCGGAAAGTTCCACTAAGTTTGCCGGCGGCAGGCGGACGGAGAGAAGCTACAGCGGGGCAGCAGAGACCGTCTGCAGCTGCAGGATCTGGAGCTCAGTGCCCGTTAAAATGACATGTAACGCATAAATACATACAGAAATAAATAGTGGAGGAATGAGCCTGGACATTTCAGTCTGTTTTAAACTTCACCTTGAAGCAGAAACTCTTAGTTCAGAAGGGTGAAGTTTCCGTTTGGACTCTGGATCTGTGAACCGATCATAATAAATATTCTTTGTATTAACACATTAATTAGTTTCTTTGTTTTGTAGTCGATAGTTCATCTTTTAGTTTACTTAAGTGGAAGCAGTATCAAGTGGAAGAATGGGACTATAAACCTAGGCTTACAGGCATTACATTTTGAACAAAGTAGATTATATTAATATCAAAAGCTTAATTGACCTTTGGAACGAATCACAAATATGGAGCTTTGATTTCAAAAAAGGTACTCCTGTTATACAGTATTTAGGTTTACATTTTATTGTTATTTGAACAGCTGAGCATTTAATCATGAACCAGGTGAAGAAACCGGTTCATTATGTATTTGATTTTGCAACTGTCTCTATGAAACTACTTGTGACATGTCATATTTGATTTTGGCTTTGACTGAACATTTGCTCTCACTTTGCGGAAAAAAATATCGGGATATATATCGTATATCGATATTCAGCCGAAATATATCGGGATATGACTTTTGGTCCATATCGCCCAGCCCTATTTTAAATTTGCTCTCAGTGTTTGACCAGAACAGCTATGATTTACTGGACTTTCATTTCACACTGCATGCTTTCTGAGACCAATACCGCACTGCGGAATACAAATGTTTCTTTTCCAACTGATTGAGGAAGACTCAAGTTAGTTAATAATTCAATGTACTGAAGAGCTTTTCATAGTACTGTCTGCAGCACCAACATAGACAAAAAAGTTAATGAGGTTCAGCCACTACCACTGTAGTGGCCAATAGGTTTTTTTAAACTGAGCTCAAAATATTTCAATGAGGATTCACTGGCACATATTACATGTGTAGTGGTCTTGAGATTTATTGCTGATTTGCGTGTGACTGTAATGGTCACTTTGTGCACTTTAAATCAAACTCAGCAGTGAATGTAAAAAAAAGAAAATGAAAGTAAATGCATCTCTCATCTATGAACATCCAGCCTAGTGTATAGACCATAGACTGTAAAAACAGTGGACATAGCATCTGTGATGTCACCCATTGGTTTTTGGACTGCCTTTTTGAAGCCCCGAGTTTTGCAACACGGTTGTCGCCATCTTGTTTTTTTGCCAAGAGATAGAAACATTTTTTTTACGAGAGGGTCAAGCTGGGGGAGGATGACGCAGCAAAGCCAGTGTTGTTTTTGGTTGCAATGGTGTTGCGCTAAGCTGAACGCGAACGTAGGAAAGTTGCCAATTTTCAACCCTTCTGAAGCAAGTCATCCAGTGGAGATTTAGCGGCTGGTAGGCGCAGACCTCCGGGTACAGCCGCCATTCATCTGCATGTACGGCAGAACAGGTAATCGGCACACTTTCCCTTGAGTTACCAGCTAACGCTAGCAGCAGCTAGCTAGCTTGGTTGGAAGAATGCTGAACAAGACATTTTTAACGACCAAATGTTCAGCTTTAATGTAGTGAAAGTGGGTCAAAGTTTAATACGAAAACACGGACAACACCCAAAAACCAGTTCACAGCTCTTTTAATGTACACAGTGCTATAGGTCTGATTGTAGCCACGCCCTAAAGCATCCCCTGCTTAATTGTCAATTTTGAAATAAATGGGACCATAATTTACAAAATGAACATCATGCTGTATTGAAGACTGAAACGTAGTGATTGAGACCATAAACTCATTAAAATGTTTATTGAGGTATACATCAAGTGAGAAGTAGGGTCATTTTCTCTGACTTCAGACTTCTTTTTGCAACCGGGGAAGTTGCCCCCTGCTCGAAATGAGATAGAATGCAGGTTTAAGGCACTTCCACATTGGCTTCACTTTTCAGACCCTGAAGCTTCATCCATTACTTTTACAGTCTATAGTGCTATTGTTCATCTTGTGTATCTTATTCAAGATCACTTAAATCCATCACATTGTGTCTCTTCCTTGTTCACTTATCACTCCATCAGTCTACAACTAATTGCTTGTTCTTTGAATTATCACATCTGGCAGCCTAATTACTTGTATTGCTTTTGTGAGTTATTTTTCTTCAAGAGGAGCACAGGTGATAAATCTACCCCTGAACGGTGGTTTTTCAAATGTGACTAATTGTAGCAGCCTTGAGGCATCGTTGCCGTGAATGTCATTTGGTAATGAGTAAGGATGCAAGAACTTAATAAATGAAGAAGTTTTTCCAACGTTAAAAATCTAGCTTTTGTAGATAGAAGCCTTCCATTTAATCGCAGACCGCATGAGGGGCAGGGCGAATGCTTACTGTATCGATTACTGCTTTAATTCTAAATAGAGACTGACAGTCCAGGCAGCTGCTGGATGCTCCAATGGCTGAGTCAGTGCCTTGTCGCTGTCACAGCTGTGCTTGCCACTGGCAGGTTTGTTCCCCTATCAGTGGATAAGGATATCCATCTTCACACCTCAGGGTCCTCAGTAGGCAGACGAAGCAACTCTGCTAAATCTAAGTAGGGCATTTCAGGTAACCGGCTTTTTCTCCAAATGTATTATTTAGCCATACTTCGGGGACGTTTTTGGTGCCGGAACAGGAAACTCTGGGGCAATGCTTTGAACTTTATCATACCGTTTTTTGTGTTTGATATTTCTTTATGAATTAGCCACCAGGTCTAGAATCATGTGCTGCCAATATGTGGTGTGCTCAATATGTTAATGTTTCAGGGAGAAAGAAAAAGTATGTTGTGACAGATCTGAAGGTCTAGTATCAGAAAATCCCTGCTGAAGCAGGCCTCAGATCATTTGGAACAAGTAGACAGAGAAGTTCTCCAAAAGGATTGATGGAAAATATAATGTTAATGGACCTTGGCAACAGTTAATCAGCAAATCAAGACAACTTCAATCATTCTCAACGACTCAATCATCCATTACAGCTTCTGAGCCACATCTCTTGGCTTACATCACAACTTTCTTTATTATCCCATCAGTTTGAAATCAAAGTGGCAACTCCTTCCCGTTTAAGTATGTACAATACCAAGCCTTTCACTGAGCCAAACTGGAGCTAATCACTAATCACAAACTTTTTTTTTTTTTTTATCAAATGAAGTGCACACTTAGCATGGTGCCTCCAGCTTCTGATCAGGTACGGACACCAGATTCAAGCTTCAAGATTCATTTATTGTCACTGTAGAAGACAGGTTACGCAAAGAAATGCAGTTGTAGTCCCTTAATGCTACAAAATAAAAAAAATAAAAAATTGTAGTGCATTTTTTCAATTTGCATCAGTAAAAATCTGTAAACAGCACGTTTTTAACATGACACATGGCGGACGACGGCGGGGTCTCAGAAGCAGAGCATTTTGCCTGCCCGACTCGCAGATTTTGTTATTTTGGTCATTTTTTTGGACATTTGGGCTTATACCATAAAAGTAAGTAGTCCAAATAGTTAAATGTTTTTTTCTTTTATTTAGTCTATTTGTGAATGACACTGATCAAAGATTTGTGTTTGCTGTGTTTTAGTTGTTCAAATATTGTAGGGATGTGATTTACGAGCGGGGCTCTGCAAAGTCACGTATCGCAACAGACACAAAACAGATTTTTTGTGTTGAAAGAAAAATCTGCAGAAAACTGCACTTTAAAATGTAACTGTCACTTTTTTTTTTTTTAGTGGTACATTAAATAGAATGTTCAATTTGTCCATAAAAGAATATTGGAAATGATTTCCTTTTATTTGTTTTAAATTCAACAAGTTGTTGTATTGTAGAAGAATACTGAAAGCAGCAGAAATGCAGAACTGAGTACACTTTAATATCTGTTTATGTATCGCGAATAATATCGTTATTGCAATGTTCAACAACATTATCTCATCAACATTTTTTTTTGCCTGGATATGTGCACACTTGGTCCCTTTTCTATTAAATGTAAATGGACTGTATTTATATAGCACTTTTCTAGTCTTAAGGACTATTCAAAGCACTTTAACATAGTACATAGTAGTAGAACCGTTCACCATTCACACACATTCGTGGGGCCCTATCTTGCACCCGGCGCAGCGCAGCGCAAAGTCCGACGCAAGTGTCTTTGCTAGTTTAGCTTCCAGCGCCCACGTCGTTTAAATAGCCAATGCACCTGTGCACCCATGGGTGTGCTGGTCTTACAGGGAGGTGTGTTCAGGTGCATCCTGGGAGTATTGCTATCTTGAGGCAGCGGAAAGTGATCGTGCCATTGACCACCAAAAACCTGGTCTAAAGTCAATAACGCAGTATTTCATTGTTATTTTAACAGAGCATTAGTAAAATGCTCCTAGGCTCTTGCACAGCGCGAGCCTAGGTGCGCACACAGGGAGGCGCAGCAGCACACAAACATGCAAAAGATTAAAAATAAAAATATTACAATGTGAAATAGTATTATATATCAGATCTACTCGCTTGCTTTCACTTCACACACAAGCAGATCAGTTTGTTCTCCTGAACATCTCTCCTTCCTGCTCAGCAAATCCTCCACCATAATAGCAATGTGTACACTCTCGCTTGCATCGTGTGGTGTTACAGACAAAGCCGTCGCTCTTCGTTGGCTTTCACAGCCTGCTCATCAGATAAACATTCACACACATTTACACTCTGATGGCGCAGCATCGGGAACAATTTGGGGTTCAGCGTTTTGCCCAAAGGTTACTTGGACATGGAACTGCAGGGGCCAGGCATCGAAGCACAAACCTTCTGATTGGTTGGCGACCGCTCTTACCACCTGAGCCACAGCCGCCCAATAGTGTGTCATACAAATTAAGATTATTATCAAATGCAATATTGTGAGAACTACCAACTGCAGTCCATGGTCAGTGGGCAAACTGAAGACATATCGACTCTGGTGTTCCCAACTCAAATCCCAGCATTTCAGTATTATCGTTCTAAAAGGGCTGGGGTACCCTTAGCACTTGTGCTAGTGGCTTTAACACCACCTGATGCATTGATAAGGAGAAAATAAATTATTAATTTAAAGACAAAGTGCAACATGAATAGGAATAATCCAATTATTCCATCTGATCTTCTACGAAAAAAAGCCACGAGAGTATACGCTGTGACGAGGCTGTGACTTTTTTGTCCTTTGAATCTTTTAAAAGTGACGTTTTTAATTGCACAAGCATTGGAATCGTCACCGCTTCTGTGCCTCTTCATTTACAATTCTCTTTCCTCCTTAAGAGATGGTGTAGGAAAACTGCTTTATTTCAGGGCCTCTGAATAATTGATGTGTAATGCTGTTGTGGAGTTGAAAGCACCTCATAGTGGCTGCTTGAGCGAGCATTGGGAGATACGGCGCAACTTTTTTAAGCTTCTTCCTCCTGTCTCAAGAACGGAGAAAAAGAGGGGAGAGGAAGGGGCAGACAAAAGAGAAAGGCAGAAAAATAAAAAAACAAACCCCCTCATGGCCAGCAATGCCACGGACATGGCTGGCAGTCTCCTTCTGCAGGTTGGACAGCAGACAAACAACATGGGTGGTTCCAGGGTCAGTGGAGAGCCAGGACTTAGCCCTGCACTCTTTGAGTGAGTTCAGGGATGTGCGTCAGTCAATGAAAATTGCAATATAAATAAGTATAGTATGAATATATTGTTATTGTTATTTCAAACACTTAACTGTTAAAAAAATTGAATAAATCCAACACTGGTCTACCATGAAGTCTACTTTTATGACGCCTATTAAATTCAGTTTTGCTTGACACTGTCATAGAGGTTTTCAGCGGCACCGCAGTTTTTCTCCAGAGCTTAGCGCTTCCCAAGACGATTGTGATTGGTTTAAAGAAATGCCAATAAACCAGAGCATGATTTCCTCCCATCCCCAAATGCGGTGTGGACTAGCCAGACCTTCCTTCAGCGCGCTTTGGAGGAGAGTCTGGCAAAGCGAGACTAACTAGGGTGTGACGTCATTCCCAGCTCTGGCTTCCGACTTGCGCACTATTACCAACATGGTGTTTCTGGATATTTATAGTTTAGTTAGTGGCGATGTTGTACTTGTCTACATTATGTTGAAATGTGTTCCTAATATTCTCATGCTTGTAGATGGGGTTGGGAAAACGTTAGAGAGATCCATCAATACAATGCACTCCAGTTCAACACCACTTGTACTTAATTTCCACCTTAAAAATAAACATGGAAATCATGGGTGTAGGAAGCATTGAAAATGGGGGTGGGACAATCTAAACAGGGAGGTCTGGGGGTCCTCACAGAGCAGATGTCAATTACTGAAGGAATACAATAACGATTGTTTTCACAGTCTATTTATCTGTCAATTATTTTCTCAATTAAACAATTAGTTGTTTGGTCTCTAAAATGTCAGAAAATGGTGAAAAATGTTTGATCAGTGTTTCCCAAAGTCCAAGATGACGTCCTCAAATGTCTTGTTTTGTCCATAACTCAAAGATATTCAGTTTACTGTCACAGAGGAGAGAAGAAACTAGAACCGATTCACATTTAACAAGCTGGAAAAATGACTCAAACCGATTAATCGATTATCTAATAGTTGCCGATTAATTTAATAATTAATCGATTGATCTTTGCAGCTCTAATTTCCTGTATTATGGTGCATTTCAACAGGTTTGATGGCATGAGAAAAAAGAGCTAGAGGAAGTGGTCGGCCAGTACAGTACAAGTACAGAAATTGATTGGATGACTAATTCAGAGCCATGTTTAATAATAACAGTGTTCATTCCATCTCTTTCTGCTTGAATGCAAGTGCAGTTTCTGTTAATGTCTTTAATGTTATCAAATCAAAGAGTGAGGTAGAGAGGACAAAGTCAAAGTGCCCCTCTGCGTTCTCCACTAAAGTACATCTATACAACTACATCTATATCATCGTCCTATCATTTCTACTACTTAGAATCACTGGGACCTGGGCCCAGCGTCTCAAAGACTGGGTTGTTAGCCAGTTATCTTGGCTGCTTTGTTAACACCCATGTTAACACACACAACATTGCTGTTATGTGCTTACAAGAAATATATCAAGGGCTCGGGCATGTCAAGAAGTGACAAAGCAGCGTTCAGAGTAAGAAATATTGTGTGATGTAGTCCACCTTCTCTTTGTTAGGCCTGCTGCTCCTAGGTACTTTCTGTCTCTCCTCTCTCCCTCCCCCTGTCTGTCCTAATTACAGGAGTGGAGTCTGGTGTGCAGGAGTCAGGGTTCCAGCTGCCTCTCATCTACCACAATCAATCTCTGCTTCATATACCCAGTCAACCCTCCACTCTGCGTCAGATCATAGTCAGGATGACCATAGTAAAGCCTGGTTCACACGGGACGATTGCCCAATCCTCAGAGACCCCACACACGGTGATGAAACATCACGGGTCTAACAGTTTTGGTGGTACAGTGTGTGGTGCGCAGCACACGGCAACATCAACACGTCACACACGAACCGATTTGACTCCCGAGCATTCCCGGGTCAGACGGGAAATCTCGCAAAATCCCTCGAGATCAAACGTGACTTCAGAGTAAACAATCATTGCGGACGAAGAGGATGCAGTGGCGATAGTTAGTAGTTTGTTTTTAACCGGAAAAAAACGTTATCAAAAGAAAAGGCGATGGTCAAAGAAGACAACGCGAGCATGGACTATACTGCTACATCATGATATGGAAGTGATTTGATTTTTCTCATAGAAATGTCGTTACGTATTACACAGATTGAACGTTTGAAATGAACGTTCATATATTCGTTTCCATGTACTCTGGTGGACTGCAGTTGTGGATGTAGTTATGCCCATCGACTTTATTTATTGTACACAGGCTGCGTGCTCGTTTGTCCCCGGGGGGACACCACACACGAGGAGAAATCGGGCCAAAAAAATCCAACATGTTGGATGATATCCCTGATTTGAGATCGGAGAGGTCCCGATGTCCTTCCGAGCAGACGAGAGCAGTCTTAACACACCACACACGGAAGGAATATCTGATCAGATTATTTTACCATAATCGGAGCATCTTTAGGATTGTCAGGAGGGGTGAATCTGGGCTAAAATCAGCCTAATTATCCTGCCGTCTGAACCAGGCTTTAGTCTCGCTCATGACCAACCTTGTTACCTGTTTGCTATTTGTGTATTTGCCTGTCCTGATCCGTTCCCTTGTACTTCAGCTATTATTGGAGCCTGACTGCTGCTACCAGGGGCGTCGGACTGGAGGTAAAACCGATACTGATTACCAGGGCCCAAGGGGAGAGAGGGCCCTTGAAAAGTCTAATATATTTTATTTCACCTGGATATTTTCATTTCCTTATTAAATTTCATAATGCATGTCAGATGAAATGTAAAGTTAGTATATTGGCTGAATAACTTGGTTGATTGACTACATTTTGTATACAAAAAAAGACTAAGGTCTCACCCACCCCTTGCTAATGTGCCAAATGGTTTAGTCCATCTGCACGCATTTTGTTTATGTTAGCTAGTTCAGTTGAGCGTCTGGTGGAGCGCAAACTTCTGTTGTAGAAATGTCTTTCTCAAAGAAAGCCAAATCAGGCTACCAAAAAGAAAGGAAAGACAGGAGGAGGAGAGAACACAAAATGAGGGAAACAATTGGTAACTTCTTTTCAAAGAAAGGTGAGCACAAACTAGAAAACCAAATCCATGGTGCTAAACTGGTTGAATATCTCCGTGACTGTTGGTGCTAAAAACAAACAGACAACCCTTATAAAGAGCAGAACATACACTTTCAAATGATAATTTGGTTATACATGTAATCTGAGATAAAGGCTAAATAAATAAACTACACTAGCAATGCTGTTTGCATATAACACACCATTGTAATAGCCTAATTTAAAACATGTTTAATTTTAAATTAATAGGCTGTAATGTCTATAATTAGCAATAATAGGCTAATCAGTGTCATAGGTAGCTTGGTAGCTCATTGGTAGATACATATCATGTCAACATTATAGTTATGTCAGATTCAGTAGAAGCAGATGTTAACATTGTGGAACACATGGCCCTCAGTTTCAGAAACTGTCACAGCAGGGAGCAACAGACCCCTCAGCCTCCTCTTTGGATTTGAAACGAGAAGTTTATATAAAAATTAAAACAAACCATGTTTAGCCATTTTGACTGAAATGTGTTAAGTAACACTAACATCTTAGTGTGTTTTATTCTATAAGGTTACAATTCGGATAAGAGGTTAATATCAGATGTATCCTTCATAGAGAAAGATGACAGAGAACATCTGATTGAGGATGATGGGCGTGAAGACAGCAGAGAGCACGAGTGTTGCTCTGAGCACAGTGTGGAAATGACAGATGAGGAACTGGAAAGTAGGCAGAGCAGTGTAGACCAGTTTTTGCCAGAGGATCCAGGACTATGGCCAGATAAATTAACAGATTATCAGAGAGACACCATATTACGCAGGCTGGCAAGTAAAGGTACAGAGAAAACAACCAAAATGTAGGAGTAACCACAGTAAAATAGGCTAGAGGATGTTGACAAAGGAGGTTTGAAATGTGTGTTATCAGGCTACTCTAAGCATTACAGTTATTTACCCTATAAACAGCTAGGCCTAAAGCTTCATGTGTACAGAGGCCCGATTATTAATATTTTTTTTTTTGGGGGAGGAACATGGGGGCCCATCAGGACTGCGTAGGGCCCAGGGTCTGGTGCTACGCCCCTGGCTGCTACCGCTTCACTCCTGCCATCCACTGACCAGACTTCCACCACTAGCTGACCACTGGATTACTCCTGCTCGGAACCCACCGGACCTTTTTGCCTCTTTGGAAACCTGGACTTGCTTTTCCCCCTTTCTGGAGTGTGTGTGTGTGTGTGTGTGTGTGTGTGTGTGTGTGTGTGTGTGTGTGTGTGTGTGTGTGTGTGTGTGTGTTTAAAAGTGAAGCACCAACAGCACTGTGTTTTTGACAAAAACATGGTAAAAAGGGGGGAGGTTGAAACTATTTAAAAAAAAAAAAAAAAAAGTGTATCAAATAAGACTAAAACTAATATGTTCTTTTATTAGACAGTAAACAAACCCAGTTAACCTAATTAGACACATCTAAATTAGAAACACCGTATTGGACCCAAAATATGCTACACTTAGACACGGTTTATACCAAATTCTAGTCTAATGAGAAACCAGAAAACACATCCTAATACACTGACACCATTTTACAAGGTCTAATTTGAGATCAAATACAATGCAATATGAAATCCAAATTATGTTACAGTTAGACACAACATTTAATGCTAAAAGCATGGTCTTATGGTAGCTTAATTAGACAACACATGCTGTAATTAGATGAATGTAATGCCATATCGGGCAGAGCCTTTGTAATAGTCAGACAAAACACTGAGAGCTCAGAGGACAGTACCTTCATTTGGCCTTTATTTACCGAGGGCCATATGTTGCTCATTAGAAGAAAACTACCGTAAACTAAATTCTAATCAGATTGCATCACACCTGGTCGCTACTTCACACGTCCCTCAAAGCCTGGAGGGTTCCGTTGAGTGTCCAGGTAGTAATATGTCCTAACACATGCTTCTTGTACACGCTACTCCCATAAAGACACCCGAGCACTTTAATGCCATGTCACTATCCGACCCCATGTGTAAGTGCTGTTGCATAAATGCTCAAAATTCATGACGTATGATTCATAATTGATTACATACATCAATTCATGCAATAAATAAATGTATTTGAAGTGTTAACTATTTAAATCTCATGATTAAACTGATTTGTCCCATACAGTACAGAAATATACTAGGTAATAAGGTAAGAAATTGACATATGCGACTGAAAGGGTTGTAGCGACTGTGTATAGGCCATTGTTTATATTTCCTAGAACCAGTGATGGAGTACTCGGGGCCCTGGGCTTGGACTCAAGTCAGACTCGAGTCGCTATTCTCTGGACTCGTAACTCAACTTTCACACTGATTACTTGGACTATGACTTGAGGATTTATGAAATCGGACTCGAGCATTCATGAAATAGGACTCGGAAGTTGGATGAAGTTTCTGACTACTTTTAAGTGTGATTGGCAGTGATGGAGTACTCGGGCCCTGGATCGGACTCAAGTCTGACTCGAGTCGCTATTCTCTGGATTCAAGACTTGACTCAGACTCTTCTTTGGTGACCTGAACTCGGACACAAACACTGGGGACTCTGGTCTTGACTTGGACTAGACAGTTGGTGACTCGACTATAACACTGCACGGAACTAACGGTCACGTTAGTACCGCTACGACAGAATGTGTTGAGGGACTGTATACAATCCAACGCGAGCGGATGTCTCTCACAGCATTTTGCTCAAATACATTCAAAGTTATAATTGACATCTGAAGCCAAAGCAGACAGTCAAAGATGCTTAATATTGGGAGGGAATGTGCCCATAAAAGTATTTCCCCAAACAACTTATCTGGCATTGCATCATGTGTATGAATACTGTATGCATGAAAGGACAATGGCGTGTACTGACATGTCAAGACAATAGGCCCATATATAACCACTTTTTCAACATTTGAATGACAAACTTTCAATGTATAGCAGGTACTAAATAATAGAGATGGCCTGATACCATTTTTTGATTCCGATACCTGAACTTGCGAATCGGCCAAAACCGAATACTGATCCGATACCAGTGTGTCAAAATGTATTTATTAATTCTTCTAGGCTAAATTATTTGCTATTGGATGAGTGCATAAACTCCAGTACTTGCCGATACCAGAATGTTAGGCAGTAGTGGAGGCTTTTCCGATACTGGTATCGGTATCGGAACATCTCCACTTAACGGTGCATCTAATAGCCCTTAAATTGCCTCCTCGAGTCCTCCACTTGCCGCCCTTCCTCGCGTCATATTACCTCCCACCGAGGACGCACGGGAGAGACACAAGGAAATCATGGGAGGAGAGAGGCAACGAGCAAATGTGTTTAAGAGGTATGAGACGTCCTTTCCTCTGAGGCGTCACATGAATTTGCTAGCTGTATGGGCGGAGTTAGTAACTCCTTCAGCTGCACGGCTTCTGGGAAAGCTGCTCTCTATATCCTCGCCTATAGCACCTCGATGCTCCCTCCTCAACGCTAACTCCTCGGGGAAGAAATAAGAGCTTTGAGAGGGCCTTCAGAACCACTTCCGGTTCAGCCGAGGACCCGACACTTCAATCGTAGGTCTGAGTGGCTCTGTGGCTGAGTTACATTAATGTCTAATTTTCAGACTTACCTTTGCTATTTGCTTTTTAATCATTAACAAATTATTGGATACATATTTCAACAACAAAAAAAGGTGGTTAAACTTTTCACAACTTGTAGACAAATGCAACCAGTGACCACTGATGTACAACAACAGTTTTAATCATGACACCTACTGACCTGCAAATGACTAAATACCACGCTTACTGGGAAACGTCACCCTCACATGGAAAACCAATCTCGGATGTTTCAGTCAGTTGAACACAAACAGCTAATGCCACATCTGAGGCAAACAAAGCTTTAATGTCGTCAAATGGTGTTCTCTGGAGCACTTCAGTTGATAAAAAGACTTTTCAGATAAACAGTGGCTTCATTTCACGGTAGTAGATGAAAAAAATATCACATCCCTGGAAAAAACATCCCCGGAAATGTCACATTGCTAACTTGTTCCCTCTGTATGCTAACTCAAGAAAAATGACAGTTTACAGTGAAATGGAGATAATTTGACATCAGTTTGATCAAAGACAATTCTCTATTTCATTCACTGGGAAATCAGGAGCCAAAGCTGTCATGGTACACTAGAGTACTTTTTGTTTGCAGAGATTTGCACAATAGATGTGTGTGGAAAAATGTCTAGATACTGATTACCAGTTACTGCTGACACACGTGTAACAACAGAATTTGGCAAGACTGCTTTTAGTTATGCTGCTCCTTGGTGTTGGAATTTACTCCAAAATGTTTTGAAGATTTCTGTTCTCATCCCACTTAAACATTTTAAACAATTACTTAAACAAACAAAATTTGAACAATGCACATGTTTTCAATAAGCCTTTTTATGTTATTTTAAATTGTTTTACATGTACTGTGTCTGTTTTTTGTTTGCTGTGTCTGTATTTGTGATTCTGTGTAACTTGTGTACTGTTGCTTCAGGGCTCCCTTGTAAAAGAGATTTGACTATCTCAATGGGACATCACCTGGTAAAATAAAGGATAAATAAATTTTAAAAAAAACAAGCAAGGGAGGGGTAAGAGAACGATAGCAGTATTGTCACTCCTTCCTCCCTGATATTGTCTGTATTGATTATAAAAGCATCTTCCTTCAGATCAGAAATTCTGGATAATCAGGTTTTTGGAGAGAAGAAAGTTGTTTTCAAACCTCTAAGAGAGTTTTCCGAGCTACTGCTAACCACTCCCCCAGGATCTGTGACAGGCCGCTGCTGTGACAAAATCACACTGTCTGATATCAATATTTGATCGTGGCATTCATAGATTCAGAATGTGAAACTGTAATTAAAGAATCTTTGGTGTTTTACACACAATCTGCACTGACAGACAGTAGCAGGAACCCAAACTCTTGAGGCTGTTCTCATGAACTTTTCGTACATATAGCTATGAAAAGTAATGCAATGTAATTCGTATGTATTTCACGTATTTATTAATGTGTGCACTCTTACAGTCTGTGTATACGAACCCGTACATGAGAAGGCGTTGCTTGTTTGACCACTGCATTCATAGATTCACAATGTCAAACTGTAATGAAAGAATCTTCGGTGATTTTCTGTTGGCAACGGAGCAATTCCGGAAGTGGAACATCAAGGATATAGACTTCAGGAACACAAACTCTTATTAACTGGTCTTATACTATACCACCTCGACTTCACTCTGTCACTAAGCAGCGCTGGCTAATTATCGTGCTAAGACGGTAGGTGTCAAGCAGCACAGACGATTTGGCATGGCTGCTTCCGCCTCACCTTCTCAGGCATCTTGTGTAATTAACTGCTCTGATCTGCCTTTAATTTGGTTTACTCTGTCGTTTGCAGCAGGGCACCTTATTGTGACACTGTTTTTGTATATATATATATATATATATATATATAGCAACTCCCTGTATCTATGCATACAATACTGGGTCCAGTTAGATTTTGAATCATTGCTGAAACTATTCCATAAGCCAAAAATATGCTAAATCAGTAGTTAACTTTTTGGGATGTAAATTTATTCTAACTTGGAACAACGTATTAACCAGTTTGCACAACCTTCCTTTCAATTTTTCCTCACATTACTGATTTTAATATGGTCTTTGATAGCAAAGCTATGTGAGAGTGCACAGTAGGGATTTTCATTGTGGTAGAAAAGTGATGGATTCATTTTCACAGGCAGTTGAAGAATCAGTCCTAATTATCTCAGGTTTTGGCCTTTGATCTGATTCCTCCCCACGTCTCCTGGAGCCTCAGGTGTCTTAACACATTGTAATGAATGTATTTTTGTGTTTGAGTGTGTGCTGTTGGGCTTGTGTCTTTGTGAGGAACCAGAGTCCTCCCTATGATACAGTAAAATGTCCAGATGTAAATGTAATCTGTCCAAAAGCACTGCTGATGCAGTTGGCAAGAGAAGCACATCAGCCCCTGGGCATCACTTGTGTCAACACAGTCTCGCTCCCTACTCGTCAAATGTCTGACGCATGGTCAAGGACCCCTGGCGTCAAGTTCCAATGAAAGAAGGGTACCTTTTGCTTTGTTTTTCGACGCGGGGGTCCGTCAGATAGACATTCATGTTAATGCTTCACCGTCGGATATAGATGAAAGAACGAACATGGCCCCTTAACTCGAAATCTGTGGCAGTTTTATTGTTGGTATTTTTAGCCCAATAACCGCTGTTTTAATCAACATTGGCTGGAAGGCCCGTGTTGAAAGTGTGTGTTATCATTTAGAGCAGACACTCACGGTGAATCAGAGGGTTTATGTTATACAAAGCTGCATTACAGAGAATTTTAATGTCAGCATGGCAATATCTAAAAACAGAGATTAGATTTTTAAAATCTGATGACACCAGTGTGTTCCCCATCCAAAATAATCCAGGGTGCAAGGCATGAAATTAACACCCGCCCACCCGCCAAATGCAGGTGAATTTTGCAATTGGCAGGTAACACTGTCAATCTACCTGCCACTTTGGTGGGTAGCCAGTGATAATTGAGTGATTCAGATGCGTAACTATCGGTAAGCAGGGTACGCGGTTGTTTACGGGCCTGGTCCAATCAGGGGCCTAACCTGACTCCGCCAGATGGATTGCTTCACATTTGCTCAGCATATCCATCTGGGAACTTTCCGTTGGAGAACTTTTGGGAAGAGGCGAAAATACTGGTTAGCTGATTGGATGAACCATCGGTCTATCACCTATGTTGGTGATAGATGGGCAAATCAACCAATCAGATCCACGAAGCGTATGCAAATACAACCACAAGCCCGCCCCTGCTGCTGCAGGCAAAGCATAGCTCGTTAGCTCAGCAAGCAAGCAACATGTCGGTAAAGGATATTTGCCGTTTGTGTAACGAGAATTTAGGAATAAAAGACACCATTTCAGGTTCCCGGATTGCTGTCTGAAAATACTGGTTAGCTGATTGGATAAACCATCTGTCTATCACCACCTAACCCACCTCAAAACCAAGCGGCCAAAATGTTCTCTATATCAAGATGCCAGACTGATCTGCGAGTGGAAAACTGGAGCTCGCGAGATCCGGACGGTCTCACGAGGCTATCAGGGGCCCGCATCACTGGAAGACATTGACTGACAGCCGCGGCTCCCAATCACGCAGCCACTGACCAAGTGGGAGGGAGAACGGGTCAAATTCATTTCCTTGTTTATGTTATGAAGAAGAGACGTGTGTGTGACTTGAACATCTCACATTTACCAACCGCTGAGCGGTACTTACTACGTCACTTCCGGAGTATTGCGGTGATTTTTTTAAACATTATTACAGTGCATCATTTACTGGAACAAAGCTGAGCAACGTGTTGTTGCTGGTGATAAAACCACTGATTATATATGTACATTGAAGCGATATATTGTCGTTAAAGACCCGCTG
This sequence comes from Perca flavescens, assembly GCF_004354835.1. Lineage (NCBI taxonomy): Eukaryota > Metazoa > Chordata > Actinopteri > Perciformes > Percidae > Perca > Perca flavescens. The sequence goes on along the minus strand of NC_041332.1, from coordinate 42,654,541 downwards.
ATCACTGTCCAATTCTCTGATATGAATGCCTGCATTGCATTGTGGGATATGGGCTTCGCTCAGCCAATGTTGTCTTACCGCATACTGTAATATTTCACCGGTAATGAGACCGAAATAATATTATTAAAATAAAGAAATGAATATCATGATAACATCTAAATAAATGTTGATAGATGTAGCGTTATAGTTTTAAAAATATCAATAAACAACAAAGCAATCCAGCTTTCCTGGCCGAAATAGACCAAAATAATAACAGAAGAAATACATATAAACCATGATAAGATCTTGTGAATAAATGTTGAATAAAACAGCGGTTATTGGGCTAAAAATACCAATAATAAAACTGCCACAGATTTCGAGTTAAGGGGGCATGTTTTTTCTTTTGTCTATATGCGACGGTGAGGGATTAACATGAATGTCTATCTGATGGACCCCCATGTCGAAAAACAATGCAAAAGGTACACTTCTTTTGTTGGAACTTGACGCCAGGGGTCCTTGACCATGCGTCAGGCATTTGACGAGTAGGGAGACTGTGTTGATTGTGTATGAATAATTCCCAGGTCAATGATGCAAGAACCAAATGGTGGTGTTTGATTAACAGATTATGTTTATGCAAAAAAGCACACAATGTTTACATGCAGATGACATTGAAATGCATGGGATTAATGTATGAGGGTGCCTGGTCCCTGCTAAAACTCACAAATTGACTGTACGGAAGTGTGGCACGTTTTGTGCAGCTGTGCCTGTTTGTTGATTCAGAAGTGGTTGAGCTTTTGTTTATCCATCTGCAGCATTACCTTAAAGGTACCGTATTGTAAAAACGGAGATTTTATAAACGAGGTGCTATATAAATACTGTTAAAGTATCAAAATGCTCAATCCACATAGAAATGCACACAGCCTGTATTCAGAAACTCTGCCTTTAAACGAGCCGTCAGGACAACTATACTGTTTATAAGTAGAGAGTGCCTCTACAGTGCCATTACAGTCATTCCCCGGCTGCAATGACGGCTCAGAGACGAGAGCATAAGAACGGGAAATGCTGAGCAATCAGAGCAGACTGAGCTATATTCCTGGAGAGGCGCTTAAAGAGACAGGCACTAAAATAGAGCAACTTAGACAAAGGGTGAATACTGGTATATTCAGACAGAAAGTATATGAAAAAGAATGTGTTTTTGAACATGAAAACATCTAAACATGTTCTAGTAGCAACCCAAAATACAATATAGTATAATAGTATAAACCTGAAAATGAGCATGATATGGGGCCTTTAACTTGAAACTAAACAAAGCACTACGTTCAGTTTAGCTATATGACCATACCATACTTTGATGAATAATGATCGTCTCCTGGTAGGACATTGGTGCTTTTGAAATCAGGATTAGACCGAACTAACCAAAGCACCTTTTGCCCTAGTAAGAAAGCTCTACTGCAACTATGACCAAATCAGTTTGCTTTTGACTAAAGCCTGAGCTCCTCTTGGTTTCACTCCAATCATGTTTAAACAATGTCTACGACTTTATAATGAAGCATGATGAAGCCTAAGTAATGAGGTGGCAGTGAAAGGACTTTGTATAGCTTTTCCCAAGCCCTTTAACACAGAGCCCTGACCTTTTTAACTAGCAGAATTAATTGGGCCGGGCTAACCTTTTGGAGGCTCGCTGTGAAATAAGACCTGCGATCCCGGGTCGGCTCATTATACCACACTTGCTTTGGAGTGTGAGTGCTCCTTTCCCCCTATAGTTTTGGGGACGCACAGCAGATCAGATGGGGAATACATTTCAGGTCAGTCCAATTGAGCCCAATGCTCTAAACCTGGTCTTTTAGACTCTCTAGTCGAGGGGGTAAGCTACTGTTCACTCTCAGGGAGTGAGAACCAGTACTATAGTGCATTGATCCTGGAGGTAACCAGCTCCAACTAGCCTACTGCTCCCAATAAGTGACAAAATAACGCCAACATTTTCCTATTTACATTTTGTGATTTGTATAGTCACAGGGTGTACAAATAACAAGGTCACATGAGATGCAGCCATCTTCTAACTGTATACATACTGGGAGCTATATTCTCAGAAAGCGAACAGTAGTATATATGGAGTTAGATTGAAAAATGGGGCATCTTGTTATATGTGTCTTTGATGAATTATGAAGCCACACAGGCCAGTATAATATATGAATAGTATAGTATGGTTTATGGATTTTTAGCCTGGATTTAGCAAGCTTTTTGCAACATGGTTTTCTGTTAGGGTGGATGGTGAAGTGAGCACAAATCCCAGTAATTTCACCAAATGAGCACAGATGGTAAAACAATTCAGCATGTAACAAAAGTGTTACTTGAGCCCTTCCATTTAAAACACTGTGGTGGTGTGGAGGGGGTGTGGGGAGGAGTTGGTGGCTCAGGTGAGCAGGTAGGGAGGGACTGATTGCTACAGCTGCAGCGAGTTGTCTGATTATGTTCTCCCTTTAAAAGCAGTAGTGAGCCGGAGCAAGCGGGGGATGGCCGACAGCGAGAGAGGAGACGTGGACACTGTGTGGTGAGCTGGACAGCGCAAGTTATGCCCTCGCGACCGAGAGCCTCGGGCCAAGTGGGAGCGAGGGAGCTCCAGACGGATTGTGGGACAAGTCATTGCTGATGCGATCCTTAAATAAAGCGCTGTGGTAAATATTCCTCCCTGTGTGTTTGTCGTTGTCTGTGAACAGAGGTCTACAGCAGTGGAACTGCTACAGTGGCGCCCAACGTGCCTCTGTTTGCGTGGGGAGGATGTCGGACCCGTCACAGGCTGGGTTACCGCAGCAGCCGGTGGTTGTGCTGGCACAGCTGATTGCTCAGGTGGCGGCGATGCAGCAGGAGCAGACCCGGCTCTCGCAGCGGCACTGGGAGTCGGTGCGCGACACGCTGGACGGGCAGGCCCGGTTCCTGGCTCACGTGGCGTCCGGGGGTGCGGCTGGGCTGGCCCGGCCGGCGGCTGTGGGGGTGGCTCTGCAGCGGATGACGGTCGAGGAGGACTCGCAGGCGTTTCTTGGCTCCTTCGAGGTGACGGCAGCGGCGTGCGGCTGGCCGGAGTCGGATTGGGTGGTACGTCTGTTGCCGCTGCTGGCGGGTGAGGCACAGGCGGCGGCGCTCGGCCTGCCGGCGGCCAGCCGGGGCAGCTTTTCGGTGGTGAGGAAGGCGATCCTGGATCGGACGGGGCGGTCGGAGGAAGACCCCGCTGGTCCCTGCATTTGACTCCATGGAAGACTTTCCACTCGAGCAGTCTCGTGACAACACTCTACGCTCAGCTTTGGACCAAGTGATAAGAATTGATGGTCAAATGGTGCGCCCTGATGCGGCTCTCACGTATCCGCATTTCTCAGTGATTAGGGACAGGGTGTACCGCGTGAGCCGTGACGCACGAACAGATGAAATTACTACCCAATTGTTGGTGCCAAAAAGCCGCCGGGAAATGATTTTCCGGGCGGCTCATTATAATCCAATGGGGGGACACATGGGGTCCGATAAGACATTGAACCGGATAATGGCCCGATTCTATTGGCCTGGCATCTGGGGGGACGTACGCCGTTGGTGTGCGTCCTGCCCCGAATGCCAGTTGGTGAATTCCCCAGCTGTGCCGAGAGCACCTTTGCGCCCATTACCACTGATGGAGGTGCCGTTCGAAAGGATCGTTATGGACCTCATCGGGCCATTTCCCCGGAGCTCGCAGGGATATCGATTTGTGCTGGTTTTGATAGATTACGCAACCCGCTATCCCGAAGCAGTGCCTTTGAGCACGATCTCGGCGAAGAGCGTAGCGTGGGCCCTTTTTAAGGTCATCTCCCGAGTTGGGATCCCAAAAGAGATTCTAACTGATCAGGGCACGTCGTTTATGTCTCGCACAATAAGGGAACTTTACGGGTTGCTGGGCATCAAGTCTGTTCGGACCCTCAGACGGATGGGTTGGTGGAGCGGCTGAACAAGACTTTGAAATCCATGATCCGCAAATTTATGCACGAGGGCAAACGCGATTGGGTTAGGTGGCTGGACCCTCTGTTATTTGCTGTGAGGGAGGTTCCCCAGGCCTCTACCGGTTTTTCCACGTTTGAGCTGCTGTTCGGCAGGCGACCAAGAGGGGTGCTGGACCTAGTAAAAGAAAGCTGGGAAGATGGTCCAAGCCCCAGTAAGAATGAAGTTCAGTACGTCCTGGACCTGAGGGCAAAGCTTCAAACATTGGGGCGTTTATCACGTGAGAATTTGCTCCAGGCCCTGGAACGTCAACAGCGCTTGTATGACAGAGGGACCCGGTTAAGACAGTTCGCGCCAGGAGATAAAGTGCTTGTGTTGTTCCCACGTCTAGTTCTAAATTACTTGCCAAGTGGCAAGGGCCCTTTGTGGTCACACGGCGAGTGGGGGATGTGGACTATGAGGTGGTGCGCTCGGATAGGGGGGGAGACACTCAGATTTACCATCTTAACCTCCTGAAAGCGTGGAGGGAGGTGGGCACTGTGTCGCTGGTGACGGTGGTAAAGGACAGAGATGAGCTGGGGCCGGAGGTCTCAAAATCGGCCAATCTAACTAACCTCCCCCCTTTGTGACAGCCATCTCACCCCGTCCCAGCGCGCTGACCTGGCTGAACTGCAACAGAGTTTTGCAGATGTGTTCTCTCCCTTACCGGGGCGCACCAACCTGATACAGCACCAGATTGAGACGCAGCCGGGTGTGACGGTGCGTTTACGCCCCTATTGGTTGCCCGAGCATAAACGAAAAAAGGTTCAGGCAGAATTGAAGGCCATGCTGGAAATGATCGAAGAATCTGGCAGTACCTGGTGCAGCCCCATTCTTCTGGTGACCAAGAAGGACGGGGGCATCAGGTTCCGCATAGATTATCGTAGAGTAAACGAGGTGTCCCGGTTTGATGCCTATCCCATGCCCCGGGTCGATGAGCTCCTGGATCGGTTAGGCACGGCTCAATATTTCACGACACTAGATCTGACTAAGGGCTACTGGCAGATCCCTTTATCTGCGGAGTCCAGGGCTAAGACAGCGTTCTCCACTCCGTACGGGTTGTACCAATTCCTGATGCTTCCGTTCGGCCTGTTCGGGGCTCCGGCGACGTTTCAGCGTCTGATGGACAGGGTGCTGCGGCCGCACGCTGCATATGCTGCCACCTATCTGGATGACGTGATCATCCACAGTGCAACGTGGGCGGAGCATGTGCGGCAGGTGGCCGCGGTCCTCGAGTCCCTCAGGCAGGCAGGGCTCACGGCCAACCCGGCGAAGTGTGCGGTTGGACGGAGGGAGGTACGGTATTTGGGGTACCACTTGGGCGGCGGACAGGTGCGGCCACAGGTAGACAAGACCGTGGCGATTGCAGCCTGCCCGCAGCCCAAGACCAAGAAACAGGTGAGGCGGTTTTTGGGGCTGGCTGGTTACTATAGGCGCTTCATACCTGACTTTGCTGTCTTGACCAGCCCCCTGACCGACCTCACCCGAAAGGGGGCCTCAGATCCGGTCCACTGGACGGGGCCCTGTCAACAGGTGTTCGAGAGGGTGAAGCAGACCCTCTGTGGGGGGCCGCTCCTCCACACCCCTGACTTTTCTCTCCCCTTTGTTCTACAGACAGATGCATCGGACAGAGGGGTGGGAGCTGTACTGACCCAGCAGGTGCGGGGCGTTGACCGCCCGATCCTCTACATTAGCCGCAAGCTGTCTGAGCGGGAGGCACATTACAGCACGGTGGAGAAGGAGTGTCTAGCGATACGGTGGGCGGTTGAGGCCCTACGTTACTACCTGCTGGGTCGCTCCTTCACCCTCTGTTCGGACCACGCCCCCCTCCAGTGGCTCCACCGTATGAAGAACACGAACGCCAGGATCACTCGGTGGTACCTGGCGTTGCAGCCGTTTAGATTTAAGGTGGTCCACAGACCGGGGTCGCGGATGGTTGTGGCCGACTTCCTTTCCCGCTCGCGGGGGGAGTAGGTCAGGCCGGCTGGCCCTGGCCTGTGGCTGGCGGTGGGGGTATGTGGTGGTGTGGAGGGGGTGTGGGGAGGAGGTGGTGGCTCAGGTGAGCAGGTAGGGAGGGACTGATTGCTACAGCTGCAGCAAGTTGTCTGATTATGTTCTGCCTTTAAAAGCAGTAGTGAGCCGGAGCAAGCGGGGGATGGCCGACTGCGAGAGAGGAGACGTGGACACTGTGTGGTGAGCTGGACAGCGCAAGTTATGCCGAGAGCCTCGGGCCAAGTGGGAGCGAGGGAGCTCCAGACGGATTTTGGGACAATTCATTGCTGATGCGATCCTTAAATAAAGCGCTGTGGCAAATATTCCTCCCTGTGTGTTTGTCGTTGTCTGTGAACAGAGGTCTACAGCAGTGGAACTGCTACAAACACTTTTTTATATAAAACTGAAGGACGAAGCTTGGAATTAAATCATTTTCAGTTTGCCAAGACCGTCCCTTGTCACCCATTCTGTTGATTTTTTTCTGAGGCTATCTTAATCCGCTGGGGAAAAAAAATGATAGATTTTCCCCTTCAGGTTGAAAACAAGTTACTCCCCCAAGTGAAAGAGTTTGAGTATCTCTGGGTTTTGTCCATGAGTGAGATGAGATCGAGCGGATCAACAGGGAGACTGTGTGAGCATTGTACCAGACATGGTATCATGTCATGGTGAAGAGGGATGGAAGAATAATAGCCAAGCTCTAGCTGAGCTATGTTCTTGCCCTCTCCCATGACCATGAGAGTTGGCTAGTAAAGAATCGGATCATGGGTAAAAGTGACCAAAATGGCTTTACTTTAACAGGGTGTCTGGGCTCATTCTTAGGGACAGAGTAAGGAGTTTGGACATCCAAACGGAGCTCCTCCACATTGAAAAGAGCCAGTTAAGGTGGTTTGGGCATCGGATTAGGAAGCCCCGTGTAGGTATTCCAAGCGCGTCCAACTGAGAGGAGACCCTGAGGCATACCAAGAGCTTGCTGAAGGCATAAAAAGTCCCATCTGGCCTATGAAAGCTTCGGGATCCCCCAGGAGAAGCTAGAGGTAGTAGCTAGGAAGAACGGCGTTTTGCATAGCTTGTTACCACTGCGACTCAGGCCTGGATTAGTGTCAGGAAACAGATGGAAAAATGTAAATTCAGCACACATACGCCAATTCATGGCAGTTAGGGAAACTCAAAAAAAATAATCTATTTATTTATCAACAACTCTGCAATCTACTGCCTTGTTAGGATTGAAAGGTAGCTGTTAAAAGTTGGTACTTTTCACCCTTACAGAGAAGAGCAGTTTGCGGAAGCCAGATATCACATAGTCCACAATGTGAAGAACATGTAATACATTGTTTCTGGTAAAAAGGAATCAAGCAATCCACAAAAACTGTCTGGCAAACAGCAGAGTTAGTTGGACTGGGATTAAGTTCCTGTTGAAAACTTCAGCAAAAGAAAAATTATGACCCGAAGAGAAAATGTAGCCGTTTCCTTTCAACATGTCACACAGAGGTAACTGTGATTTTGGCTACTCGCTAAGATTTTTACTGGTAAAAAATAAAATAATCTAAAACAGCTGGTATTAAACTACTATTAGCATCTGAGTGAGATACTCGAGGGGTTCAACATTTGTTTACAAGTCTGAGTAACTATTGAGAAGCTCCAGTCTGACATGAAAGCCAGCCGGTGGCGGCCGGGATCGCTCGCTCTATGGCTGGTCAGTGATGCTCACAGACCCCGCTGTCAGCTGGAGCTCTCTCAATAGACTCGTGGACAAGTTTATTTCCTCAATCTTTTTCTTTAAATAACAAAACACAATCACCGGGGCGGCCTCAAGCTCACCCAGTAAGAGCGTTCGCCCCATGTTGGCAGAGTCCTGCAGTGGCTTGGGTTCGAGTCTGACCTGCTGCCCTTTGCTGCGTGTCATCCCCCATCTCTCTCCCCCCTTTCATGTCTATCCACTTTCAAATAAAGGGAAAAGCCCCAAATTAATCTTTAAAAAAAACAAACATTATCCATCATAAGATAAACAGCAACCTGTGGTTTCTGCAGCCAGAGCAGGAGTCAGAGGAGTAGGAGAGCATCATCTGAAAGGCCAGATGTGTAAATAACATAGCCTATGTGTAAATAATAAATAATGACATTTGTTATTTAGACTTAGGCTGGTTACACACTGCAGGCGTGGCGTGAGCGTGGCGTTTCTGTTGCATGTCAGCTGCGTGTCAACTGCGTGGATTTTGTCTGTCTTTACACACCAGAAAGGTGTCTGACGTGGTGCTGCTGCTGCTAGCCTTGTCTGGACACATGGATGTTTCCCATTGATAAAATGAAATACCATGTTAAACATAAATATATACTGATTTGATTTCAGCAAAGACAACGTCGGGAGTATTGATGGCAAAATAGGCTACAGAATATTTCGTTTTGTATTGACAGGTGCAATATTAGAAAATCAATTAAAAGAATTACATTCATATAGGCCTATCTGCATTTATATCAAGACCTAGAGGCTTTCAAACATAAACATGTCATTTGTTAATATGTATTTGTGTCTAAATGACATATAAACATATTTTCCTATTCTATTTTGCCTGGAAACGCTTCCAACACGCATCTTGCGTGAAAAATAGGCGTCGGTTCTATTTCTAGCAGGCACGCGTCTCACGCCGGCAGTGTGTAAGCTCTAACCTGTTACCATGGGAGCCAAAATAGCCACGCAGCTGACATGCTCGCGCGACGCGTCCAGTGTGTAACCGGCCTTAAGGGGAGACACCAAAGCTTATAATTTTCATTCATTAGCTTAAAACAGGGACAATAAATGTATTTAGATATAGGCTATCGCAAAATAGATTTCCACATAACACTAATGTACACCTGAAAGACAGACCAGTGTTCAGAGAGGCATTATCAGACCTGAATGACAACAGGACTGTCGATGAATAAAAGTATGTTAAAGAGAGACGTATCTCTCTGCCCTGTCAGATGCAGCTCTCCCTCGCCTCTGGCTGTGTGTGTGTTTGTGTGTGTGTGTGTCAGCCGACCAACTTGTTAACGTTATGCCCGCAATCACTTGCTGAGCTTTTGCGAAAGGCAGATTACCACAGGTAGCTGTTTATCTTATAATGGATAATTGAGGAAATAAACTTGTCCATGAGTCTGTTCGGAGACTTCCAGCTGCGATCCTGGCCGCCAGCTGGCTGTTACGTCAGACTGGAGCTTCTCAAGTCCGACAACATTGTAGCAAATGTGCAATTAGTCATCAATATTTGTAAAACTGCCCATATTCAAACTCTGCACAGTTGATTTCTCGCATAAAAAAAGTCTCAAAAGTTATTTTGGTGATGAAATAGCAGATGAAAAAATTGTAAAAAGCCAACTACCGATCTAGATTCTAGACTCAGTTGCTTTTCCTTGGGTTCCCGGATGTTAACACTGAATTTTAAACTGAAGCCTGTTGAATTTGAGCAAGATGAAAATATATTAGTTGAATTTAAATTTCCCATATTAAGCTCATTTTCAGGTTCATAACTGTATTTTAAGGTTGTACCAGAATAGGTTTACATGGTTTAATTTTCAAAAAACACCATATTTTTGTTGTACTGCACAGCTCTCTCTCACTGCTGCCTCTTTTCACCTGGTTTCTGTTTTAGATACAGAGTGAGACCTCTTTTCATCTTCTTCTTCTGTACTATCTTTGATTGCACTCGCACATGTTTCTCCAACTTTGGTCAGTTCCAAGGCAGGATTAGCTGGGAGACTTCTTCTAAATGAGGGAGCACATGTAAGTAGTTCTTTTGTAGATTATGGTGAACTTGTGTGTGTTGTAGCAGTGCTTTGCTATTGAGAACGATGTAACACTACGAGCTAACGGTTGTGGTTAGCCAGCTCATTTCGGACTGTGATGTCACAGTCCGAGCCGATTTTGAACAGCTCACACGGAGACTGAAGGCAGGACACATTCAGAAACCGTATCTCACTCAGAACACCATGGATGGATTTTTTTCAAAGTTTGTATGTGTGTGGAAGCACCAGAGACACAAAAGAACACCCCAAATCCCAGAAAAAGTGATTTTTTCATAATATGGGCACTTTAATACATTGCATTTTGCATCGGAATTTGTTATATTGAATTTTTTACGTTGAATTCTGGATTCTGAATTTATGAACTTCCAAAAATAAATGTGAGAATTAGTTGTTGAAAATGTGAATAGTAAAATTCGGAGGCAAAACATTCAGATACATTTTTTTTTGTTTTTCAATGGCTTTTTAATTTCAAAATCCAATGAAACAGATTTACTTCTATACATCACAAACTGAATTCTGTTGATGACCTGACAGAAGATCACACAGCAGTTAGGTCAGCCATTATATAAACACAGGTATACAAAGGATGAATAACAGAGGTTGATAAATGTTGTTTGACGCCGTGGAGTATCTCTGAATCACCCCACACCCATTCCACAGAGTAGTGCATGTAGGTTATGTTGTCTGCACTGATCAATTCCACTGAGAGCACGCCAACCCAAACAAGGGGCATCTGCTTTGTCTAGTGGCCAAGCATGTTGGCGCTGGACTGGAGCTTGTCCAGAGGAAGCTACTGTGTTTTTAATATTTTGCATGACATTTAATGTTGCTCTGCCCCGGAGTGCTTTGTTTTTGACCCAGAAAGAGAACAGCAGGGGCAGGGGATTTAATAAGAATACAGCATAAAAAAATCGGATTAGAAATATTGGAAATATTGGATGTTGTTTTCATTTTCAACAAATTGTTTATCCAATTACAATACACATTTTCTACGCGACCTTAAAGCAAAAATTTGGATAGTCATTATGGAAACACTAATTGGTCATGTGACAAGGGCGGCGAAGATTCGTTTTCACAGAAACGCTAAAAGAAATAAAGTGCAATACACGATAAACTTGCCTCAAACTTCAACAAAAACACCTTGCTGTACCCTTTGTTCAGATAATAGGAAAGAGAACAGTAATAAAGTGCAACACAATTTATTTCTGACAGCAACAAGTGCTCTACAGTGAGTTCAATATGTTTCTACTTTTAAATTGGCCTCAAAATTTCAACACAGTACACAGTTGCCATACAATGTGTGTTTAAAGTATATATCCATTTACCTAAAGGCAGCAATTGGTAGAACAGGCAACAAAGTGACAGTACTCTGATCCAATGGAAATCAAATCTGTCAGCACTCTAGCACAGTGGATTGGGAGGGGGTGCCCCCCTTAGATCCGCCCCTGCTTAGTTGTGTGAATGCTTTCTTTGGTCGCCTCTAACTTTTGCATATGTTCAGCTACAAAAAACATTCAAATATCAAAATGTTCAGCACTTTAAGCACATGATGGGACTTTGTCAATATTTTTTCTTTAATGTCAGTAGAGCAATCAAATTCAAATCCAGTGGCTTAACGAGCCAACACCGGGCCTCTATGCAGGATTATCAAGGCGGGCCCCCCACTACAGCACGTGATGATGGCGCAATGTCCACAAGTAGGCTACCATGAATAGGACAGGATAGGATCATAGAGACACAGCATATAAGAGATGGAGCGTCCTACGCGCACCATAACAACAAAAACACTGGTAAATGCGCATCATAACACATGAAAAAACACACAAGATCAGTCCTTCCAGGATTTCACGGTCTTTTTTTGAGATTGTTGTGGCCCAAAATGCCTGATTTCACGGGAGCTTTTGTAAAAAATTGCGATAAAAGTTGCGATGTCTTTTGTATGTTTGTTGCAATGAAGTTACAGAAGACAGTGAAAGTTGCAAAAAACGTTGCAATTTCTTTTGTATACTTCTTTAAAAATAAAAAGGAAACTTTTTTTGGGGAGAATAATTATTACTATTAATTAATAACTCAGGGTTGAGATTTCCTAGGAACCTTACCAAAAAGGCTCAGGATGCTGCAAATGTTGGTATAATAAGAAAATGGCTGGTGGATTTAAGACAAAAAATAATAATTGAATGAATCAAATATGAACATATATGTCACTGTCAGTGGCTTGTTGATCTTTACATTGTGAAATAATTTCCTATCCTGGCCACACACACATTCATACGGTTTGATAAAGTACTTACTGGACTTTAACTTATCATTGCACTTCAATAACGAGTGTAGCTGTCCTCAATTTAGGTCATTGAGTCATCACATCTGCGTTTTTTTCCTGCATCCACCGTGTGTGATTGTGTGTGTGTGTGGGGGAATGGAGCGGCAGCCCCGCCCGCTGCAGAGAGCCGACAGTATTCAAACAGCAGCTGCTTCAGTGAAAACATTACAGCGTACGTTGATGTTAAAATGTTTACAGGTTGGCAGGACGGTCTGAAATGTTTTGCACGCTCTTTGGCTGTACGTTTTGTTGGTAAATGTGAGATGTTCGAGTCACACACACGTCTCGTCTTCATATCAGAAACAAGGAAATTAGTTTGACCAGTTCTCACTCCCGCTTGGTCAGTGGCTGCACGTGGGACTGCTGGGGGCCCCGGCTGTCAATCAATATCTTCCGGTGATGCGGGCCCCTGATTGGTCCGGGCCCATAAGCACCGCTTACCCTGCTTAACGATAGTTACGCGTCTGTTCAAATCCTATTCAGGCTTCTTCCTTTTTAAAATGCTACTCCTCTGTTAAGATAATTATATTATCAATAAATGGACAGAAACACTGGAATTATCTCAAAACCTGTTTACTTGCTAGTAGAGTCAAATTCTATGTGATGTGAATGTGATACAAAGTCTAAAGTCATAATAAAGAGTTTTATTATTTTTTCATTTTAAACATCAGAACACACAAACACACTTGAACAGGAACAACCACCCTCCACCCTCCACGGTCTTGAGGAAAATCAAGTATCAGTTTAGCATAAATCCTGGACACTAATCCTCACACAGGAAAATCAACAAGCCATTTAATGATTGGGTGCATCTCAAGACTGTTCCCCCATGGTACTCCCATAACATTTAAGGGTTGACCTTAAGGGAAGACTAAGGAAAAAGGATGTCCTAGGGATCTCAAAGCTAGCTCTCAGGTCCTACAAAACTCACAGCCAGCCGACCCCAACCATCACAGTACCCCCTCCTCAATGGACGCCTCCGGGCGGACAGCCAGGCTTGTCCAGGTGGGCCCTGTAGAAGTCCTGCAGAGGGGATTTATTGAGGATCTGACTGGCGGGAATCCATGAGCGTTCCTCCAGGCCGTAGCCGGCCCAGTCCACCAGGTACCGGTAACCCCAACCTCTATGTCGCACATCTAAGAGGCGGCGTACCGTATAGGCCGGGTGGCTGTCGATTATCCGTGGAGGAGGGGGCTCTGCCCCTGTGGCGGAGAGAGGACTGGTGGAGACCGGCTTCAGTTGAGAAACGTGGAAGACTGGGTGGATCTTGAGATGTGGGGGGAGCTTGAGTCTGACGGCGGTGGGATTCAGGACCGCCTCGATGGGGTATGGGCCCACAAACCGGGGAGCAAGCTTCATAGAGAAGGTCTGAAGCGGGAGGTCCTGGGAGGAGAGCCACACCCTCTGGCCCGGCTGGTAAACAGGAGCAGGTCTCCGATGGCGGTCAGCCAAGCGTTTGTTTCGGGAAGCCATGCGCTGAAGGGCTGCCCTGGCCTCCCTCCACACTCATCTGCACCGCCGAAGGTGGGACTGGACTGATGGAACCGCCACCTCCTCCTCCAGGTCAGGGAAAAGTGGTGGCTGAAAACCAAGGGCTCGACAGAAGGATTTCCATACTAGTGATGTGAACTGGGGGATCCCGTGGAGGCGGAAGACATGGTGGACCAGGAGGCAGGCGGTTTCCATGGACGTGGGCAGCTTGGGCAGAGGAATGAAGTGGATTGATTTGGAGAACCGGTCTACAACGGTGAGTATGACAGTGTTGCCTTGGGAGTTAGGCAGACCGGTAACAAAGTCCAGGGCAATGTGGGACCAAGGCCGACCAGAGACTGGAACGGGGCGGAGCAGACCGGCGGGCGGCTGGTGGGAAGGTGCACACCTCACAAGCTGCCACAAAGTCCCGGCAGTCCTTCTCGGCGGTGGGCCACCAGAACCGTTGGCGGAGCAGGAACAGGGTTCTGGCTGCACCCGGGTGGCAGCTGAATCTGGAGGCATGCACCCACTGGAGGACCCGGGAGCGGACACTCGGAGGGACGTAGAGGCAATTGGAGGGGCCGGTACCAGGGTCGGCGTCCGTAGACTGGGCATGGCGGATGGCGGACTCCACTTCCCATTCCAGTGAAGCGACGAGGCAGGAACGAGGAAGAATGAGGTCTGGCTGGTCCACTGGGTCATCGGGAGAATGGAGACGGGACAGGGCATCAGGTTTTGTGTTGCGGGATCCGGGGCGATAGGACAGGGTGAATCTATTGAAGAACAGGGCCCACCTAGCCTGGCAGGAGTTCAGTCTCTGGTCGGTGTGGAGGTAGGAAAGGTTTTTGTGATCTGTCCAGACTAGGAAGGGTTGTTGGGTGCCCTCCAGCCAGTGCCTCCATTCCTCAAGAGCCAGCTTGGGCCACGTCATGGTCCCCCCACGCTATACCTCTGCTCGGTAGGAGTCAGGCGGCGGGAGAAGAAGGCACAGGGATGAAGTTTATGGTCAGCATGGGAGCGCTGGGACAGGGTGGCCCCACTGCCCACGTCTGAGGCGTCTACCTCCACCACAAACTGAAGGGAAGGGTCAGGGTTAGTGAGAATGGGGGCAGAGGTGAACCGGGACTTGAGAAGGGAGAAGGCTGCAGTGGCCTCCGGAGACCAAACGAAGTGAAAAGAAGGGGATGTGAGACAGGTGAGAGGGGCAGCTAAGGAGCTATAATTACGAATGAACCGGCGGTAAAAGTTGACAAACCCCAAAAAAATGCTGTAGCTGATTAACAGAGGCAGGGGTGGGCCAATCGGCCATGGCTTTAATTTTCGCCGGATCCGCAGGGAGCCACCCACTCTCAATAATGAAGCCCAGGAATTGTACAGAGGGGACGTGGAACTCGCATTTCTCAGCCTTGACAAATAGCCTGTTCTCCAGAAGCCGCTGCAGCACTAAATAGATGTGTTCAGTGTGTTGGACTGGGTCGCGGGAGAAGATATCGTCAAGGTAGACGAACACAAAGCGGTGGAGGAAGTCACAGAGAATGTCAATAATATAATAAATAAATAATCAATAAAGATAATCAGTACTGCGTGATATACTGCTTATGGACACAACACATCTATGAATGCACCTGAAAAATATTCCCATTAACCAAACTGATCTAATCTTACCCTCTTTTCTTCTCGACTTCTCTGAGTTGTGAAGACGGCGTACTGCTTTCTGTAAATTACGAGACAGGAAAAATACACTTTTATAACCAGCTCAGCTCTGTAATGAATGGCGCTAAAAGCAGCCACAGCTCTGTGCTGCTCGCATTTAAACTTGGTGAGGTTTAAAACATTACTGCCAAGTCTAAGTAGCCTGTTTAACATGCAAATACAGTCATTGTACGATCAAGAGTTAATAAACAGTACAGACTAGCTCGCCGTTTCATTAATAATCATATACTTACGTTGACTTCTTCTTTTCTGCGAGCGCATCTTGGTCGGAGGTGATATGGAGGAGAGAAAACAACCGCTCCAAACGTCTCAAACAACTCCTGTGTGTTTCCAAGTGAAGTTTGACAGAGTGTACAGATAACTATTTTACCAGTTGGCCTGGCTCTAACTCTTGGACTCATCTCCTGCCGCTTTTTTTCAAATGGAAGCAGTGAGGGCGGGGGTAGGGGGCGGGGCAGAGTGATAGAGAAACAAACAGGAGCAGATTAACCAGCAGGGCGCGAACAGCGCACACACTGGTGTGGAGGTGAATTACAGTGAGTTATAATGGAATACTGGGAAAGCTTAATAACAATAGGACAATTGAAGTCTAGATTATGAGGCTGTTTTAGCAGAGCCAACAGCTTCATATGCCATGGACATATGGTGAATATGGTGCTGAATTTGCCAGTATTTTAAGATGACAAATGGTTGGGACCTTGTCATGCAATGACACAGCTGATATGCTTTATGTGAAGCACAGTGTTTTGGTGTCAGCAGAAAGACAGTTCTTAAAAAAACTGTACAATGGTGACTCTGTCTCCATTCCACCAGACAATGTTGGATGAGCAAGACCAAAGAAAGGCCACTGTAGTCATGTCACTATGCACAGTGGTTGAGCTATGAGCATGGAATGCACATTTTACCTTTGTGGCAAAGCCTGATTAAAACTAATTGTTGAAATAAATTATTTTGTGTATCTTTTTTACATAACATTAGTCATTACTAATGACATACACAGTAATTAATCTAGCATACTTTCATTAAATAAATCAATTCAAGCTAAAATTGAAGAGTCTACAATTAGGCTATAAATGAGTCTGATCTATTTTAAGAGATTTTCTTAAAATTAAGTTAATACCTTTTAGAAAAATGTCACCTGGGGTAAAACTTCCCCTGCTGCTACCATGATTTGCATTTGTATAGCTCACAGCATTTTCATTTACATGTTAAAGCCTCCCTTAGAATTAGAGGGGGGGGGGTCATGGGGGGACAACTGCCAAGCAAGGCCCACGTCAATTTCCGACAATTCACGGCAGTTTTCGGTGTTGCCTGTAAATTGCCGTGTACAGTCGTAAACCTGAAGTTCCATGACAATCTACAGTGCCGCATACTGACGAAAATCCCACTTTTTATGCAGTGAGAAGGAGTGTCACCTCCTGCCAAGACAGGGAAACCAGTAGGAGGCGGGGGTTGGGAGAGGTCCGGCTCGCCAGAGCTCCCACTGCTACTGACTCTTTTGGCCAGACGGGGCAGGAGGAAATGAAATGAACAGGGTTACCACAGTAAATACAGACCCCCTGCCAGATGACGGCGCTGTCGTTCTTCTGGGGAAAGACGGGCGCGGCCCAATTGCATGGGTTCGGGGGGGGCAGAGAAGGGGGTGCCGGAGGACTGATTGAACGTGGCTGGGAAGGCAAGGGAGCATAGACCCAATTTGAAAAAATGTAATGAGAATTCATTCAAATTAAAGCTGGCAATTCAGTTTAGCACCGGCTTTTACAAAAACGTTCATACAATTAGTATTATTCAACTTTTTAAAGACTAAATTAACTAGATTAATTAGAACAATTTCCACTTTTGCACATTTTCCTACAACTTCACCTTTTTCTTACACATTGAAGTCAGCAATTCATTGTACTGACAGCTTTTCAGAAAACCTTAAACTATTCCATTTTGTTTCATGTTATTTAAAGGTGCAATATGTAATATTGTATGTAATACTGGCAGCTAGCGGTTAAAATAGTTACTGCACTACCATTTCAAAATACTGGAGAGTCGTTTCCCCCGCCCCCTCCTGCCCAGACTCGAAGTTCACGTTGGTTGCCAGGCTGAGACCGCAGCATTCACAACAATGTTGCTAGACGCTTTTCTCACATAGTCAGACATTACTCCACAGCACAGCAGAGTAGCTAACGGTAGATGCTAGTCTCACATAGCCAGACATTACTCCACAGCACAGCGGAGTAGCTAACGGTAGATGCTAGTCTCACATAGCCAGACATTACTCCACAGCACAGCGGAGTAGCTAACGTTAGATGCTAGTCTCACATAGCCAGGCATTACTCCACAGCACAGCCGAGTAGCTAACGTTAGATGCTGGCTATATTGACAGTCATAAAAGCCCATGCTCACGCGGAGCTCTGTAACCAACTGACAGACACACTTTTTTGGCTTAAAATTACAGTTTGAACAGCTAAAAACACAACAACCTCACTGTCCTCTCCACACGCCAGTCAGGCACACTTCCTCGGCTTAGAATTAAAATACGAAATGCTAAAAATACAACTACCTTGCCGACGGAACACACTTCATTGGCTTAGAATTACGGCAACAATCGCTAAACAAACTGCAAACTCACAGTCCTCTCTTTCCGATTTACAGCCCCCCTCTCGTGGCTTAAAATAACTCACCGTTGTCGGCTCCAGCCGCTAAACTACACGCTGTAAACAGCCATGGGTTGTTTGCCTGGTCCTCCGGGTAACGTTAGCAGTTAGCAGGGTTAGCATGGCGGAGTTAGCCAGGACCAGTCGGGATCACTTTACTGGCTATGTCTCAATTGTTTTTGCGAGTAACCAACTCGGGTACTCTAGCTATATAATTCAATGTGAGTACACAAATGTTGAAATGACATAAAATGCCCATCCCTAGTAGCTGTGATAAATTAGCCTGAAGCTAATGCTTACCTGTTCAGGAAAAAATAAGCCAACTCCGCATCCTTTTGGGATCCAAGCTGTCTCCATCTTTCAAATACATCTCCAATATTTACCAGGGGGTTGTTACGTCTCTGGTCACGCAACTGTTAGAAACATGCTGTTTTCTTTTTTGTATGTCATGTAGAATCTATCTCCGTTGATCCTGTTCGTTTGTTTGCTGCTTTCATGGCTGTACTACCGTTACAGCTGTAGCGCGCTGGGTTTACGTTTTTACAGGTATATCTGGCAACCCGGCCTGCCTGTCAAACTGGGCCGTTGATAACAACACACAGATCAAAACATAAACTCAAATTCCGTCACGGAATGTAAATTTCAAAAAGAAAAAATACTGACATTAGCATTGTTGTCAGAAAAGATAGTATTTCAGTTTAACATGTTTCCTTAATATCTGATGAGGCATTGGTGTCATTTTTGAATTTATTACAGTACAAATATTACATATTGGACCTTTAACATTTAATTAAATTTATATTAATTTAAACCATTCCCACTTTTCCAACTATTCCCACTGCTTTACCTACTTCTTACGCATTAAAGCCAGCAATCGAGTTTAGCTTTATCAATTTAGCTTTTCAGCATTCACAAGCATTTTCTGCAGTAAATGCATTTTCTAGTTTGCATCGCAATTAATGTGAAACATGTGAACTAACATACAAAGATTTATTAGATTGTGATATTCTTTTCATCAGTTTATGTGCTTTAGTGGCTGCAGTGACTCGTACACTGATTTATTTAGAAAGAAAAAAATGCTTAGTTGGTGGAAATTCAGAGTGGGTGATAACTTTTCATTCTAGTGTCCATTTAAGCTGTTGATTTCCCAGCCCTGGTTACAGTACCCGAACACAACTAAAATCATAGACAAGATGTCGAGAGCTTGTGTTGAAACTATTCCTGACAGTTAAGTCAGAGAAAGTCTCTTCTACCAGACTGCAGAAATGTTTACTTTTCTGTGTGACATCTTGAAAGGACAAAACAACAGTGCTCTTCAGCTCTGGTTATTTCACAACTTCTTTCTAAAGGCTTTTAACAAAAAGTTTATTCCAATGGGACCACTGGCCTGGAAGCTACTGTTACAATCTCAGTAATCGGAGAAGACCTCTACATTTGACATGTGGCTAAGGGAGATGGGGATTCTGTTAGACCTGAAGAAAATCCTGTACACTGGGCCAGAAAAAAAAAGAAAAGAAAGCTTTAACTTATTGTCATCTGTCACTGGGCCACATTCTGCTGTGTGGCCCCGTCCACAGCAGTACAGTACATTGCTTAGCTTTTGTGTCTGGGCTGTCAAGATTGGCCGAGTGCTGAGGCAGGAAAAATAGAGTTCTGAGCCCAAATGCAAGACTCTAGCTCAGGGTTCTTCAACGTTTTTTAAACCAAGGACCTCTTAATTGAAAGAGACGGAGCAGGGACCCCCTTCTACATAGACATAAATGAAGTTGCATATTAAACTGGGCCTACAATAAAGTGTAGAGCAGCATAAAGCTTTTATACATACCTTTTTAGTGCATAGTATACTAAGCTATTAAAGTAATAATTGACAGCATGATCATCTTTTCAAGTTAACCATAAATGTGGCAAAGTGAATCCTTGTTTACTGTATCTGTGTATCGTAGTGACTACCTTACCCATAGGCCAGTAAGCCTATCATCAGTGGGGATTTATATTTGCTAATAATATGTTGGATTCATGTTAAGACATTTAGATTTTTGATCTGTTAAAGATCTCTGCTCTAGCTGATGCAGGTGTAATCCAGGTAAAAGTACTGATTATTTACATGGAGTCTGGTGGGTTTGGTGATAGCAATTTCAAAGCTGTTTGTGGTTAAACAAAAATGATCTTACTCTTTAACAAAAAGGACAACAGTATGGAAAGGATCCCCGGAGAGGTCGATCTGTGGGGATCCTTTCAATTCAATTACATTTTATTTATAGTATCAAATCATAACAAGAGTTATCTCAAGACACTTTACAGATAGAGTAGGTCTAGACCACACTATAATTTACAAAGACCTAACAATTCCAGTAATTCCCCCAAGAGCAAGCATTTAGTGTGACAGTGGTGAGGAAAACTCCCTTTTAGGAAGAAACCTCTGGTGGTGAGTAAAACTCCCTTTTAGGGAGAAACCTTGGACAGACCCAGGCTCTTGTTAAGCGGTGTCTGCCAGTGCCAGTTGGGGGTGTGATGAACAGTGGCAATAATAGTCCCATGGAGCTGGTTCCACAGGAGAGGAGCCTGATAGCTGAAGGCTCTGGCTCCCATTCTAGTTTTAGAGAATCTAGGAACCACAAGTAACTCTGCATTCTGGGAGCGCAGTGCTCTAGTGGGATAATAAGGTAGTATGAGATCTTCAAGATATGATGGTGCTTGACCATTTAGAGCTTTGTAGGTCAGGAGAAGGATTTTAAATTCAATCCTGGATTTTACAGGGAGCCAACGCAGAGACACTAATACAGGAGAAATATGATCTCTTTTCTTAGTTCTTGTCAGAACACGTGCTGCAGCATTCTGGATCAGCTGGAGAGTCTTAAAGGAACACGCCGACTTATTGGGAATTTAGCTTATTCACCGTAACCCCCCAGAGTTAGACAAGTCGATACATACCCTTCTCATCTCCGTGCGTGCTGTAACGCTGTCTGCTCTGCTCCAGCATTAGCTTAGCCCAGCACAGATCCTGCAGGTAACTGGTTCCAACTAGCCTACTGCTCCAAATTGTGACAAAAGTGACAAAATAACGCCAACATGTTCATATTTACATGTTGTGATTTGTAGAGTCACAGCGTGTACAAAAAACGTCACATGAGACACAACAATCTTCTAACAGCAAACAAACTGGGAACTATATTCTCAGACAGGCTTGCTGCGAGCATATCACTCCGCCCAAGTACTATATTCTTCCGCCTGAGAATATAGTTCCCGGTTTGTTTACAGTTAGAAGACGGCTGTGTCTCATGTTACGTTGTTTTTTATACACGCTGTGACTCTGTAAATCACAACATGTAAATAGGAACATGTTGGCGTTATTTTGTCACTTATTCGGAGCAGTAGGATTGCTGGAACCATTCACCTGCATGTTCTGTGACGGGCTGATGCCGCTGGGGGTTACGGTGAATAAGCTAAATTCCCAATAAGTCGGCGTGTTCCTTTATGGGATTTATTTGAGCATCCTGATAGTAACAAATTACAGTAGTCCAGCCTGGAAGTAACAAATGCATGGACTAGTTTTTCAGAATTGTTTTGAGACAGGATGTGCCTAATTTTGGCAATCTTACTAAGGTGAAAAAAGGCTGTTCTTGAGGTTTGTTTTAAGTGGGCATGAAAGGATATATCCTGCTCAAAAATAACTTCTAGATTTCTGACAGTAGTGCTGGAGGCTAGGGCAATGCCATCCAGAGTAGCTATATGTTTAGATAATGAGGTTCAGAGGTGTTTAGGGCCCAGCACAATAACTTGATAACTATATAACTTGATAATAACTAGTTTTGTCTGAGTTTAACATCAGAAAATTGTAAGTCATCTATGATTTTATATATTGAATGCATGCTTGAAGTTTAGCTAACTGACTGGTGTCGTCTGGCTTAATTGATAAGTATAATTGGGTGTCATCCGCATAACAGTGAAAGTTAATTGAGTGTTTCCTAATAATATTGCAGAGAGGAAGCATATATAAGGTGAATAGAATTGGTTCAAGCACTGAGCCTTGTGGGACACCATGGCTAACTTTAGTGTGCCTGGAGGATTCATTGTTAACATTAACAAATTGAGATCAATCAGAGAAATAGGACTTAAACCAGCTTAGTGTGATTCCTTTAATGCCAACTAAATCTTCCAGTCTCTGTAACAGGATGATATGGTCAATAGTGTCGAATTCAGCACTAAGATCTAGTAAGACAAGAACGGAGACAAGTCCTTTGTCTGAAGCAGTTAGGTCATTAGTAATTTTCACCAGTGCTGTCTCTGTGCTATGATGCATTCTAAATCCTGACTGAAAGTCCTCAAATAAACTATTGCTATATAGAAAATCACATAACTGATTAGTGACTACCTTCTCAAGGATCTTGGTGAGAAAGGGAAGGTTAGATATAAGTCTATAGTTGGCTAAGACCTCAGGATCGAGGGTGGGTTTTTTCAGAAGAAGCTTTATCACAGCTACTTTAAAAGACAATTCCGGCACAAAATGAACCTAGGGGTAAATAACACATTTGTAATCAAAGGTGACCAGTTTTAGCGGAAGCACAGAGAGCTGCGTGTAGCACTGCACCTCTGATTACTGATTTTAACCTTGGGTTGTCATGGTTTATGACCGATAATAGACTAAAACTAAAACTACTGAGTCCGACATTGTCTTTGCATATGCACAAAGTGACTTAACATTAATTTTAGTGATCTCCGATTTGTAGTATGTAGTTTGAAGTATGATCTTGCTGTATTCTTGGTTATCTTTAGATATCTATAAGTGCTTGAGTATAACTGGGTGCACAGTTGGTAGAGCGGGCGCCCATATATGGAGGTTTACTCTGCGAAGCAGCGGGCCTGGATTTGACTCCGACCTGCAGCCCTTTGCTGCATGTCGTTCCCCCCCCTCTTTCTCCCCTTTCATGTCTTCAGCTGTCCTGTCAATTAAAGGCCTAAAATGCCCAAAAAGATAATCTTAAAAAAAAGAAAGTCCTTGAGTGTAACTAGTGTAGTTTAAATGCAATACAGGCAACTAGCCGCTAAATTAAACAATAAAGCAGAGTTGAGTTTTTGCTGGAGCAGCAAACTAGCGTCCGTGACCAGCATGTCAGCACGTCAGACACTAAATAATAATCTAATATTTAAAAACAATCTGAGCCTGTCAGTGGCAAAAACAGCACTTTTAGTGGACAAAATTGACGATACACACGTGCCCTATATAAAAAAAGATCTTCAACATGGGTCTGTGACCCCTAGGGGGTTCTCAGAGTTGCTGCAGTGGGGCCGCCAAAATTATTGTTTGATGGTTTAAAAAAATAATATACATTAACATGAATCCACTTTTTTTAATGAATACAATTTGATTTGCCTTAATAATCCTCATAATTAATATATGTACTGAACTATTTTTCTCAGAAAGAAAGATGGAAACTTTTAAGCATACTGTATAGTACAATTTAAAGACAGGCTGTACTTCTGATGAAAAGATCTAACAACATGCAGATTAATTTTTTTGACAGTTTCACTTGGGTGGCAGTTTCCTCATCCCTAGCAGCTGATAAAATGGCAGTCTGCATTAACAGGCTTTTTCCTGCAGTTTCTGATGAGCTCCTTATCCCAACTAACCCGCCCAGTGATTTAGATTTCTTTTTAAGCGCAATTCCCGTTTTAAGAGGACCTGAGAAAAAGCTAAAGCAGCATCAATTGTGTTTGATACAAACTAAAAATTGCATATTTGTGCATGTTTACGCATGTTTATGCATTTTGCTAAATATAGGTTTGGCTGGAATTGAAATAAGAAGTTCAAGCTCCCAGAAAGGTGACTAATATTTTGATGTTCACTGACTTCCTTTCAGTATTTGAACAAATTCTTCCTCTGTGTGCGCTTATTACTTTAATAGATGATCCATGCATGAGTCATCCTAGAATAGTAGTATTTATGGGTTGGACTCATGACGGGTAACTCCACAGTAGATATTGTCTTTCCTAACAGAGAAAATGCTCACTCTTTGCGTCCTCTTTAAGGCCTAATGAGTATTTGTCATTTGTAATTACATCCTCAAGTGCCTTCAGTAAATTCCAACTGCCACCCAAACTTTCGATTCAATTCAGCCTCAAATTGTATGCCAGCTTTTGTCAGAACAATTCAGCTTGAAGAAAAAAACCGCACAATTCTACTTTATATGCTAAAGATTTAGTCTAGGTAAGCATGCCTTATCTATATGCAAATGATCAGTTATCAACTTCAATAACTGTTGAACGAGGTGTCTCCAAACATGGTATTGCCTTCATTTGTCAGGCTGCCAGGGTGGCCCAGTTTTTTAATGCAAAAGCATTCAATCTTGAGGGAGATGGCAGCAAACAGAGAAATAGCTCGTGGAAAAAAGCAGAGGATAGTTAAGAGCACAAAACGCCAGTGATGATAATGAGTCCTGTTTGTGTTGCCCACTTCATCTTAATAGCAAATGATAAACCAACTAGTCAAAAGCAAATGAAAAACAACTCCGTAATGCTAATTGAAACAATTTCCCTGCGCAGCGTGGGGAATTGGGCTGTTTTACAAAAAGAGAGTCTGTCCTTGAGCGGATCCTCAGATATAAAAACATCTTCCAACAACCACCTGCACAGAAGAAAAAGTGGCAGGCATAATATTCCAAAAAATGGTTGACATTTTCTCAATATATTGTTAGCCCAGTTCATATTGTACAGAAGTTATTTCGTATAGCTCCAGGCAGCTCCTTTCATAAGACTTATTGCTGGCACAAAAGAAGGCGACAGCATCGCTGAAGTTAAAATATGACAATAACACTGATACTTAATTTCTGCTCAAATCATCAGGGCCAGTACCATTTCCTGATATAGAGAGCAAAAATGTTTTGTTTTTATTATTGTATGTGTTGCAGTAATTGCTCTTTTTTTATGTGTAGCGTGTTTCTTAGTGTTTTGACTTTTGCATCTGTTTTAGTATTTGTATTATATATATATATAGAGCACATTATTTTTTATGGTTGTGCTTTGACCTTTGTTTATGTTTATTTTAAAGCTTTTGTATAGCATTTTTTTATAGCATTTGTACGTTGCAGGTCGTTAAATTGCATTCACATTTCCTTCACTTGCTTCCCTTCCTCGCGTCTCAGTCCATCCCACCAAGGAAGCATGGGAGGAGAGAGGATGTGAGGAAATGTGTTTTTTAGAGGGATGAGACATCTTTTCCTCTGAAGCCTCACGTGAATTTGTCAGCTGTATGGGCGGAGTTTGCTATGGCCTTCAGCTGCACAGCTTCAGGGAAGGCTGCTCCATGTATCCTCGCTCATAGCTCTTCAGAGATCCTCGCTCCTTAGAGCAGGAATAAGAGCTTTGAGACGAGCTTCACAAAAGAGGGCCAGAACGACTTATGGTTTAAGGAGATATCAAATAGAAGACTTACTGTTTTCCCCTCCCTGTTTCTGTCAGTCACTTCTCTGTCTCTTCTGAAACAAACTGCAAGCGGAATAGCCGCAAAGCGGCGTTTCATTTTGGCTCCCATGTTATTCAATCTGTCCGGCCACACCGGCTGCGATCAGGTGCTGAGCGGCCGCGCGGGCCCGCGTGCTGCAGCGATTATTTCGCCATCTCCTCTATTTCTTCCACGAGCGAATGTGTCAAGCCAGGCAGGTCATTGCATACAGGAAGGCCACAGTGCAGCAGGATACTTAACAAAATAAGACAAATTTCAAAATAAAACACCCAGGTTTATGGTGATTTAGACTGTCTTGACTTCTCAGCTCTGTCTACAGCGAGACACGCAATCAGGCAAACGGAGAGAGAGACGGACGGACGGACACACACACACACACACACACACACACACACACACACACACACACACACACACACACACACTGATAATGATTATCTGGTGTTTTTATCAAAAGAATGATTCTGAA
Organism: Perca flavescens; assembly: GCF_004354835.1. Classification (NCBI taxonomy): domain Eukaryota; kingdom Metazoa; phylum Chordata; class Actinopteri; order Perciformes; family Percidae; genus Perca; species Perca flavescens. The sequence goes on along the minus strand of NC_041332.1, from coordinate 42,628,715 downwards.
TCTCTGCAATGTCAATATGACATTTCAATCATGTTGACTAATTCAACCTTTTGAGATGAGAAGGGTCGTTTTGTAACCGGGCGGATCTGGTATTAACAGCCAGGAGCGCTATCAGGCACGAATCTACGCTTCACGGCGCTTCGCCAGCAGTGTGTTCCCGTTGTTATAAACCCCGGCTCTTCACTCAGTCTGGGCCAGTCCGTTCACCTTCGTGGTCCACACATTTATTTGGTTGTCTTAAGTTGCTGTCAAACCTCACTGATATCTTGAATTTTTGCTTGAGAGTCAGGTTACCGGTCTGGTGCGAGGATACTCTCCACCCATGTCTACAAGGTCTCATTTCTTTATCCATTGTGAATAAAATTGTGCAGTGTGACTAACCCTAACAGCACCTTTTCTAATGTTCTGAGTTTTGACTTTTGTGTGGGTTGTAGCCTAGTATGTTGTACCATTTTTTGTTGGGAGCGACATTTCTCCTAAAAAAAGGTTGAAGACAGCAGATTGCCTTTGAAGATTTTACTGGAAGTAACTGTGAAAAAGGTATTGGACTACAAATTCAGTGACAAATCAGAAAGCAATGAGATTCCATACACAGAGTTATACTAAAGGTACTGTGGAAATGAGTTAGTTCATTTAAGAAGTAGGGTGTAAAGAATAAAATACACAACAGTATGTTTACTTGCTCCTATTTTTAGCTGTGAAAATGACTGGGTCCTTAAATAAAAAAAAAAATGAAGAAGTACCTAAACATTTTAACATGTTTATTTTACATGATATAAGAAGCAGCATTTCCACCTTAAAATGGGCTCTCTTTGTAACATCCTATCACCTTGTCTGGGACGTACAGGTTCAGTGTGAGGGTGTAGGGACTGGGTTGCCAACATACGCCTGCTGGGAAGAGCCTGGCTGCATATTCTTCCATCTGTCTGCCTGCAGAAGCTCCATCCATAAAGGCAAATTCACAGAGCAATCCAAAGAGAAAGAGTCTCTCTTTTTTTCCAGCCTCTTAGAATGTTAGGCAGTCTCGCATATCTAATATACTTGAAGGCAAAACTGTTGAGATCCACCAAGTCTGAGGCAGATGATTTGAGCCTTAGAAGCCCTAAGAGCTATAGTCCTTATCTGGTCCTTTTTCCCCCTAGCAGACGGTAACTGTATGAACGTCTCCTCCAATCGTGCTGCAAAACGCTCTTATCTATGCTTCACTGCATACCTTCTTCCTGCACTCACTAAAATTGAACCACAAGTCATTTCACTGCATGTAAACGGTTTCATCCCGAACTGTGATATGTGATATATCAATTTTGGAAGAAAAGGGACTTGATATTTTTCCTATTAACACATTCGATTGCATCTCCTAGAAAATATTACTACTTTCTACGTAAAGGTCAAAGCACGGTTGATGACATAAGGAATTTTCCCAAATAACCTTTTTCTATCGTCATGCATTGTGTAACAGAAGGTAAAGTTCACAATGTAATCATTTTTGTTTTAAAACCCGTAATATAATCAATGATCGCATTGAGTTTTGCCGTTACACAGCCCTTCAGAAATGTTGTAAGAGCTCAAACCACAACTAAAATCGATAGCATGAGGAAGATTGCTTTAAAGTATAGCAGCAGCTTAAACAATAATTTTGTTACAGTTGAGTACTGACTTCAACTCCCTGAAGCCTTCCTCGAGGGTTATTAACAAAGGTAGTGTTTATCATGGTGCTCTCGGGCAAATAAAACAAAGGGAGAAATGTGTTTGTGCTTGTAGCAGTGTAACACACTACATCACTGTAATTGAGTGTATGCAGGCAGAGCAGGAAAAGATGTTGAGTGGCCACACTAGTGCTTGTGTGAAACACATGTAGGCTATGTGTTGACTTCATGCATACAGTACAGTACAGAGCTGCACAGCTCAAAGTAGAATATATAGAATATTCTTCTTCTTACAGGTATTTGTTTCTCCGTGCGAGCTCCAAATATATAGCTGGCAGACATATGAGAGCTTTAGGCAGTGGAAAGAATGAATTGTACAATGCTGTGTGTCAAAATGTCAGCATTTTTATACAGCAGCTTAGCTTGCTGTACTGTAAAACTGTAGAATGCTACACAGTCTTGCCCACAATGAAACGTGTTGAAGTAAGTTTGGGCAAATCAATTTATTTGACAGTTAAAGTATTGTTAAAACACACTAACAAGGATACATTTCTGAGGCCATATTCTATAGAGTTTATGGACACCCCAATTAATGACTATATAATATAATAATGTACCATAACTGCACCTTAATAAATGTATCCATCCACATGCTTCAGGCCTTCTTAAAGTCACAGTGAAACAAAAGTGTCAACAAAAAGTGTTTAGATCCAAGAGAGATTTAAATACATTTCTACAGATGTGATTGGATCACCCAAAAGTGGGCGTTTCTTAGCGAATACAGCGCGATGCACAGAGCTGTAGAAGGTTAGGAGCTCCGGACCTGCAGAGGACCTCCCTCACCTACGCGGTTAGATCAGGAAGAGTTTTAGTTGTGCAACAGAAAACTCTGATTGGACAGATAGTCTAGCTAGCTGTCTGGATTTACCCTGCAGAGATCTGAGGAGCAGTTAACCATAGTCCTCACAAATCCAGCGGAGGTTAGAACGCCAACACAAAGAAAGCTGAAGATGACCGACATCTAGCTGACGTCGTGGATATAGACTAGTATTTGACGAGTTGGTAGTGAGAATGTGTTGTGGGTCCACAGTTCTGAGGTCTGCAGTTCGTTCCTCTTTAAAAATGCAAAAATGTGAGCTGAAATCCACACACACAGCAATGACAAAGTTATTGCTCTTCTGGCTACACAGAAGGTGAAGTGCGGTTTCATGTGCGTCTTGGGATTAGCTAATCACCCCGAATCACATTTGATTGGATTCATGTATGCCCCCAAGCTCAAGACAAGTCATTATATATACAGTACAGGCCAAAAGTTTGGACACACTTTCTCATTCACTGCGTTTCTTTTTATTTTCATGACTACTATTTACATTGTAGATTCTCACTAAAGGCATCAAAACTATGAATGAACACATATGGAATTATGTACTTAACAAAAAAGTGTGAAATAACTGAAAACATGTCTTATATTTTAGATTCCTCAAAGTAGCCACCCTTTGCTTTTTTATTAATAAGGGAATAAATTCCACTAATGAACCCTGACAAAGCACACCTGTGAAGGTAAAACCATTTCAGGTGACTACCTCATGAAGCTCATTGAGAGAACACCAAGGGTTTGCAGAGTTATCAAAAAAAGCAAAGGGTGGCTACTTTGAAGAATCTAAAATATAAGACATGTTTTCAGTTATTTCACACTTTTTTGTTAAGTACATAATTCCATATGTGTTCATTCATAGTTTTGATGCCTTCAGTGAGAATCTACAATGTAAATAGTCATGAAAATAAAGGAACACATTGAATGAGAAGGTGTGTCCAAACTTTTGGCCTGTACTGTGTATATATATATATATATATAAAGATTAAAAAAAAGATTGGACACATATTTAGTATTTAACAAGAGATAAGAGTTCAAATGTGGACCAAAGGATTACATCTTAGAAAATGTACTTCATACTGCAAAAAATAAAGAGCCTGAATCATTAAAGGGATATTTCAACGTTGGAAAGATGAATATATCTTTAAATTGGGTCACTTATGTAGTAAAAATGTGAAATTTGTTTAGAAATTTGTGCCTTCTAGGCTGAGAAAAGCCAGAAAATGTGTTTTTGGCTCATGTGGATGAAAGACACCAAATCCCAGAATGCACTTGCTTCGCTGCTTTATGAGTCCACTCCCAAGCCACGCCTACCGTTTACAGACAGACAGACAGTGAGGCATTCAACTCAACTCAAGTGAGACAAGTTTATTGTCATTTCAACCATATACTCCATATACTACCGTGACTCAAGTGGTGTTACACATTTAAAATATATAAAAACAACATTATATAAAAACGACATACAAAACAGGCTACATTTAGTAGGCTCCGTAAAGTTCAGCTAACGCATACTAGCAATAGCGCCTGGTGGCAGTGCTGGACTGGGACAAAATATCGGCCCTGGCATTTTTGGCCCAGGCGGCCCACACCCACTGTGATTGGTCAGACACATTCCCTGCAGACAGTCCTCTTAAAATATGCGTGCATTCTATGATATGAGTTGCCTAGTGTTCAGCGTTCATGTGATAGTTTTGGATCCTTCAAGAGGGGTGTCAAGATATATCTGTTGATCTTACACTTAAATAATTAATTCATTCTTAGAGTTATGATTTGTATATTTATGGTATTTTTATATTTTTTTATTATTGATATATTGTATTGCCATTATTGTTATTATTACTATTTTGCTTAATATTGGCTTAGCAACTTTAAATTTAATTTTAACTATTGTAAGATTCATATTTTGTCGCTTTGGACAAAAGTGTCTGCTAAATACAATAACCATAACCATAACCCTTCCCAAAAGCTACAATAAAGCTCTCCTCCTCCTCGGCTTCAGGTAATGCTGATGTTGAAGCAGCTACTACAGCCCCAAACATGTCCAAAGTTTTTAAGGAATCCGCCTGTAGATTCTTAATCTTTTTCTCCTTTAATTTCTCTGCACCTCCCTTGCACTTTGGTGGTCGTTTGTCCATTTTAACGGTGGATGCTAAACTTCCAGCATAACTATTACAGCTTGTGTCTCAGGGCCGGGAGTCGTGGCCATAGTGGGATTCGTAAAGTTGCGGCCCGGAGTGCGGAAGGGGGGTCCCTGGATTTGATTGGGTCAGGCCAGTGACAATAAAGAAAATTAACCAATGGGCTGCTGTGAATTCTTTATGGGCCGGCCCGGCCAAAAAATTAAAAAAGGCCTATTTATATCGGCGATTCGGCCCAAAAGTGCGTCGGCCCACCAGGAAAATGCCCGGTATGCCCGATGGCCAGTCCAGCCCTGCCTGGTGGGCTGCAAACACTGAGTATAAACACAGCCGTGAATTTGTGTGGAATGTAGAAAATGTCACAAACTCCACCAGCAGTTAGCAGTTAGTTGGATACAAGCACCAGTCCGTGCTAACACAGGCCACCTCCACTAGTCTTACCCAGCGATAGAGCAGCAGGCCTGGTAGCTGGATAGTCCGGTACACTGTTGTTCAGCCATGTTTCCACAACAGCAAAAACACAGCAGTCTCTGAACTCGCGTTGGGAGTTTTGTTGAAGTTTGATGTAGTCCAGTTTGTTGTCTAATGAGCGGACATTTGCAAGCAGGATGGATGGAACCGGTGGTCAGCTAGTGTTAGCTTTCCACCTTGCTAGCTCATACTCCTGACCTTGTTCCCCGTTTCACCGCTGAGGATGTCCCCTTACCGGCTAGCGGCATCAAGCGACACCGCAGGCCGAGGTGCTAGTCTCCGTAGCAGGCAAAACTTGCGTAGCGTGTCGAGTATTCCGTCTGTAATAAAGTTTCCTGCATATTCTCTGATCTGTACCAATGTATCCCGGTGGTACACATGTGCGGTAGTTTGAATGCACATAATTGTTGTAAAAGTTTGCTGCTGAAAAGACGGAGCCTGTTTAGCGAAGCTTCAAGATGGCTGACACACCGGCTTGCTTTGGAAAGCTTTGTGTAAAGACAACAGTCCAACCCCCTATGGGCGGGATGAAAACATGCGGCACTAGCTGGCTGTAGTCCACAGACTCTGGGCAGAAATTACTCCGATGACGCTAAACAATTTTTGCGTCTCAGGGGGACATGAGGGAGGGAAGCACGGTCATTCGAAAATACTACCGGGTTTCTACTGATACAAAGCTTAATGCTAATTGGTGAAGTATCCCTTTAATACATATTGATAAATGAAGGTTGAAGGTCTAACATAATCTCTCTGCTCTCAATGCAGTAAAAGGCATTTTCCCCCTTAACCCCTCCACCACCACAAACCACCAACGACTTCACATCTATGGCTCCCAAGGGGGCTCTCCAATTGGCGGCAATTTATCCCCATAAATCTATCTCATTGATGGGTTCAAAGCCTACTGTAAGTCTTTTTAGTTCATAAAGCTCATGCAAGATGTTGTGTCACATCAAACATTGCTAGTACAATTCTACTTTAAAGGGGTGATAGAATGCAAAACCGATTTTACCCTGTCATAGTTGAATAACGACAGTTCAGTGGGTAAATAGGACATACATAGAAGCTCAAAGTCCCATTGACACCCCTTTACTATGAAAATCTCATATTTTGAAAATGCCGCTGAAAACGGGCGAATCTCAACAAAGCTGGTTGCTTACGTAAGCATCTCAAAATCCGGAACCTTAAGAGAACAGTCACGCCCCAACATTTACATAGGCTACACAACTGACCTGAGATCAGGTAGTCTTCTGAATCTAGGTCGCGCAGATCTCTGCTATTCCATTACAAAATTCACTTCTGAAACTTTTTTATGCGAGAAATCAACTACGTAAAGCTCAAATATGGGCCGCTTTATGAAAATTGATGGCTAATTGCAAATTTTGTCCGACTGTGTGTCGGAGTTCAGCGCCGGTGCTGCCTGTGTTGTTGCCTCGCCGCCCAGCCTGCCTTCCTTCACACACCCCGGCCTGCTCTGAGGTACTTGGAGCTCCGTTACGACTGGCAGTCCACAGCACTCCATACCCGCGCAAAGTCACCGGTTTTTGGCTAATGGACTACTAAACGCTGGTGCTCTGACAGAGCTCCAGGGCCTGCAGTTCCCCTCTTCCTAATGCCAGGTGTGTGTGAGTGAGAGCGCGGTCAGAGAGCTTGTTACACCAGCAATCTCTTACCACAGGTTCCAGTTAATCTTATAATGTGTGTAGCTAATTATAATGTGTTGAGTTATTTAAACAAACGATCGGTGAAATACACGCCTCTTGTCCGCGAGTCTCATTGATAGAGCCTGCGGCTGGATGGAGCTAGCTATAGCTAGCCTCTTCTTAGAATTCCTCTGGAATTCACAAAAATCCATTAACTTGAAATCGGACACCGTTGTTAGCTTTATAAAACATTTAGTTAGATGTTGTATAACTGGCTTGACGAAATTCAAACTGTAAATATACTCGGAATTACGCCGAAAATGAAGCTAACTATCCGTGATTTGTAGCTACACACAGGTAGGATTGTAGAAATAGTCGCAGCTAACGAAACCCTTACAGTTCACAAATATTCATTAACTTGAAATCGGACACCGTTGTTAGCTTTATAAGACATTTAGTTAGATGTGTAAGTGGCGTGACGAAATTCAAACTGTAAATATAATCGAATTACGACCAAAAATGAAGCTAACTAGCCGCAATCTGTACACAGGATTGTAGGGACAGTCGCAGCTAACGAAACCCTTACAGCTCACAAAAATTCATTAACTTGAAATCGGACACTGTTGTTAGCTTTATAAAACATTTAGTTAGATGTTGTATAAGTGGCGTGATGAAATTCAAACTGTAAATATACTCGAATTACGACCAAAAATGAAGCTAGCTATCCGTGATTTGTAGCTACACATAGATAGGATTGAAGGGACAGTCGCAGCTATCGAAACACCTAGCTAAACTTCACAAATATTAATTAACTTGAAATCGGACACCGTTGTTAGCTTTATAAGACATTTAGGTATATGTTGTATAGCTAAGTGGCGTGACATTGTGTGTAACATGTGGTAAGAGATTGCTGGTGTAACAAGCTCGCTGACCGCGCTCTCACTCTCACACAACGGGCCATTTAGCTAGCAGGAAGAGGGGAGCTGCAGGCCCTGGAGCTCTGTCAGGGCTGCCAGCCTAACGGAGCTCACAGCAGGCCGGGGTCTGTGAAGGAAGGCAGGCCGGGTGGCGAGGCAGCAGCACCGCCGCTGAAGTCCGACACACAGTCTTACCATATTTGCAATTAGCCATCAATTTTCGTAAAACGGCCCATATTTGAGCTTTATATAGTTGATTTCTCACATAAAAAAGTCTCAGAAGTGAATTTGGTAATGAAACATTGCAGTGTCTGGAATATGAGATTCTGTCGCTTCTCTAATGTGTGTGTATTGGGGATTCGCTCAACCAATGAGCGTGCATCTCTAATGTCTGCCTATGGCAATTCGCTCAACCAATCAGCGCACAGCTCATCTAAATCTTCACGAGCATACCATATTTGGAAGAAAAGCTCTTGTTACAAATAGGGCCAAAACACAGGGATGCATAAGGTCCAATAAAATATCAACCAGGCCATTTTCAGCCCAACCAATGTTACATACCCCATTAGGAGACCACAAGGAACAGTGTGAAATACTCTATATAATCATTCTGTCACCCCTTTAATGTATCGCATTTAAAGCATAGTATCATAGCAGGCAAGGAAAACCATATAAGAGTGTGCACAGCAAGAGTGTGCACAGTATTCTGTTAAAGGAAACTAGTACTTAGAACTCTGAGCCATTGACCATTTTAGTCCATCAATATTTCAGCAGATGTAATTGCCTCCGTCATGATGAAATGGCAACAATTTTGTCTGCAAAAACAAACTGTTAATCTAAAGTACATGTAAGTAAACTAGAATATGGCATTGGCTCTGTCTAAAGCTGAAAGATTTCTGGGTGCTTGAACACAAAGCCTCTGTTTCAATGAAACACCCCCGCAAGTGCTCACACACATATGTTGTGTTTACAGTACAACATAAAGGAACAAGCAACTATCACAATACACACATGAAACCATGAATTTATCTCCAGGGAAAAAAACAATGCTTGGTCAGAGGCCTTTGGCGTTTGTTACTGACGCAAAAAAAGTCTCTTTTAGCGTCTCAGTCAGACGCAGGGGGCTTTCAATTAATTCCAAAGTAATCTCATCCACAGCGATATTTTTCAATGCGCTTGGTGGGGACTCTTGGCATCACCTTTTTTACATGCAACGTAAAACCACTTGGTTAGGGAAAGATTCTGGGTAGGGTTAAAAAAAAGTGTACATTTAACTGACACGCAGGACAATAAGGGGACAGTTAGGATTAGGAACAGTTCGTGGATGGGGTTACAAAATGTACGTTTTCAGTGACGTGCAGGACAAGAACGGGAAACGAGCCCCGGTCTCCTGTGTTGTTTGACCCATCCACCACGTACCGGACGCCGAGAGCCACTGACCAAGCCTCATAAACAAGTTAATCATGTATATTCATTGTTTACTACTCTTTTTTTGCAACCCATGCCTTGGCACAAAGTTTAAAAGAGAAGTCTTTACACTGAGGGAGGTCATATGAGGATGTGTCATTGAGGAAAGGCCAGCATTGCCCATTAACGAAGAGATAAGAGCACATTATTGTTTTTTCGCTTAATCTCTGTCTTAACCACACACGCATACACACACACACACACACACACACACACATACACACACACACACACACACACGCATGCTTCCCCCTATTTATCCACAACCAAGGGCATGAAATAAATCCTAATATTCATACGTAGCTTGGATGAGTTCACTCCTCATATTAAAACATGCATCCTAAGAGATAGCATCAAAATGGCGCTCTCATGACAACAACAAGCAGAAAAGGGCTCATTTTACCTGAGACACTTCCTCTTCAGTCTACGGAGGAAAGCCCCGGAGGACTCAAGGTTACCCTTTATCACTGGGACAAATGATTACAGCGAGATGGGGAGACAAAAGCACGGCGCCCGCTCCCTATTCCCCGCCATCACGGCTAACGCATCACAGCTAACCTGTGTGTTGATATTGCAACGGTGAGAGCACATGGATGTTGTCAAGGCGAGGCAAGCCTCCTCTCTCTGCACAATTGGCTGTTCAGCACATTTATATCATTAAAATATGCTTGGCAGCTCCCCTGGTGTTGCCCTCTCCGGCACTGCATGCACTGATAGCGGCATATCATAACAGGGTGATGTCCATCAAAACGCTCACTGTGCACGTCTCCCAACGCTGTTGCAATATTCACCCCACGAAAGTTTCACATTAGCCTTTTTTTCTTGTATTTTAATGCTAAATTGACAAAAAAAATATGGACTAGTTCCCTGCTCTGTGAAATACCTGACTCAGTCTGAACAGGTCTCATATGAGCCTGGATGCTTATTGCACTGCAGTGTAATATATGCAGCCTCTTTGCTGAGGAGCACCGTTTAGTAAAGAACAGGAAAGGAGGAAAGTTCATTTTCAAAGGGTTCATTGAATTCTTTTACTTGATTTTTTCTCTGGCATCGGAGCCTTTGCAATTAACAAGTCATTTGTATTTCTTTATTGTCGTCTTGGCAGGTGCCTAAAGTCTGTTCATTTCCTCCTGAGAGCTGTGGCTGCGCTCACCCTGATGCCTCCATTGATTGTAGAGGCTGATAGGACCGGGCCATCAGGGAGCCCATTCTATAAATGCAGCACGCTGTTTGTTCCCAAGTGTGCTCGCTAGGCTCTGCCCTCTCTCAACTGGAAGGTTATTGGTGGGGTTCATGATGTGTGTGTGTGTGTGTGTGGGGGTGTGGGGGGGTGTTTTTGGACATGTCAGACAATATGAGGTAGGAAAGAACCAAGCATCGACTGTAAAAAATATAATTGATGAAACTGAGCCTGAAAAGTAAAGCCAATGCAGAAGTGTCTTAAAGTGGCCATATTATGCTCATTTCAGGTTCATGATTGTATTTAGAGGTTGTACCACAATAGGTTTACATGGTTTAATTTTCAAAAAACACCATATTTTTGTTGTACTGCACATTGCTGCAGCTCCTTTTTTCACCCTGTGTGTTGAACTCTCTGTTTTAGCTACAGAGTGAAGCATCGCACTTCTATCCTATCTTTGTTGGGAGGCGCACATGCGCAGTAGCTAGGTAAGGATCACATCAGCCAGCTGTTTGTTTCTATAACTTCAGTTAGTACAAGGCAGGATTAGCTGGGAGACTTCTCCTAAACAAGGGCGCACTTGCAAAACCATGGCCCTGTGGACATTAATCGCCTAAAATATCTTGTTCAGTGTTATGCCAACCAAGCTAGCTAGCAACTGCTAGCGTTAGCCTATTTTCTGTTTTGCCGTACATGTAGATGAATGCAGTATCTAGTGGTCCATGTTCACCCGCCGGTAAATCTTTACTGGATGACTCACTTCGGAAGGGTTGAAAATCGTCAACTTCCCGCCATTGTTGCCATTGCTACATCCACTATTTTTATGGTCTATGGAACCAAGTCAATGAGAATCTGAGGTGAAAGAAAAAGACTGCAGGAGAGGGGAATAAAGAGGCATACAAATTGTGCCACCGCTGCCACCATTGCTTCTCGTCAGCTCTTCAGACAAACGTTTTCCTTTCTCCTTCCCTCGCTTCATCTTCCCTCTCTCTTTTCTACCTCCACCTTCTCCTTCTGCCCCCCTATCCTCATCCCTTCCCCATTGTATCCCAGTATTTCCCCTCCGTTGCCTCCCTCGTCTTCTCTCCCATCCTTTATCCTCTTTCATGCTGTTATTACCAGCCACATTAATACCAGGTGTGTAATTGTAATGCTTCTCCTCTGTTTGGTAACCTGGACAAGCTGCTCATTATGAAATACAGTAGAAAAGTGGCAGATTGAGGTAAGCTGTTGTGGTCATAGTAAATCTGGGATGGAAAGCATGGTTCATTAAAACACACACATCCAACTACAAAACACTGCATGTGGGATATATATATATATATATATATATATATATATATATATATATATATACTCAAGTAACAATAAGTAATAACACAATAAGGCCAACATTAATAACTGTTTAGTTATGGTTTAGTAATGCTTATTCAGTATTATTATCCATTAATCAAATGACCAGTTATGGTTAAGTAATGCTTATATAGCATGCACAATAAGTTATATAGGTTGGGCTTTAAGTTAATGTCTACATGAAGACAAAGGAACAAGCAAACCTCTGCATGGAGACTATGGAGTCTTTTCACTGATCTCACTCTCTACCAACAGTAAGTCATATGTTGGAGGATGGACAGATATAGTGGACAAAAGTATGTGGACAACCATAACCCGTAAATAAACAATAAAAACTGTTTTCTCATAATAAGATGGCTTGGCTGTGAACCTTAAGCCATACATGCTATCAAACATCTTTATCAGGGCGCCCGGATAGCTCAGTTGGTAGTGCAGACGCCCATATATAGAGGTTTACTCCTCAACGCAGCGGGTCAGGGTTCGACTCCGACCTGCAGCCCTTTGCTGCATGTCGTTCCCCCTCTCTCTCCCCTTTCATGTCTTCATCTGTCCTGTCAAATAAAGGCCTAAAAATGCCCCAAAAAATTATCTTTAAAAAAACATCTTTATCAACCACCTAGTAATATTAAGAAATACCTTAATTAACAAGTAAACACCTAGTTGATGTTATCAAGAGACGTTTGTTAACATCACCTAATGTTTAATATTGTATGATTAACTGTTAAGTGATGCTTATTACTGTAATAACTAATGTAAATAGCATCTTACAAACCATTAAACAATGAATCAATCAATACCTTAGTTAACATTAACAACATTTTGTAAATGATAGTTAGACACTCTAGTTAGCTGTTATTTCCAGTTTAGGCTTATTAGTACATTAACTAATGGTAAAATAGACACCTTAGTTAACTGTTATTAACAGTTAGTCAAGGCTTATAACTGCATTAACTAATGGTAAAATAGACACGTTAAGTAAGGGTTAATTCCCGACGAGGTGTCCATTGTTAGGTATTAATGGACGTGAACTTGTCTGACACGCAGCGGAGGTCCATTAATACCTGACAATGGACACCTCGAAGGGCATTAACCCCCTTATACCAATGGCCACTTGCCAAATAACATATTTTTAAAACATTAGTTTATATTTAAATTTGTTTTACAATCGAAATCTAAAGTTTTTACAAACAATAACTGTTTCCCTGGTCAAGCCTGACAGTTGGACTAATACCTGGAAAAATCATTCCCATCCTATAAGGTTCTTATGCAATGCTAATGACTTGCCTCCCTTAGTAACGGGAGATATTTATAGTCCGCTCAGCTACGAGCCAGAAAGCTAACGCTATGCTAACAAGATCCGAAGTCAATAACATTGTGTACGTTGGCAATCAGTAAAAATAACCTGACAGTATGTTAAACAACAAGACAAGCTATAGCTATCCAGCCATGTCATTATCCCCAAAACAATACAACTTTTACGAACACTATTATCCGCGATCTGTAATGTTACTGTCGGCTGTAGCCTGAAGTAGCGACCTGAACAGTGAAGTTCAAGTTCCACTTTATTTATCCTTAGAAAAGGACATTTGATTTGCAGCAGGATATCTAAAAACAAGTGAGATAATGTTATTCGCTGTGAAACAAAGTCAGTCCAGAGGGGCAGTATAACTTACTTCTTACAGCTTGTGTGTTAGTACCATTCCTTTTTGTTTTACTGTAGAACATTAACTTAGAACAGTTTCACCAGAACTCCTTTAGTAGGTCTCCTACATCACTTTTTCATGGACACCCTGCAGCCAACCAGAATCGAGTATTCACCCAGACCATGGTATAACTGTTATTAACAGTTAGTCAAGGCTTAAAGTAATGGTTCAGAGTAATTTCACCCTAGGGTCCTTTGCACCATGACCTCGAGCCAAACACCCCCCCAGAAGCTTTTTTCACCTGGGTCTAACATTGGGAGAGTTAGCGTAGAGTAGCGTTATCAGCTGAATAGCTTATAGCACAGGGGCTAATGGACCCAGGTTTGTATCTCGTAAATGACCCCACTAATAATGCCCGAAATGATACCAAACTTCTACACTAGTACAAATAGGTTATGCACTCATAAAACGATGGATTGTAAAGTTTGTAAGTACACCAGAAGTGTATGTAAATAACACTTGCCTATTGGCTTCTGCTCTCTCTGCTGCTGCTACTGGCAGTAAGACGAGTGCTTAGGGCCGTCTACAAATTACAACACCGAAAAGAGATACAACAAAAATATTTATTAATTTAATGATTAAATAAGTTAATGTCTCCAAACTTACCTCAATTATTACTTGTCTCCTGCTAGTTATACTACAGCACTTACTTTAAAAAAAAAGTTCAATTAATAAATATTTTTGTTGCATCTCTTTTCAGTGTTGTAATTTGTAGACGGCCCTAAGCACTCGTGTAACTGCCGGCAGCAGCAGCAACAACAGCAGAGAGCAGAAGAGAGCAGGCAAGTGTTATTTACATAAACTTCTGGTGTACTTACAAACTTTACAATCCATCGTTTTATGAGTGCATAACCTATTTGTACTAGTGTAAACGTTTGGTTTAATGCAACGGGCAGCATTACATCTTTACAGGTTACTTTCACCTGTCTCCAGCTAGCAAGCAACTTCTTCGGTCTTCCTTAACTAGCGTCAACATCCGGTCAGCTGAACACACTCTGATTCAGAACTCAATGTAATAGCGCCTCCTTCTGGAACATCAGTTATTAGCAGCTAACTTCAGAAACATTATAAGAAAATGAACTATCATTCTTCATAGCTAAGTAACTGATACAGCTTACAGATAAACATTCTTGTAACTTAATATTACAGTTAATATTACAGTTAAGATACCACAGCCCCCATAATCGCCATTTTAGCAAAGTGAGCTCTGGGCATTAGCTGCAGCAGCTCCGTGTTGCTAGCACCAATTCGACTCGTTTTATTTTTTGTTGCTATCGACAGTACTTGCATACATATAGCGATCAAGATTAACGTAAAAAATGCCCGGAGTTCTCATTTTAACTGATGGTAAAATAGACACTTTAGTTCACTGTTAGTTAAGGCATTAAATAATAAATAAATAAATAAATAATGCATCAATTAATACCTTAGTTAACATGAATAAACATGAACATTGTTTATAAGTGTTTATTAGATACCTTATTTAACTGTAATTAACGGTTAATTAATGATTATTAATGCATTAAGTAATGCTAATTAATGTACTCTTATTGTAAAGTGTTACCAATACGGGGCCAGTATCGCCGATACCAATATGATACCGACACTTTTTAATAGTTAAGGAGGATGAATTTTTATTTGACCTTTAGCCTAAGGGGGGAGGAGGAGCAGAGTGTGCCTGCTCCGAGCTGTGACAGGACTCGACCACTTGAAAGCAGAGGCACAGACAGCCAGGTCGCCTCTTAGATGAACCTGCAGCGGTGCATACTGGAGAGAAACTAAAACTAAAGTAGCGATCTCATTACACTGGTATCGATATTATGGATATTTCAACCCAGTCTCACGGCATTTCGTGTAAATATCAACGTTATTCTTAATCTATTGATACGTGTTCACGGAGACGTTTTTCTCGTTTTTTACGTGTAAATGTCACGTTATTTTTCTCGTGTTCACGGAGATGTTTTTCTCGTTTTTTATGTGTAAATGTCACGTTATTTTTCTCGTTTTTTACGTGTAAATGTCACGTTATTTTCTTGGGGAAAAGACGCCGAGAGGCGGCCGAAAAGGACGCTCCATAAGCTGGGAGGCACCCGCGAGGCAGCCCGCTGGGGAGGCGCCTTCAATGCCGGGATGGCGGAGGTTGGGTTTAGGAAAAAACTTACGGGGAACGGGCGCCTTAAATGCCGGGACACGTGCCACTGCAACATGCGGGACAAAACGCCAAACAAAGCACCACATGCGGGACGCGATCCCCGCTCGCCCAGGTGAAAGTCCTGTGTTGTTTGACCCATCCACCACCCCACCCAACCTCCCAACGCGGATTTTCGGCTTTTTATATTACTCCCTACCATTTCGTGCTGTGGCCACAAAATATGCTTCCCATTGAAATACATTACTAAAACTACATTTTCGTGTTGTCCGCCATGTAAAACACACAAACTGCCATGAGACCGGGCTGGATATTTGGATCGATCTGTCCACCACTATATACCAGTACATACATACATTCTCCCTCTTTGGCGGAGGCTAGGGTCGCTCTGCAAACTTGTTTTGGTGGAACATTTGTACCCTGCAAAAGAAAACACATAAAATATTAAATAAAGTTAACTATTTACACAGTAACATGAGTTATTTCAATTAGCTGATACATGGTTAAATGTAATTTGCTCTTATACCAGTGTATCTCTGTGTGGGTCCACAGCAATCCCACCAATCAGTCCCAAAATGTCCCAGTTAAAGAGGAAATGCCCTAAATAATTCTTTGTAAATCTTTACAATCATTCCCCAAAATAACCAAGCAGGCCTGCCTTGTTGCATGAATGGATGTCAGGCCTTATCCTGGAAATGTTCTGCCGTTGATCCAGACTAGTACATAACTAAGCTAAGTTACTATCCACCACTATTTGAAAAAAAGAAATATTGACATATTCTCAGGCCTGTAAAACAAAAACAAGATGGTGATGAAACACCATAAAAGTTACCATACAGTATCATGTTTCTACAGTATATCAGTCCTGGTAACAGTTTGTTTCTTTTTAAGATTATTTTTGGGGCATTTTATGCCTTTATTTTTATAGGACAGCTTAGACATGAAAGGGCAGAGAGAGGGGGAATCACATGCAGCAAATTGGCCACAGGTCGGAGTCAAACCAGTGGCCGCTGCGCCGAGGAGTAAACCTCTATATCTGGGCGCCCGCTCTACCAGGTGAGCTAACCAGGCACCCCTTCCATTTTATTCTTAACATTATATCGCACGCTCTACCCGGTTTGCTGCCCAGGCATGCTGTTTGTGTGTTTTTCAATCTTGGTAATATTTTCCTGCAACTGCAACCGAATACATATTGGAGTATTGCCTCACTGTCATGGTAGTATGGATTTCTTTTAGTTTACCATAACCTGAAACCTGAGCCATACATTATGTATTACAAAATATTGTAGTCCATTATACGTGTTAAATTAGAATAAATGACACAATAACACAAGTAACCACATTCTGAATGTGTTTCTATGCAGAGAGTAAATGCAAGTCAGCCCTGTCTAAGCTTCAGCTGAGGGTGGGAGGTCTTGCTCCCTCCCTTGCCGAAGGGATTCAGCAGCGCTTCAGTTGTTCATCTCCGGAGTTGGTCCACTGCACAGCTCCATTTGTAGCATCAACTGTCTGAATGCACAGCTTGTTAGCGGCTCCAGGCCAGCGAGCTTGCTGCAGTGCAATGGGGACGCAAGCAGGGAAGCAGCAGGCCCACCGGCACCGCTGGCCCAGCTTTAATGACCATCATGGCAGACAGGTTGGATTCTGGTTAGAGAGAGATAGAAAGCGAGAGAGAGAGAGAGAGAGAGAGAGAGAGAGAGAGAGAGAGAGAGAGAGAGAGAGAGAGAAATGGTAAGAAATGGGGAAACAGAGGAGAGCGATGGACAGAAAAAAAGTATCACAGGGTTTTCTGTCCATCACAATACTGCCATCTGCAGAACTATCAAATTAGCCTGTGGGCTAAAGGGTTGTAAAGAAATACTGTAAATGCTCAGACATCAGAAGGATGCCATGTCATGTCTCTGACGCTCCATTTTTCCGACCTGTAATAACCCGAAAAATTTCCTTTGGTCCTACAGCCCACTGGTCTAACAACCCTTTTGAAAAAAATAAACCCTCTGCTCCGACATCCCATTGTTCTGACCATATAGCCTAGGCTTTTGTGGATCACCTCCCATAATCTAAAATCTGAATCAAAAATAACAAGCGAAATTACTTTTCTCTATCTTATTAACACATATAAATGTTTAGCCTATCTTTGAAAAACTGAAATAAAAATGTAGGCTAAGTGCAAAGTCCAACAGGGTAAAGTTAGTTTTGGGTTGGATATGTATTTATATTTCTATAAGCCTGCAATGACAATGAATAGGAATGGGGCATAGTCCTGCAATAACCAGTGTGAAACTAACTTGATTAGTGAGAAGACGCCTCATCTTGGCTGTTTCAAACAGGAAACTTCGGGATTTCCGACGTGTTAAACAAGGCAAAAATCCTAAAGAAATATTATAAATAATTGTCCCTAACCCTAACCATAACCCTATATGGTCGGAACAATGGGATGTCGGAGCAGAGGGTTTATTTTTTTGAAACAAAGGGACGTCATTTCATTTCATTCATTTTCATTTTTTTGATTTATTAAACAGGAATAGATTAAAGACAATCGGGCCTGACTCAGTGTAAAACTGATTTTCAGCAGGTTCCTGCTCTGCAGAACATAAACACAACCAAAACTCTTAGACAGAAACAGTAACAAACACACAGACCAGGAGAATGAGCAACAGGGCAAAGCCATAAAGCTGACTTAATGGTCGCAGGTAAACCTCTCCATTAAATAGCGAGCAAATGTTAATTTAAATGATGTTATTGACGTTAAAGTTCTGATGTGCTGTGGAATGTCATTCCAGACTTTAGTGAGCACATAGAAAAAAGATCGCTGTCCATAACAGTTTCTAAAAGCCGGTAAAGGCAAAAGTCCATTTGTAGCAGATCTCGTAATGCGCTCGGACCTTGAACTGGGTTTTGGAACCAACGTAGACAGAGCAGCTACAGTGTGACCATTTAAAATTTGATAATACAGTTTTATCCCAAGGCTTAATTTATAATTCTCAAATGTCAAGGCATTACACAAAGATAGTGCAGTACAGCGGTAAGTCCATCCAGGAAGCCTAACATGTAGCTTATAGGCTAGTGGGCTGTAGGAATTTTCGGATTATTGAGAGGTCGGAACAATGGAGCATCGGATAGTGGGTAGTCCCCATCAGAAGCATAAGAAGTCTTTATGAATAGTGAGGGTGAGGCTTTTCTGCATAGAGCTCAGGTTACTGTACCTGCACCTGCGTATCTCTAAGAAAAGTGGGCATGAATAACATTAAATATGAAATTGAAGTTCTGAAAGACACATGGGATTATGGGTTTAAAGACGAACAATAGCCCATATAGCCCCTATACGGGCAAAGATAGGTGAAATATTGTGAGTTTTTACTCAGACATCACGATCAGACGATCCACCAATTTCCACGAAAATCTGTACATTCATGGTCTCCAGAGGGCCAATCTACAGACTTTGGTGATCCTGACTTTTCCTGGAGTGAAAATTTTAATTTGTCCAAAATATTTACTCACGACTACATACTTGAAAAACTAATGACATTCCCATCAGCCACTGCTGTACTTTGTGTTTTGTACTAATTGTCTATTTAAGTGTTTCATGCTGATCCCAATTTTAGCATGCTAAAGGTCTTTTCAAACGGTTAAAGGTCCCATGGCATGAAAATTTCACTTTATGAGTTTTTTTAACATTAATATGCGTTCCCCCAGCCTGCCTATGGTCCCCCAGTGCCTAGAAATGGCGATAAGTGTAAACCAAGCCCTGGGTATCCTGCTCTGTCTTTGTGAAAATGAAAGCTCAGATGGACCAATCAGGAATCTTCTCCTTATGAGGTCATAAGGAGCAAGGTTACCTCCCCTTTCTCTGCTTTGCCCGCCCAGAGAATTTGGCCCACCCATGAGAGAGAGACGTCATGGCTTTCAAACGAGCAAAGTGGCAGTTGGACAACTGTACGCAGGGGCGGGCCTATTTGATATATTGATTTTTTGTTGAAGTTTAATGTAAGTGTATTGCACTTTATTTTTATGAGGTTCTGTGAAAAATCTTCCCAGCCCTTGTCACATGGCCAAATAATGTTTACTATCCAAATTGTTTGCCTTAAGAGCCCATAGAAAATGTGTAGTGTATTTGGATAAACAATTTGTTGAAAATAAAAACAAGTGAAATTAATAATGAATGTGATGTTTTATTTAGCAAAATTACATTGTGTTCTATCCTATCCGACATTTCATATATTTCTAAGCAGATTTTCTATGCTGTATTTTGATAAAATCCCCCCAAATTACAAGGCATGTAAATCGCTCCACATCTGAACAGTGTTGGGGTAGTTACTAAAAAAAGTAATAGATTACACATTACTTGTTCCTTTAAAAAGGTAATGCCTTACTTTACTACATTACTCACTGCTGAAAGTAACTAGTTACACTACTAGTTACATTACTTTTGGATTACAATGTAACATGACCTGAGATGCACCATAACTTACTTGCCAAATAACAATATAAAGTTAAACCTCATGTATGCCCAGATCAACATAAACCCTTAATATAATGAGGACATACACAATATATCTCTTTTATGATCTCTAATACCACAGAGCTGACAAGAAAGTTGTGAACATCCGCACAAAGATTTGTCAAGAAGTACTGGCGGCCGTCCGCACTTCATTATCTGTATTTTGCCCGGTATGTTTCGGAAAGACGGCGTTTCCACTGTTGAAACAGACAACATTGCCTCCATTATGTATGCTGCCACAAGCTTATTTATCTCTGCTTTGATTGCCTACTGTTGAAAATCAAATCTTGGCTGCTTGGCAGGTGTCGGCAACATGCTCTTATCATCTGCGTTACAGACAAATGTAATCTGATTACAGTCACTGTATCTGAAAAGACATTAACATGCTAAAGAAACATCGTGAACATGGTAAACGTACCTGTTGAACACCATGCTGATATTAGCATTAAGTGTTTGTTTTTTTAAATCATAATTAGGAAAGGTTTTAATGAGTATTTTTAAAGGTTTGGTAGATTATTTCTCTGGTAACAATGCTTTTTGGCAATAAATCTCATGGGCGCAACGCACATACTCAGTGCTGCTGCTCATCCCACAAATGCATGTTCCTTACAAATGGGGCACCATTTGAAAGGGACCTAAACAGGCTTTCCAACGGTATAAGATTTATTGCCAAAACAATTGTTACCACAGAGAAATAATCTACCAAACACAGATTTCCTTACTATTTGTGCTAAGTTTAGAACATATCAGCAAACTGCTCAATGACAAAGTACTTCCATTCTATTCTTCTATCTTCTATTCTCTATTCTTTTTTTAAGATTAATTTTTGGGCATTTAAGGCCTTTATTTGGATAGGACAGCTTAGAATTGAAAGGGGAGAGAAGGGGAATGAAATGCAGCAAAGGGCCGCAGGTCAGAGTCGAACCAGCGGGCGCCGTGTCAAGGAGTAAACCTCTATATCCGGGCGCCCACTATACCAGGTGAGCTGACCAGGTGCCCCTTCCATTTTATTCTTAAAATTATATCCCTCCTCAAAGTCACCAATGACCTCCTCCTCTCCTCCTACTGCAACATCACTGGCACCACACTCTCCTGGCTCCGTTACTATCTCACAGACAACAGTTCATACACATCAACAACTGCTCCTCTGTCACAAGGCGTCCCCCAAGGTTCGGTGCTTGGTCCTCTCCTTTTCCTCCTTTGCATCCTGCCACTCAGAAATATCATACACAAACGTGGTCTTCACTGATCACATGATGTCCAGATCTACATCTCTACCAAATCCATCACCACAGCTACATCCTCCACCCTCACCAACTGCCTCACTGATATTCAAACCTGGATGCAAACCAACTTCCTCCAAATTAACTAAAATAAATCCGACTTGATACTCATCGGCCTGAAATCCCTCATTAAGAACACCCATAACTTCGGTCTCACAAGTCCAACCTCACTTTTAAAAACCACATCAACCAAATAACCAGAACTGCCTTCTTTCACCTCAAAAACATTGCCCGTCTCCGCCCATCACTCACCTTCTCTGCTGCCGAAACTTTGATTCACGCCTTCACCACTTCCAGAATTGAATACTGCAACAGCATCCTCTATGGTTCACCTGCTAAAGCCTTAAATAACCTCCAATACATCCAAAACTCTGCTGGCTGTCTCCTCACATACACCCGTTCCCGTGATCACATCACTCCCGTGCTTCAGAACCTCCACTGGATCCCTGTTTCCCAAAGCATCCAGTTTAAAGTCCTCCCCCTCACCCACAAAGCCCTCCATAACCAGGCTCCTTCCTAACTCACAGACCTGCTCCACTGCCACCGCCAAATAAAATGTATTATTATTATTAGGGGTCCAAGCCCGAGGGGGCAAGGGAACCGCGTGTTGCAAGGCAACGCGGTTCACATCTCCAACGGAGCGTGGAACCCTATTGTTTTTCTAAGGATTATTTTTTTCTTCTTCTTCTTCTTCTTCTTCTTCTTCTTCTTCTTCTTCTTCTTAACCTCTTCTTCTTCTTCTTCTTCTTTGCCTAGAACTCCAACTGCAGCCTAAACCGTACATGGTGGAGGGTTGCCTTTTTCAGCACTGGTCTGAAACTCCGCAAGGACCTCAAGCGCAAACATTTACCCACTTCCACCACTAGGTGGCGCTATAGCAGAAAAAATGCGTTTGACCCTATAACTCCCACACCGTACACCCGACATTCAAAAACCATAGATCTACGCGTTCCCTGGATCCAACGGAATCACGTGATATAGGCCACGCCCATTTCCGTCTAGACTTTTATGCGTGAAAAATCTTGATTTATCAAAAACCTACTTTTTTGAACTCCTCCTAGACCGTGCGACTGATCTGCACGAAACTTGGACCGTGGCATCTCCAGACTGACCTGACTAAAAGTTATGGAAAGAATTTTTATACGATACAAATTGCACATATAACGCACACATTAATTTGTGTAGCTAACTTTGAAAACACAAACTTTTAAGTATCTCGGCTACAATAAATGTTATCAATGCCAAACTTTAGTCTCTACTTTGCCATGACCATATGGAGGTCCCACATGCATTTTACGAAAATTGGTCACTAGGGGGCGCTACAAGTACAAAAAGTTTATATCTCATGAACGGCTCACGTTTTTTACGAAATTTGATGGGTGCCATCTAGGTGCAATCCTGAGGCCAACAATAGAGTGGGGTACTGAGGGGTCAAAGTGGGCGTGGCCTGTGGCACCCAAGTCTAGATATACCACTTACACTAATGTGAACAACTTCAAATGTACAGGGTAGATGGACAATGGGCCATGGACCACACCTACCAAAGATTACATAATGTTTTTTTATCTTTAACTCCCAGATTACACATCGCACATGCAACGCGCAAAACCAACTTTTTCAAACTCGTCCTAGGCCGTGCAACCGATCTGCACAAAACCTCGTAGATACTATCTTCAGATAGACTTGACCAAAAGTTATGCAAAGAATTGTGCAATGTTAAAGTATGCACATTTGACGACCAACCAAATTTTCCTAGCTAGCTACCACACACATATCATATCATATCTCGGCCAAATTAAATGTTATCAGCAAATAACTTGATATGCTTGTTCACCATCCCAATGCAATGCTCTACACCAAATTTGGCGAAGATGGCCCTTTAGGGAGCGCTATAAGCAATGTTTATTTGTTTCGGCCAATAACTCAATGCATTTAAATGGGAAATTTGCAATTGTAATATCTCTGCCACAGTAAAAGCAATCAAAACGAAACTTGTGATGCTCGTTTGGCATGTAGCCCTGAGGCTCTGTACCAAATTTAGTGAAGATCGGCCATTAGGGGGTGCTATAGTCAACATATACCCGTTTGGGCCTTTTAACCCCTTCTGAGGTTGAGCATGTTGTATCAACATCCAACGGTACTTCTGATTCATACGGTTACATCCAAGATTGATACACTGTGTGTAAGAAATGTTAATAGTTTGTCCTTTATGAGTTATAATGTTCAATATGTTTGTTTTTGCACTGGATTACTCCAAATATATAGAACTGTAGATGTGTTGCTTGTTCGGCATGCCACTCTGAGGATTTGTACCAAATTTGGCAAAGATCAGCCATTAGTGGGCGCTATAATCAACATATAAGTGTTTAGCCCTGTTAATCAATGTTAATGGGATATTTGCAATGGGATTGTATCGCAGACCTTGCAGCTCACACTTCTCAATATTTACTGATGTTTATCTCCTAGCGTTAGGTTTTGGTTTTCGCTTTCGCGTGCTCCCCTGGTGTATGTAATGTAACTCTTTTCTCTCACTTTTTCAATCCAAAATCAACACCATTCATAGGAGCTGATGCGGTGCAATTAAAAATTGCAGATGGTGCTAAGTGGAGAGTCTGTCATAGTGTGATTGGTTATATATAAATATAAATATGTCGGTGGCATTGATTCTTAATTTCCCACGAAGCTGATCGCGGCTACATGCCAGTTAATCTTTTCATCTCCAATCCTATCTGTATTTGTGAGAAGTGGCGCTGTCATGAGTTGAAAGCCTACTTCACGACTTTTATTGAGGTAATAGGCGTGTGTGTTAGTGTCAGCTGCTGTCCATTTGAAATTTTTGACTACTTTTTTTTTTTGGCGCCTATGACACCATTTACAACAACCTGACCACCTCTCCTGCTATTTCAACCACCACACCTGCCGGCCCCTCCACCCTCTCAGTCACTCTCTCATTTCTCTCTGCTGTCCCCTGTGGTCATGGGGGCTAAGAAGTTTGTTTATAGTAGAGAATTGTTAAAAGTAGTCTGTATATCCATGGAGATGAACTGTTAACCACTACATTTGCAACGGCAGAGTACTGCAGACCTCGTGCATCACACCTCTCGATATTCACCAACGTTTCCCCCCCTCTACGTAATGCTTCGGGTCATCGGGGGCGACTGGCACAACTACCCGGGGCGTTGCGGACGACTGGCATCGGAGGCGAATGGCATCGGAGGGGAATGGCATCGGAGGCTTGGCCCGTCATAACTGCTTGCAGTTCCAGTTATTATTATTATTATTATTATTATAGCCACTCATAGCAACCAGCATAGCAACCGACTCAAGGCTGGACAAATAAGGGAGACCACACTGAAACTTCATGAAATGACACACAATCTCTGTAAGTCTGATGCGGCATTGTAAGTGACATTTTTGCAAAGTCTTTGAAAGAAGAAAAGAAAATAAGTTTGTGGGACTTTGTGGGACTTTGCTTTCAAAACATGAGATGGATGATGCACAATCGATCACACAATCTGACATGCTTTAAAAATAATATTGTCTTGTCTGTAACAGATTGCAGCCAATGATCTTTGATACCCATCTCACACAGTGTGACATGCAATAAACTTGCAAGCTTGCTCATATCCCACAGTGTATAGTGGCCTTTAGGCTGAAAGCCACCTATCAGCATGACTATTAAAGAGGTCTGACTGACAACCAGTGTCAGTGTTGATTTGACACTTTTGTCATAGTGTCCAGTTAGGGGTAAATAAAAAACTTACTTTTGAGTAATTTTGCAAGATAATTTTTTTCTACCTGCTCCAGTGGCAATTCACCCTGCTAACCCTGTGAACCCCACCAGAGGGAATTCCATCTCTGATGAATAAATAAAGTATATTAAAATGAAGAGGGGGAAAAAAACATACTAGAGAGCCAGTGCCGGGATGTTTGAAAGACAGAGTAAAGGAAAAGATGATGCTGTTTACAGTCCTCAGGCTGGATCAGATCCACCTCCAGCAGAAATTTCACAAACACTAATGAGTACATATAGACATTAAGTTTTGGAAAGGAATCCATACCAACAGCAGCCTGCAGAGACCAAAGAAAAAAAGTTGTATTAACATAAAGTTACTCAGCCATGTTGAAGTCTAAACTGCGCATTAGGAGAGAGGGCACAGTGGTTGCCAGCGTTTGTTTTCCACAAAAGGGTGAGACAAAGACTAAAACAAACAGCATCTGATAGCCAAGGCAAACTGTACGACCCACTTAGAGCCAGGCTCCAGAATGCCGAGGTCTTCTCCTTTATGTTCTGTGCTCTCTGCACTTCAAAGTTGCTCCGTCATTACTCCCATTTGAACCCGGCCGACAAGACACTCGGCTGACTCTCGACTCCAGCTTGGCTTGTTTTCTGCTGCCCGCTCACGCCGCTCCATGTCCAGATGGAAGCGAACACGGAGCGAGCGTTTGCACCATCTGCGGGGGTTCAGACATCTGTGCCATGCTTTGTCTTCACTTTGAGCACGCCTCCTGGCTTAAGAAAGCTTTGATACTTAAAAACAACAGGCACAGAGCCACAAGTAACAACAGTTGTATGTAGAGCAAGAACAACGATGGATTCGTAAAATCAACCAATTAGCATGGAAATGGAACCAGGACAATTGTTACCCCCATGGCACTGCATGGCAAATTGAAAAACGAGCCAACTGGAGACGCTAGCAGCATCCAGGTGGGGCGAACAACCACAGAAAACTCAAAACAAATTAAGTGCTATTTAAAGAGCGGCGAAGTGGCTGAGGTTTCGCCGTGCTGATGTTTTGTTGTGGAGACGAGAGAGGAGACTGAACAGGAGGGAGAGAGGGAGAGATGTAAAATGGAACAACTCCCAGGGGCATGAGCATTCATACTTGCAGGAAAAGAACAAAAAAAAAACGTAAAAGGGATTGTTGAAGAAATATAACAGCCATTAGCTGTGTAGGACGTGGTTGCTGACAATGAGGAAACCATTTATTTTTCAGCGTGTCAAAACTGAACGGAATGAGCACTGTGAGGAAAACAGTCCAGGGGTGGAGTGTGTGTGTGTGTGTGTGTGTGTGTGTGTGTGTGTGTGTGTGTGTGTGTGTGTGTGTGTGTGTGTGTGTGTGTGTGTGTGTGTGTGTGTGTGTGTCATGGAGAGGTTAAAAACTAAATGGATATATTCAGTCCTGGTTAGTTTATTTGGCTCACTAAAATAGCCTCCAGGTACACATCAAAATGAGGAACAGTAAGAGGCAGAGTTTACCTAGAAATTATCTAGTGTGTTCTACTCTAGGGTCCGTCTGCTGCAACAAAATGTTTCTTATTACATGCAATTTCCTGATTTAATTAAACTGAATCTAAGCTGTCACTGAAACAATAGGGTACACACTAATGCCTGCTGTGTTACAGATAACAAATCAGAGTGGAATATGTTCAATATGACGAACTAAAAGTAAAATTGAAAGGTGCAAAAGCGGTTCCCTCTAATTGAGTCACATGGTCTGCTCTGACTCAAACATTGTGTGATGTCTTTGTAGATCTTTGGCCTGATTCAGATGATGGATTTTTTTTTCTACGTCGTCATTGATTCATCTTGGTGTCACAACCGGTTAGTGTACCCAAGGGTCAAATAAGGTGAGTTAAAAGTTAAAAACAGGTATAACAAGGCTCAAGACCACACGTTAAAAATACAACCATTCATTGTGCAATCATTGTCAAATGACTGCAGGTGACAAATACATGTAAGGGGTAAAAATCAGCTTGTTGATGTACATTTAAAGGAGACATCTATTAAACTCGTTTTTCAGGTTTATTCTATTTGCGTTTCTACTAGAACATGTTAACATGCTTTATTATATGTTAAAAATCTGCTTATTTTTCTCATACTGCCCATGGCATTCACCCTCGTCTAATGCCTGCCATAAACTAGAAGACTTTGAACAGACTTTGAACAACTTACAGTTTTTTACAGTCGCTAGGATACATTTCTCAATACTTACAAAACTCTTAACACAGTTCTCTTAACCAACTTTCAGCTCAGCACAGCAGTTCATTTCACATTCAAAATACACTAAAACTACCAAATCACTTCATACATGTCTCAAATCAACTCCTTCTCCCATAACACTAGCAAAGGTTGACAGCCAACAAACACACTTTGTCACCAATTACCTAAAATGACAAAAAAATGACCTAAAATACACAACAGGTATCATTATACAATGTTTTCTTATGTAAAAAGAGGACACCTCTCTACTGTTTAGAATTCACTGCAATACATGTTACTGGAATAAATCAGAAATCAGTCTTTTATTTGCACTGAGTACCAAAATACAAGAATTTGTATACACACCATCCATTGATACAGATACAATAGGAATGCAAATCTACTCGGTCTTCTGCATTTACTTCTGTAATGTGTAGCTCAGTAAGATGCCATGCAGGATACAAGTTACCTGTTGGTTTGCCGGAAAACTCTAACAATAGATGCAACTGTTGAGCGTTGCAGATTTGGCTGCACTCTCTGACCAGCCTCTCTCATTGAGAGACCATTATTGATTACATCAATTCAATCAATTACAGTAGCTCTAATCTCATCTGAGACTACAGCTCTTGATCTTCCTCTTCTTCTTCCACCACGCATATGAATTCCTCGCCCCCTCCCAGCCACTCTTCTTCCTCTTCCAGCCACTTCTCCATCTCTGGCTGGGTCCATGTTTATGTCACAATACAAAACTATTCTGAGGTTGTCTCCTTTTGTGATGAAATATGAAAGAGTAACACCTGTGTAGGTGTTCAGCCATAATGAGATTCAACTGTGGTTGGTCCAATTGTCCAACTGTTTTCATAGCATTTGTTTATTATTATTATTTTTTTTATTATGTTATTGTTTTGAACTTAAGTTTAACAGTTTTGAAAACAGTATGTTAGAATGTGCAAATTGGCCTGTAGGTACATAGAGTTTTGGCGGTTGTTGTGTTGAAGTGAGAAAAGAATGAATGTCATTTGAAAGATGTAATCATTGAATGCATTTTGTGCCAAAGCAATGATAAATGATCCACAGTTTAGCCCACATATGTTGTGCTCACTGTGTGAAGAGTTTTGACAAAGTGACCAAAGTATTGAGAAATGCATCCTAGCAACTGTAAAAAACTGTAAAGTCTGACAACATCTCATCTAAAGACAATCATCTCACATCTAACGTCAAAGACTGTCATAACATGTAAAGACTGGGGATCTTCAGGGTCACACATTGCAAGACTACAACTAGATTAGTTTTAAAAGATTTAACCAAGCTAGCCAGCTACTGCTAGCGTTAGCTGGTAACTTAAGGGAAAGTTAGCTGATTTTCTGTTCTGCCCTACATGCAGATGAATGGCAGCAGTACCTGGAGGTCTGCGTTTATCACCGGTAAAACCCCCATTGGATGACGCGCTTCAGAATGGTAGAAAATGGTAGAAAATCCACTACGACGCTCTCACTTTCTCTGTACTACTGCCTGGAGCAGATGAACATATATAAAAAAAAATACCGGCCCGGTATGATGTCATGCCGAGCGAGGGAGTAGAAAGAATGGTTGAAACCAGAGCATCAGAAGAGTGTAAAATCTGAGGTTTTGGCTCACAGGAATTTATTTAACTACGTTCTCCTCATTATTTGAAGCTTTGGCCACGTTTAACATGAACATCTGACATTGTAACATTATAGATACGACAGAAACACGGAAGAACATAATAGGTCTCCTTTAACATTTCCTTATGCATATTTAAGCTCTCCTCACTGTAGTCTTTATGTTAATGTGACAGGAGTTGTACTGTGTTGGAAGTGTTACAGAAATCTTACAGGTTTGCACTTTTCCTTTGTGACTTTTAAGTAAAAGTATTCTGGATCAACGGAAATACATTGCCAGGATAAGCCGGACAAGGATGTCCGGCTTTGCCCCTTCCCAAGAAAAAGAACGTTACATGTTTTGGTGAATGATTGTGAAGATTTACAAAGAATATGTTTAGGTCATTTCCTCTCTAACTGGTACGTTTTGGGACCGATTGGTGGGATTGCAGTGGACGAAGTACACAGGGTGATACACTGGTAAGAGCCAATGAGGATAAACCATGTATCAGCTAATTTAAATACTAAATCATATTACTGTATTGTGTGAACTTCTTTTAATATTGTATGTGACGTTTTCTTTTGCGGGGTGCAAATGTTCCACCAAAACAAGTTCCTTCCTAAGATTATTTAGCAGAGCCACCGTCACTGCACAGCCCCAGATGATTGTGATTGGTTTAAAGAAATGCAATCAACCTAGAGCATTTTTTTCCTACTATCCTAGAACGTAAGGAGCCAGACCTATCTCCACAGCCCTGTGGAGATAGGTCTGGCAATGTGAGACTAACGTAAACGTGACTCTGGCACTCATTAAGACGAGTGTCAATTAAAATGGCGTACAAGCTAACAAGATAAAATATGCAATATTTACAGTTTCTTTTCAATTGCTAAACGACAGTGGGCACAACTGGAGTCACATGTGCAAACTACAGTCTGCACAGCAGCAGGTCATGTGGACCAAAACTCTAGTTTGTTTTTCATTGCTTGAACACAGTTTTCAAAACTCTACACACTTATCCCATGACTTTAACCACAACGTGCACAACACTGTAGATTTACAGCACTTTGTTCAAATGCTAACACACTGCTGTCAAAACTTAACCTGACTCCGCCAGATGGATCGCTTCGCATTTGCTCGGCATATCCATCTGGGAACTTTCCGTTGGAGAACTTTTGGGAAGGGGCGGAAATACTGGTTAGCTGATTGGATGAACCATCTGTCTATCACCTATGTTGGTGATAGACGGGCCAAATCAACCAATCAGATCCACGAAGCGTATGAAAATACAACCACAAGCCCGCCCCTGCTGCTGCAGGCAAAGCATAGCTCGGTAAAGGATATTTGCCGTTTGTGTAACGAGAATTTAGGAATAAAAGGCACCATTTCAGGTTCCCGGACCATATTCCAAAAGAAGGATCCAAGAGAAAAAAAGCATTAGCGAGCGGCTACCGCTGTCTGAAAACACTGGTTAGCTGATTGGATAAACCATCTGTCTATCACCACCTAACCCACCTCAAAACCAACGCTGATTGGCCCGGTCATTTGGCTAACGGCTCCAAATTTTCTCTGCCTCAAGATGCCAGACTGATCTGCGAGTGGAAAACTGGAGCTCGCCAGATCAGGACAGTCTCACGAGGCTAGTCAAAACTGTTAACCACACAAAACAGAATAGATTTCAGTCTGGTGCCTATCAAACACTGCTGATTGCAATTTCAGCTGAAAGTCTAAGCATACGGTATTTATATAATTATACCCTGTACTGTTTGAGAGAAACAGGTAAAAGAGCAAAGATACCAACATGTCCAGGTAAGATGTCTGAGGTTATGTACACAGCTATAAAAAAAGAAGTGAAAAACACTAGATCTTTACAATAGTAAAACTGCATTCTTACTGTTTTTCAAAAAGTAATGGAGGTGAAAGCAATAGAAACACCACATTCATTAGTATTTAGAGATGATGCAGATATCCAATGTGATGAAGAAAACTTGCCACATGATGCTGGAGAGAGGCAGGATTAGTCACACTATTCTTTGTTACTGTTATGTATATACAGTTTACATTTTAGTATTTTTTCCCCAGTAATTCCATAAATTACAAGAGACAAAATACTATATTGAAGCAAACTGCTGAATGTCATTCCTTCTTACATAAAAATTGGTATATTATAAAATCTATATCTTTTCCTTAAAGAAACTATCGAGTAGTTTAAAGTCACTCAAATTGTTCGAACTGTAAAGATGAGAAAGTTTGTAATTTGTGTATTGGTGTTTGACGCAAGCGTTTTAACTCTCATTGTGTTCTGAGTGACAGTGTGTGTTATCTCAGTGAGGAGTGTGCATAGTGTCTGGCTGCACTGAGCCTGTTCTGAGACGTGTGTGAAGAGCAGTGTTGCTTTGAATGAGTTTTGCAGACTGTTGGTAGTGCAGATTGTAGTTAGAGTTTTGCACATATGACTCCAGTTGTGCCCACTATCATTTAAAAAAAACTAAGAGTTTAAAAGGAATGAAAATCTAAATTATGATACATTAACTGGTAATACTGAACAGTGACAGATAAGAAAAAACACAATCAACATCTAAACGTTTATGAGGAAACAGACCCTTAAAACCCTCCTATTTAGTTTGTGTTGGAATGTGATGGGTTAAATTAATTGTTGGCCTACCTAGAATATGCTAGGAAGATGTTATGCTTTCAGCTCTGTGATTGGTGGTCCAGCTATACATTTACAAAGGGCCATGCATAGTAATTCAATCACAGACTAATTTCAAATGACAGCAAAATTGACCAATCATATCTTCACTCTAAATGGGCGGGCTTTGTTATCGATAGGTTCCACCTGCTGCGGGGGATGCTAATCACAAGCTAGACCTGCCGATAAAATAGCTAGCTAGCCTGTTTGTTCGCAGTAGAAGCCACGAGCAACGTTATCGCTGGTGAGGAGGAGACGGCGGACTTGTTCAAGATTAACTTTTATGAAACCTTAATTTAGTGCTGAAAGCCAATGCTTTTGAGAGGCATTTAAACTCCAGCAATTATGCATGAACTTAATCTAAATCTAATACGCACAACCGGTGCAACGTTATAGAATGTCTCTGAACAGATCCATGCCCACTTTTAGGGGAAAATAATCCTGCGTTCCCCATAGAGGAAATGTAAATTGCTCCAAACTTTTACTTTAACAAACCGTTTTAAATTAATAATAAATATGCCGAAAAGTTGCTGAGTCGTTTGTTGTACCAACAATACATCCCAAAAACCCCGGTCTTCGATTTGTCCTCTTGCCATGTCCTGAAATAGATCCTGATAGATGGGCTTTGGCTCCAGTCTATAGACCAGACCGGTACTGCCGAGGCTCCCTATGAGAGGGGAGAATCGCACTGTCACATCAGGAGAGAAACAGGAAAATGCTGAAAAAGCTGTTGTGTAGCAGGTTAATCGAGACTTTCACACTGATATATGAGGCTCATAAAAAACGTGAATATTCTTAGTCAGTGTGGTAAATGATGCTGCTGACAGTTACTACTGATGGATAGCTGATGTTAGCTTTAGTGGGAGGCTGCTAACAGTTTAGCAGCATAATAGATCTTATAGATCGAACAGTTTGTTATTAATAACAGGTTGATTAATTACAGACACTCAGCCTAACAATAGTGATTTAATCAGATATGTATTTCTACATTTAGCAGTATGCGGCCACCGTCTTGGGTCATTGATTCACTGATACGGGGGAAAACTGAGGGGACATGACGGCGATCAACCTTAGTTTATTAAGGTATCGTGAATGCTCAGGTTCAGACAAGGTCACACAATAAACATTAGACATGTGTATAAAACAAACCATCTGTTTAACAAGAAAAAAATCCAAACACATTTGTCAAAATGATGATCCAAACACACATCAAATTGCATTGACTTCATTGGGATCGTCTGTTTTCTATCCAAAAGGGGGCGTGGCCTTGTGTTTTAGCGAAGTTATAGTGCTTATATAGTGCTTTTCTAGTCTCAAGACTACTCAAAGCACTTTTACATAGTACAGGAACCATTCACCATTCACATGCTGTGGCCGAGGCTGCTGTACAAGGTACCACCTGCTCATCACATAAACATTCAAACACATTTACACTCCGATGCACAGCATCGGGGGCAACTCGGGGTTCCGTGTCTTGCCCAAGGACATGGGACTGCAGGGCCAGAGATTGAACCACCAACCTTCCGATTGGCAGGCGACCGCTCTACCACTGAGCCACAGCCGCCCCCAGAAGTACCCAGGCGGTAGTACGTATAGGACGCTGTGCCAACTGATGTTATTCTGGCAGCCGCTGTCATTGTTTTGTAAATGTTAAAAAATTTCACTTTATGAGGTTTTTTAACATTAATATGCGTTCCCTCAGGCTGCCTATGGTCCCCCAGTGGCTTTTCTCTGCTTTGCCCGCCCAGAACATTTGGCCCACCCATGAGAGAGAGACATCATGGCTTTCAAATGAGCAAAGTGGCAGTTGGTCAAGGCCACACCCCCACCCTCCACCTTGCCCCCCCCCTCTCTCCTCCTCAATAGCTACAGACACAGAAATGGAACATCCTAAGGAAAGCTCATTGTGGGACTGGCTCTAGTGGCTGGAATTCTGCACCAAGGCTGGAGTTCAGGAAAGAGACTTCAGATACAGTATTAGGGGACCACTAAGGTCTACATAAAAGAGACTTCAGATACAGTATTAGGGGACCACTAAGGTCTATATATAAAACTAAGGTCTACATAAACAGACTTCAGATACAGTATTAGGGGACCACTAAGACCTATATAAAAGAGACTTCAGATACAGTATTAGGGGACCACTAAGACCTATATAAAAGAGACTTCAGATACAGTATTAGGGGACCACTAAGGTCTACATAAACAGACTTCAGATACAGTATTAGGGGACCACTAAGGTCTATATAAAAGAGACTTCAGATACAGTATTAGGGGACCACTAAGGTCTATATAAAAGAGACTTCAGATACAGTATTAGGGGACCACTAAGGTCTATATAAAAGGGACTTCAGATACAGTATTAGGGGACCACTAAGGTCTATATAAAAGAGACTTCAGATACAGTATTAGGGGACCACTAAGGTCTATATAAAAGAGACTTCAGATACAGTATTAGGGGACCACTAAGGTCTATATAAAGGCATCCAAAGAGCACCATGTCATTTGGGATAACGGTCATCATGCAGAAAGAAAAAAAAACGGGTCAATCTGTAAATGTACCAACATTATGCACATTTACTCTAATTTTGCATAATGACAGTTTTTTCTAAATAAACAATAACATACATATATGCAGGCCATATATAACATGTTCCAAAATGCTGTAATCACTTTCCATGGTTTGAAGTGATTGTCGCTAATGGTTACTTGGCTGTGTGGACACTGCCATGATGTGTATAAAATGCGCCAGGTCTATTTTAACGCGAGCTGCGGGCCGTTCGGACAGCCAGGCAGGAAGTGAAACAGCGAGACTATCCATTCAATTTACCAAAACCTCCCCCCCCCAATATCGTTTATGTCTCCTCTACAACATCACGGACAACGAGAGATTCATCTTGGAGGTAGAAAAACATAATATGACATCACAGATGTTTTTTTATCAGGACAACGCCAGAAAAGAGAAGTCACGGAGTTTAACTGCGTGGAGTGCTTGGAGTGGAAGGTAGATACTAGTTTAATAAACACGTAATTGTTCTGTAAAGTACTTGTAGAGACAATAAAATCTGTGAGTCGGGCAGCAAGTCGCTCCACTTCTGAGACGCTCCCGGTGTGGTATGACGCGTGGCGGAGGACGGAACAAAACAGTGGTGCAGCCGGAACGCGGCACAGACACGGCCAGTGGAGAATTGAATTAAGGCTGGAATTTGCGTCTCTTTAGGGGAGGGGCGAGCCGCTTCATGCACGCTTCTGGGACATGGGTAGAGGAATATAAAATATTGACTTGAATGGCTGTGATTGCTGCGCTTCTGGAATGCAGCGCAGACGCGCCCAGTGGAAATTAGGGGTAAGAGAGGACACGGTAAGCTAGGCTGGTAGTTTGCTGGAAAGGGGGGGGGTCAGAGGGCCAAGGTTTAGAAGTCATGGTTCACTTCTGCAAAACTTTATATGTCAACAAATGAGACAACTCGCAAATGTGTCTCTGTCAGAAGTTGCTGCTTCTGTCATGGAACTTGCAGAACCAAATCCATTTGGTTGTGGGGCTCGGGCTGTTGTCATTGACTCTAAGAGCTCCAATCGATGGTTCCCTTTCTCAACAGTAGGCTCTCGCCACAGTCCGGTTTTGTCATCTGTGGTACCGGCGAGGACAATCTCTTATCGTCACTCTCTTGATCTACAGATCGGGAGCAGGCAGGCAATTCCTTTGTTCTGACAGGCAACGTCAGTCCCTCTGAAGAGGAAGAATCACACTTTGTAATGAGCCATCTTCCCCCAAATAGGCTCAGGAGGGGGGTGCCAGAGCTGACAGAGGGGTATGATAGGAATTAAAATACCCTGCTTACGAGAGGAACATTACAAGTATGATAATGCTTCTTTGCTTCAGTGTATAGTACCTGTCACTACTACAGACTTTTAACTTCACATTCAGTCAGCTAGTGCACTGTGACACAGCCAAGATAGAGTTCCTTTTAAACCGCTGGCAAATTTTCCCTCTACAGAGGTATTTAACTTGATGTTCAGTCTACTGTGTGATTGCATGTATACTGTACTTATTTTACCCAGTTTACACTGACTGTAAAGCAGCCTCTAAATATTAGATGTGGAAATGATGGTTGAGGTAATTCAGTGGTAAACAAGGACAAGAAAGCAGTGAATTAGATATCCAAGACGCCCCTGAGGAAAGTGGATTATTTCAACAACAAAAAAAAATGAATCCACACGGGAGCGCTTAAAAATTCACAAATTAATTATTGGCAAATGCTATGAGGTCCTCTGAAGTGGCACAGCAATTAGTTCTTCTGTATGATTTTTTTTTTTTATGCATTTGTTTTCTCATTTGTTGAGAATGATGGACTTTAATTTTGTTTTTTAGGGCATTAAAGAATGAGTCTTAATAAGCAAAGTGGACACTATGGCAGACTGTAAAACTAAATGTGATTAGAGGTTAGACGTGGTCCTGAGGAAGTGCCATTTTAAAATGGTGTACTAGCTAACAAGGATATATATATAGTATGAAATAGTATGAGTAAAGAAATGAAAATCAAAATATGACACATTAACTGGTAATATTGAACAGTGACATTATTTAAAAATTAGAAAAAACATTATTAAACTAAATTCACGTAAATATATTCCAAATTTGTTTGTGTTTCTTTCTAAACAATTAGGATTGAGTGATTAATCAAAGGAAAAAACAGGTAAAAATGTCAGCCCTTTTGCATTACTAGTGAGTAAAATACAAGCCTGCGGAAGCTACAGCACTTTGAAAGAAGAGCCCTTTCCAGGTTAAGGACAAAATGCAGGATTCAATTTGATGATAAAAATGTCTCGATGAAACGCATGAAAGGAGAGCACACTGACAGAACACCTCATCCTATCTACAATTTTCACTCAGGACTTGTTAATTATGACAATCTGAGTTCCACGTGTTAATCTTTTCTCTCCAATCATGCAGCAATTAGTGTCATTATGTGCACAATGAGTGCTTGGCTAAGTCCTGTGAATAATGAAAGGTTTCACTTTAACCTTAGTGCACACGCAACGTTACTATTTTTGGCTCTATAAAAACAGGCAATGTGAGCTTGGCTGAGTAGCGTAGAGATCCAAGTG
Organism: Perca flavescens; assembly: GCF_004354835.1. Lineage (NCBI taxonomy): Eukaryota > Metazoa > Chordata > Actinopteri > Perciformes > Percidae > Perca > Perca flavescens. The sequence continues at coordinate 42,591,986 of NC_041332.1, read as the reverse complement.
TTCTGTAATGCAATGGAATTATGATCAGGTAACGGGGAGATTCCCCCTTTCTGGTCTACATATCCCTGCCTGTGCTTTTATCAAAGTGATCAATGCTACTTCATCAATAGTCCCTATATTATAAACCAAAATAGAAGCATTTTAAACTAAGTAAAGCGCTGTAACGTGAACAGTCTTTAGAGCCATAGAACGATCAAATCAGAGCAGCAGTTGCTGGTTGTGTTTAGCTGCTACCGAGTTCCAGGACGCCGGCTACCAGTGGCAGTTGTTTAGCTGCCAACAGGTGACTGTGAGCCGGCTACAGGCACCGGCAGATGATGGTGCTTTCAGGGACCATGGTGGTGGAGATTAGCCAGAAAAACTGAGCCTCATGCTGCGATGACAGTTAAGTTTAGACACCAAAACGTCTGGGTAAGTTTAGGAAAAAGATGGTGCATTCCTCGGGAGTGTTTTAATCCAAACGATTAAAACACTCCCGAAGAATGAACGAGTGTTTCCTGGGTGAAAGTATTTGGTTTTCGATGCGAAGTGAACTGTGCTCCCCGGCTTGACAGCGCTGTGTTTTATGTTGACACCACGCTGTTTTATGTTAACACCACGTTGTGCTATTTCATTTTGAGATTATGTTCCATTGAACATTGAAGTTGATAAATAAGTGTTTTAGCATGGCTGGTCGAGTGGTTGAGGTGGTTCGGGCATCTGGTAAGGATGCCCCCTGGGCGCCTCCCTAGGGAGGTGTTCCAGGCACGTCCAGCTGGGAGGAGGCCTCGGGGAAGACCCAGGACTAGGTAGAGGGATTATATCTCCAACCTGGCCTGGGAACGCCTCGGGATCCCCCAGTCGGAGCTGGTTAATGTTGCTCGGGAAAGGGAAGTTTGGGGTCCCCTGCTGGAGCTGCTCCCCCCGCGACCCGACACCGGATAAGCGGACGAAGATGGATGGATGGATGGATGGATGGATGGTCGAGTTGCTCTATATCCATGGTGTTGGAAGGGGGATTTCATTCTTGCATGTTTTGTTTTGATGTGCATCATCAACAAATGTCCCCCCTCTGTTTTTTTTTCGGTCATGGCACCTGTACAGTAAAAAATGTGACTCAAAATGCTGTTGTCATAAACAGGGAAACTAGCTATAGAGACCAAAACCGTTTTTGTACCAGGCTGTAAACATGTTATTTGGATAGAACCAGGGAGACAGCATGAAGCTGCCACATGGGAATATATAGCCATGTGACTGAGATGTTTCAGTTCTCTAGTGCTATTGAATGCTATCCAAAGCTGCCAACGTTGTTTAACCCATGATATCTCTTGAATAAGCTTCACTGCATAAAAAGTGGGATTTTCGTCAGTATTCGGCACTGTAGATTGTCGTAGAACTTCAGGTTTACGACTGTACACGGCAATTTACAGGCAACACCGAAAACTGCCGGAAATTGTCGGAAATTGACGTGGGCCTTGCTTGGCAGTTGTCCCCCCATGACCCTCCCTCCCTCTAATTCTAGGTGAGGCTTTCACATGTAAATGAAAATGCTGTGAGCTATACAAATGCAAATCAGGGTAGCAGCAAGGGGAGTTTTACCCCAGGTGACATTTTTCTAAAAGGTATTAACTTAATTTTAAGAAAATTTCTTAAAATAGATCAGACTCAGTATAGCCTAATTGTAGACTCTTCAATTTTAGCTTGAATTGATTTATTTAATGAAAGTATGCTAGATTAATTACTTTGTATGTCATTAGCAATGACCAATGTTATGTAAAAAAGATACACAAAATAATTTATTTCAACAATTAGTTTTACAGGATTTGCCACAAAGGTAAAATGTACATTCCATGATTCATTCACAGTCTCCTCGAGCTCAACCACTGTGCATAGTGGCATGACTACAGTGGCCTTTCTTTGGTCTTGCTCATCCAACATTGTCTGGTGGAATGGAGACAGAGGCTCCACTGTACAGTTTTCTAAGAGAACTCTTTCTGCTGACACCAAAACACTGGGCTTCACATAAAGCATATCAGCTTTGTCATTGCATGACAAGGTCCCAACCATTTGTCTTCTTAAAATACTGGCAAATTCAGCACCATATTCACATGTCCATGGCATATGAAGCTGTTGGCCTCATAATCCAGACTTCAATTGTCCTATTATTAAGCTTTCCCAGTAATCCATTATAACTCACTGTAATTCACCTCCACACCAGTTCGCGCCCTGCTGGTTAATCTGCTCCACGGTCTCTCTCTATCACTCTGCCCCGCCCCCTACCCCCGCCCTCACTTCTTCTATTTGAAAAAAATCGGCGGGACATGGGAGATGAGTCTGAGAGTTGGGGCAAAAACTTCCGAAATATGGGGATATTTCCATAGACAGTATATAATGGACCAATAGACCCCGTTGCTCTGGACGGAGACCAGTGAAGGCTATTAGAAGCACTTTTCCGGTGATGGCCAGCTTTGCTGCGCAGCCTCCAACTGAGAGAATGTGACGTGAGCAACGTGTCTGAAAGTTGTAAGTCTTCTAGTGGCTGCGCTAAGAGAAATCTCAATCATTCCCAATCTTACAGAGACGGAGACTGTAGGTGTATGTAAGGAGATAACATAAGCACAGGCTAATTATTGCTAACTAACATGCCAGTTAACATTAGTAATTAAACCTAAACAGCTAATGTAAGTTGAAACTGCCTGCAAGCTTATCCTGTACTATACGGTAATTCCTCTACTATGTGACAGTAAGTCACTTGGTTATGACCCAATCGTTACCCTATTTTTACAAAAACGTCTGCTACGGAGCCATAACGTGAGGTACAAGGTAATGGAGCCTTTTATACATTGTCGTGTTTCTTTGGAACTAAACAACGGACAAATAGAGTCTTTAAACACTTCAGATGTAAAGTTATTCGCAGTCAAGTGACGTAAAAAAAATATGGCGGTCAGCGGAATGCTAACAGGAGGTGATGGCCAGTTAGCAACAAAATGGCGCCATGATGGCTCGAGTTCTGAAGCGAAGCTTACCCCCTTGGATATTTCAGGCCAACTGGTAAAAGAGTTGTCGGTACACTCTGTCAAACTTCACTTGGAAACACACAGGAGTTGTTCAAGACGTTTGGAGCGGTTGTTTTCTCTCCTCCATATCACCTCCGGGGCTCCAAAGATGCGCTCACAGAAAAGAAAAAGACTACGTAAGTATATGATTATTAATGAAACTGCGAGCTAGTCTGTACTGTTTATTAACTCTTGATCGTACAATGACTGTCTTTGGATGTTAAACAGGCTACTTAGACTTGGCAGTAATGTTTTAAACCTCACCAAGTTTAAACGCGAGCAGCACAGAGCTGTGGCTGCTTTCAGCGCCATTCATTACAGAGCTGAGCTGGTGAGTTGTTTTATAAAAGTATATTTTTTTTATCTTGTAATTTACAGGAAGCAGTCCGCCGTCTTCACAACTCTGAGACAAACTGTAGCAGGCGCTACGAACTGGAGCAAGGGTAAGATTTAAAGAATATGCTTTCATTGAATGAATATCATTAATTCTTCTGTATAAGGACATAGATACGTTAATAGATACCGATCTTAACCATAGTTTTTTATTTTTATTTTTATTTTTTACAGACTAACCTCGCCTCATAACGAGGCCGTGACCTATATTTGCTCGGAGCTGTCTGCAGGTCCAGATTTACATGACGCTGATAATGACGCCATTGTGTGTAAGTCATTTTTACTTTTTCATCTTTCCTTGTTTAATTTTACTGTGACTTATGTTTTTTTATTCATACCACTCTCATATAATTGTTTTCCAGCTGCCTGTAAGACATATCACCAGACAGCACGCAGGAGCTTCAGCTAGAAACAACCAGATGCATCGCGGGCAGAAGCTGTGAAGAGTTCAGCTCAGAGTCGGTCGAGAAGAAAAGAGAAGATCCGTTTTTGGTTAATGTGAATATTTTTCAGGTGTCTTCATAGATGTGTTGTGTCCATAAATAAATATCACACAGTACTGATTGTCTTTATTGATTGATTTTACAGCTGCTGGAAGCGAGACAGAGTGTGCTGGCTGCGGGTGAGGTGACATTTGGAAGTGCGCCACCATAGACCTACAGGACAACGACCACAGACGTCTGCTAAATGGACCGAATTCAGACCGAATGCTGCCGGTTACCTACAGCTCCGAGCCGGCCACGGGTTAGGTGTGGACGGTGCTGCTTCTATATATATTTATTATGTGTGCTGTGTGTCTCCGATGCTTTGTACATAGTTTTTTTTCTGATTGCGTTTGTGTTTTGTGTCAATAAAGCTCTATCTTTGAATAAACAGCACGTTCCAGGCAAATCATTTTAATTAGGATAACCATGACATGAATATACAACATAGCATATATGAAATAAATATATATAATACATAAATATATATATATATCATTTTATTATTATAATAATGGCACAGGTTGACCAATACCCTACCATGACAGACCTGTCAACCAATCACGAGAGATTTTTCTTGTTTAAAAGTAGTGGTTTCATCCAATAGCGAGTGAGGAAATTCCAGCCAGGCCAGACGTTCTCTGGCCAGGCTCCTATTCATATTCTAATTAGATCCATTAACACCTCCGCGGGGGCTCTCCACATACGTCATGGTTGGTTTCCGACACTATGTGGCACAGACGAACGTGACGTTCACAGCCTGTAAATTGTCGATAACTGCCGAAAATTAGGGGGATTTCTGGGCGTTTACAGGCGTTTACGGGGACGGAAATCCCACTTTTCATGCAGTGCTTGGTTCCAGACCTCTGAACTGCTCACCTCCAAATCTTTCATCCGTTCCAATAGTTTTGATGTTGTGCTCATTAAATAGAGCCAATCACAACTTTGTGGTTAGGATGAAGAATGGGGATGTCATCTTCCTGTGCCAGAGCCCGAACAAGCATGGATAACTGACTTTCAGAAATATTGAACTCTCCGATTGGAATCATTTTGTGATGGATCCACTGCATCTTAGGGTTGCCACCCCCACCCTAAAAATATAATTAAAACTATGCTGTGTATGTACATAAAATAATGATGTATGATCTAGATAGACGTAAAAAAAACATTTGCTTTTTGAATTTAGAAACATTTTGAGTCCCCACTCCCTTGTCTCACAGTGGTTTGGTCCACTGCTTGGTTTCCTCCTTTACGTTAACGGTACCAGTGTTGCCAACTTAGCGACTTTATTGCTAGATTTAGGGGTGAGCATGCAAGGTCTTTCTCTCTTGTGGCCGCCACAACACTAAGCCATAAGAGTGTGGTGGACCAAAACCTCATGCCATAAAAACAGTTTCTTCCCCTTCAGCAGTAAGCCTCACCAACAAGGCTCCGGACCCCACTGACACTGACTCTCAGGAGGAGGCGTGTTCCGGCGCAAACATTCCCTGGTGCTATTTTGCAGTTTCAGAAAACAATTCCGCCACAGACCAGGAAAAACCTGGTCTAAAGTCAGTGGCGCGTTATTCAGATGCTATTTTAGGGGCGCATGCTTGGCCATAATTTAGAGTGGGCACATTGCACACTTTGCTTCTCTCATCTCACGGACCCAGCAGTTCCCATTTTGGCAAACCATACATAAATACAAGGCAAAATATGCCCTTGTTTTACACAACATTTCCATGAATCATGGATGTGTTTATGACATAAATGAGGAAATATTAGAGGACTTAAGGAGATGTGATGTTGAACTGCATGTGCCGATGCCACTTAACCCAAATGCCCCAGCAGCAGCACGGGAGAGGAGAGACAAGCTGCATCGTCTATAGTGAGGTAATCTCTGTCTAATGTTAGACTACATTGCAAAAATATCACCATGCATTCATAACCTCGTGATTCAGTGAGAGTGAGTCCAAAACATCGGAAAGTAAGTACGTGACATTTCTTTATTTACATTTACCATGGATGTATTAAGAGCGTGCGCCAGGCACAGCGCCAGGATTCCAGTTTTGGATGGGCCAGACCAATTGTGGGTGGGCCTTAAATTAAAAACGTTATCAAATCACTGTTTAACCTAATACAAATGACTGACTAATATAATGTTATATATATTATATGTGCTTACATAATAAAGATTGTAATAGCTTGATGCTATTTAAATATGTTGTTGCATTGTAAAAGGTTTCGGTGCAAAGGACGGACCTATATCCGCGATGGCTCTCCTTGGTTCTGACCAAAAGAAGAGCGCTTTGGAATCTCCATTACCACCATACCTGGCTGCGCTATATATAGCGCATCTCTCCTAACCTAAGGCGTATAGACTGTAAAAGTGGTCAGGAATCTAATATTTCCCCAAAACATAGTTTAGTTCTGCTTGTATAACATGAGTCCGAATATTTCACACTTCTGTTCAACTGTTTTAAGTTTTCAACAATACAGATCAACAACACTGGCTGACAGTTTCAAGCGTGTCTGCTTTTAAAGGGAATGTGAGATAACACTGATTGGTTTATTGCACGTTACGCCAAAACCACACCTATGAGTAATGTAGCTACTTCAGACCAACCCATTTTAGATTTGCATCAGGCGCAAGAGTCATTTATCCTGCCAGTATAATAGCAACAGCGCCCGAGATCTGCCCACAAAGCTACTTGCGTTTTGAGTTTGATACTTGCGTTTCAGATCAATAAAATAGGGCCCAGAAACTGGAAACCACCCCCACACCTGAGAGGGTCACAGCACGTCTATGGTAGCAAGTAGTATGAAATCGAAAATCCGCATAAAGAGGTTGGTTGGGGTGGTGGATGGGTCAAACAACACAGGACTTTCACCCCGTGTGGCGTTTTGTTTCCCCGTTAACCGTCCCGTTATTGTTGCGCGTTACCTGCGGCCGTCTCCCGCCGTGTGAGGCGTCATCCCCCGCAATCTCTGTATAGACCATTTTGTGCTGGCCACCACGAAAAAAAACGTCCCCGTGAACACGATTCAATAGATTAAAATAACGTGACTATTTCACGAACTGCCGTGAGACCGTGTTGCATCTTCATATGGCTTTTTTTTCATGACAGAGTTATCGAATCACTAATAAATAAATGTTAACGTTACATTCAAGCGATTACCAAATGAGTTGCTACAAAGCTAATTAAGATCATTAATCAGCTCCACACAACTCTCTGGATTTCTCAGTATGACTATGTTTAGAACATGGAGTCGTCCAGTGACTTCCCATGCAGAAACTCCAGTGAAGATTTTTTTAATTCTCCGTGTCCTCCTTGGCTACAAGTAACTGCATCGAGGAGGGGTGGGGGCAGTGCACGATCACGTAAGGCTTGTGTCATGTGGACGCGCCGACAGTGTTGTTGTCATTTGTGTTGCATGTCCTCAATGGGGCGACAGAAACTACGCACTATAGCTTTAATTTATAACCTTAGTAAAAAAAAAATACAATGAGTTTATTCTCTCAATCGCTAGATTTAAGTCTTTAATGCAGCAGACGATAAAGCAGGGGATGTTTTATGGGCATGGCCGACCTGTCAATCAGGACAGAGGCTTAACAATGCTAACTGTGGCCCCATGGACATTAAAATAGCTATGAACTTGTTTTTGGGTGTTTTTAATGTTTTTGTTTTAATCTTTGACCCTCTCACTGCGTGTTTTCACTTTATCAAAGTTAACTGGAACATTTTGGTCGCCTAAAAATGCCCTGTCCAGCGTTTGGTAGCACCTTGCCAACCAAGGCTAGCCAGCTAGCGCTAGCGTAAGCTGGTAACTTAAGAGAAAGCATGTTGATTTTCTGTACTGACGTAGAGTACATGCAGATGAATGGCGCCAGTACATGGCGGTCCGTGTTTACCTGCCAGCAAAATTCCACCAGATAACTAGCTTCAGAAGGGTTAAAAATGATCAACTACCCCTCTTTAGCGTTTAGCCATAGCAACCATACACAACACTGGCTAGGCAGCGTCATCGTCCCCATCTCTGCCCTCTAGTCCAAAAGTCTCCTGATATAAATAATTGTGGCCTCGTGAAATAAAAAACTCCTGAAATAAACAAATACGGCATTATGAAATAAAAGTCTCCTGATATAAATAAATGTGGCCTTATGAAATATATAACTCCTGAAGTAAATAAACATGGACTAATGAAATAAGTCTCCAGAAATAAATACACATGGACTTTTGGAATACAAGTCTCCTAAAATAAATAAATGTGGCATTATGAAATAAAAGTATACTGAAATAAATTAAAGGTATCATTTGAATAACTTACTTTTTAAGTAAAAACCTATTTATTTATATATCTTATAAATAAATAATAATAAAAAAATGTATTTACCACAGATACATAGCCTAATGGGATATAGAGAGGCAAAGATCCTCCCCTTCCGGTGGACCTCATGGGACCTTCATTCTGAAAAGAAAATGAATGGTAGTGAACGGGCAGAGGCACATTATTTTTTTATCCCGTTTGAATTGAGCCATGGATTAGAAATATGTTAATTTAAAAGAAAAATTTTCAACCGAAGATAGTCTGTTAGCCATCGGTTTGTAATATGATCAATTAGTTTAGTGTGAAACTGCTCAGTGAACTACAGCTCTTGTCTCACACAATTTATGTCACCTAGCTTGATGCTCAGCTTGCTTGCTAGCTAGCTAGCTAGCTTAGCTCTGTTCCACAACACATGTAACGTTATCTTAACTGATGTGTTTTATCCACTGAAGTGTTTTCAGCAGAGAAGCAAAAGAACAAGCGAGATCCTCTGCTCATTAGAGTAACGTTACATCCCCGGTCAGTGGTGTAGTGGTCCCCGGAGAAGTGGGTATACTCTCAGTTTTCACCTTTTTTTTTTTTTTTTTTTTTTAAAGTAGTCCAGAAAAAAGCCCTGTTTTAGAAACAGTGACATGTAAAACTATGATTTAGTTTACCCAAAAATCTGTCATTTCTACTTGTTCACTATTATAAAATGATCATGACTTGATTAGGAGCAGTTTGTAGTTACTACTGGTCACACAAGCAGCCTGGATGAATGTAGAATGTATTTATCATGAGGCAAACATGGTGTTTCGATTATTTTTTGCACATTTATTTAAATAAAATACTTCAAATCTGAAGTTGACAATGCATCCTTGTTCTTATTTCTTCTTAAATAAAACACACAAATCATTCTCTTCCAAACATCAAAACCAATCAGATAAACTTAAAAGTGCACTTAAAAAAGTGTCATAAAATTTTTTTTAGTTTTAAATTATTTGGTTTTCAATAGCTGAACACTATTTTTATAGAATACTTCGTTAGATATATATAAATATCGCTACAAATATTAAATATCATAATTTTTTTAATTAATGCTTTGTTTTGAAAATGTTCATTTAATCATTCAACAAAATAATATGTTACAACAATATTTAGTTAACAATTAACAAAAATATATGCATTAACAACACATCAACAGTGATATACTCTCTCAACCCAGCACTGGGTTTCTGACCTTTGCTCATACTACAGTATATTCCAGACAAATTTGCTTTCTGCAGGAGCTTTCACACTGCACTGAGCTTATATTGTTAAGGCTAAAATTCCTCTCACACTCTGCTGTACTGACAGGGAATGTTTTCATACAGTTCATAAGTGGTTTTAGGTCCTTGGGCTCACTACTGGGCTCTTCCAGTAGGTCCCGCATCCCATTCAGTGCTTGGTCTGTGCACAAGTTAAATTGCTTGCACAGTTGCTTAATTTGTTCTTCACCATGGCAGATGCTGGGCTTTGATGGCCACTTACTCTGATCAAGGATGCTGAGGTCCATGATGGTCTCATCTTCAAAAGACAAGCGTTTCTCCAGATTGTTCACAAGGCTTTGTAAGAACTGGCCTGGATTGATAGACTTCAGCTTTGCATTTGTTTTCAGGGCTATAGACCGATACTCCCCAGTCTGTTTTGCTTCTAAAGCCTCACTATATTTCTCACCTGGATTCTCTTTGAATGACTGGATCACTCTGATTGAGCGTTTCAGCAGATGCTCTGCTCTGAGGAGAGTTATAGAACGAGACTGAAGCTCCTGTGACAGGAGACTTAGTTCATGGAGAGTGTCGTACTTGAGGCCAAGGTCACAAATGAATTCTGGACTTTGAACACGGTCTAACAAACCTCTGTACATCTGCCTCTCTTTGGTGGACCTCATCTCATCACTGCAAGCATTTTTAAAGTGCTGCACAAGAGCTCCCAGGGATGTCCAAACAGCACGAACAGTCCGAAAGCTACTGGCCACCCAGCGTACATCCAAGATTCTGCCAATGCGAAGAAGTTGTGAGCCTACCTCAGCTGCTGCATTTACAAGTTCACGTTCATTTTAGTTTGACACACTATACAGAGAGTATAGCTTCTGGATAAAAGTTTTAAAGTGATTGACAGAGTTTACCTCATCAACTGCATCTGACACAGCAAGTTCAAGTCTATGGTTCATGCAGTGCCATACAAAAAGCTTTGGGAATCTCGAAGTTAGTCTGGTTGCTACTCCTGACTTCTTTCCTAGCATGACACTGGCTCCATCAGATACAAATGTTACTCAGTTTTACTCAGTGAATGAAGTATTGAGCCCATTTTTACACCATTCAGTTCCTGCAGCTCAATGAGGCTCTCATGGTCAGAAAAAGGTTGGTTCTTTTTGGCCAGATGGTAGGCTGTTCGAAACACAGCTTCAGTTTCCTTCATGTAGGACTCAGTCATAGTCTCCACTGCATTCTCAATGGCAGCTTCTTTCTGTTGCTCTGCCACCTTCACAGCCTGAGTGTGGGCCTTGGACAACGCATGTTTCCTCACCTTATTTCTCAAGACTGACAAACTTGTTGTTCTACTTCCCTGGCCAGACACTTGAATTTCAAAGTTTATCCATTCTCTTGAGAGCGATACACCTTGCTCCTTGTCGATCCCAATGGAGTTCACACTGCTACAGACCAGACATCCTGCAAAGCATAAACAAACAATGTAACTACTCCTGTATCCACAGCTGTACGTGTGCATGGTTATGCAAGTTATCTGTACCCACTGTTTCAGAAGTTACCCAAACTAACAATCTACCTAAACTTACCCAATTTTTTGTTTTTGGATCCCAACCAGGGGTTCTTGGATTTGAAGTCTTCTGTTTGTTTAGCACTCCACAGGTCTGGCCAGTCATTATTGATGTCTACAGAAACAACAAAAATAATTATGCATCTCCCTGTCTCTCTCTCACACACACACACACACACACACACACACACACACACACACACACACACACACACACACACACTACTGTGATCACAATAGTCATAAGCAAGACATGGGTCCCCCTCTTTACATTAACAATCTGCATAACCAAGTGGAAATATTTTCAGCTGGTAAAGCTGAAGCATACAGGAGATTAGTGAGTGAAATACTTGGGAGAGTTTATTTAAAAAAAAAAAATAATTTAACACAAAATGTACAAAATGTTATATAACAGTAGCATTGTAAAAAACAAACAAACATGGATACAGACAAAATAAATAGAACGGCAATAAAATAAATAACATCACACAGAAATTCATCTATTGTTACTTAATTGTTGCTTAATCTGTCAAAATCACCTTTTGTTACAGTGTGAGGCTTCACTTTTCAATAAACTGGAGAGGCAATTTACTGCCTGTATGTTCTGACGATGCTACGATGTGGCAGAACATACACACTCAGAACATACACACTACAATGTGTGTGTGTGTATCGTACCGGGGACCCCGGTACGATACACACACACATCGTAGCTTCAGCCAGACGTCATCCATACGACTTTGAAGTGTGTAGTCTTTCTAATTACGTATTTTCACAGTCTTATACTTCAACAGTTTGACAATAAACAGACTTTCTCAAACTTACAAAATTATCTTTTATACTGACGTTCAGCTTATGTGATGTATTATGTGATGTATTCATGGCTCAATTCAAACGGGATCAAAAAATGCGTCTTTCCCTATTCACTACCGGTCCCATGGTGGTCCAATGGAAGGGGAGGGACTTCGCCTCTCTCTATGTTTGCATTTCTTTAAACCAATCACAATCGTCTTGGGCGGCGTTAAGTGTTTACACAAAACAGTAATGTGAGCTATTTAAATTAGCTGATACATGGTTAAACCTCATTGGCTCTTACCAGTGTATCACTGTGTGTACTTCATCCACAGCAATCCCACCAATCAGTCACAAAACGTCCCAGTTAGAGAGGAAATGTCCTAAACATATTCTTTGTAAATATTTACAATCATTCCCCGAAAGAACCAAGCAGGCCTGCCTTGTTGCACAATCCAAATTTTCTTCAAAACCTGGTATTTTCAGCGTGTAGCTTGCTAGCTTGGATGTTAGGCTATATCCTGGAAATGTTCCGTTGATCCAGACTATTATGTAATAAACACCTCAAAAAAAAAACAATGACGTCTGTGACGACACATGGTGTGTTACTGTAGCGATGATTCAGATCCACAACTTTTGTGCTGGGGGTTCCTGTCACGGAAATATGTCATGCTCTTGTTGACCCCTCGCCTCGCAATTTAATCTAAGAATCTAGTGAAGCGATAACAATTGATCTGATCATGGATTAGATGCATGATATTCTGTGGCATTTATTTCTGTGAGTGTGTGCACCACATCTCCTCTTTTGCTGCTCTTTTATTGCAGATTTATTTTGAGCTATTTTGCTCTGAAAACATCATAGATGCTAAACAGGGAAAGGCAGGCCATGGCAAATGAGATTAAGCTAATTGTTTATTCCTTGGGGTTTATATGAATAGCATTACATACAAGGTTAATTATCTCAATAAAATACGCTAACATAATTGACAAAGATCATGCCTTTGATTAGCAAGTTCCGTTGCTTTATTCCAATTAAACACATGATAAATGGCGTGTGACAATCTGCTGGCTCTGCTCACTGTGTTTACACAGGGACCCTCTGAACCCCTTTTAAAAAAATCACAGTTTAGCAGTGGCATACAGTATAAGTCACAGGCTTTACAACTGACAATAAAGTCACGGCTCATAAATCATTATGTCATGCTGCAGCTGTTTCGCTGTGCGCCGTGATAATGACTTATATTCTGACGGCAGGCTAAGAAAAAGAATGTTGGCCATGTATTGCCCTGGCCTCCAGCACTACTGTCAGAAATTTAGGAGTTATTTTTGATCAGGATATATCCTTTAATGCCAATCTAAAACAAACCTCAAGAACAGCCTTTTTTCATCTTCGTAACATTGCCAAAATTAGGAACATCCTGTCTCAAAACGATGCTGAAAAACTAATCCATGCATGTGTTACTTCCAGGCTGGACTATTGTAACTCCCTACTGTCAGGTTGCTCAAATAAGTCCCTTAAGACTCTCCAGCTGATCCAGAATGCTGCAGCATGTGTTCTCACTAGAACTAAGAAAAGAGATCATATTTCTCCTGTATTAGCTTCTCTGCACTGGCTTCCTGTTGAATCCAGGATTGAATTTAAAATCCTTCTCTTGACCTACAAAGCTCTAAATGGTCTAGCACCATCATATCTAGAAGAGCTCCTAATACCCTATTGCCCCACTAGAGCACTGCGCTCCCAGAATGCAGAGCTACTGGTGGTACCTAGAGTCTCTAAAAGTAGAATGGGAGCAAGAGCCTTCAGTTATCAGGCTCCTCGCCTGTGGAACCAGCTCCCGATCTGGGTTCGGGGGGCAGAAACTGTAATCGCTTTCAAGAATGAACTTAAAACTCTTCTATTTGATAAAGCTTATAGTTAGGGAGTGAGGAGTTGCAGTGTTCACCTAACTGGCCCACCTGCTTCTCTTCATAATTGTTAGATTAATAATACATAACAAAGTAGAGGGAGGCAGGCCAGCTAAGCCCGATCCGGCAGGGGGAGAGTTCTAAGCCCGAAAAAGCTACCTCTCCTTATGACCTGTCTCTCTTAGTTACGCTGTTATAGTTACGCTGTTATAGTTCTAGACTGCCGGGGGACTTCCTTCCTTCCTTTGACACACTGAGCTGCTCTCTCCTCTCCCTTTCTATTACTATTACTATTACTATTTGTGTGTATCCCGTCCCAGAAATGCTTGTTACTAATCCTAGCTGCTGGGGAGTTTACTCCCCGGAGACCTTATGTTTTTTCCCCCAGCGTATTTCCTTGGAGAACGTTGGCACCAAGATCCTGGTTCCAGCTCTCGCCGTGGTCCTGCTGCACTCCCTGCTGGGCTCAGCGGTGCCCTGCAATGTCATGCTGCTTCCTGCTGAACCCTGCAGCTTCTACTGCCACGGTTCATCACACCCCCAACCGGCCCGTCAGACACCGCCTACCAAGAGCCTGGGTCTGTCCGAGGTTTCTTCCCAAGAGGGAGTTTTTCCTCGCCACTGTCGCACTGCTTGCTCTTGAGGAAATTACTGTAATTGTTGGAATTGTTGGGGCTTTGTAAATTATAGAGTGTGGTCTAGACCTACTCTATCTGTAAAGTGTCTCGAGATAACCTATGTTATGATTTGATACTATAAATAAAATTGAATTGAATTGAATTGAAATACTGACTTTCCATTAACATCTCAAAATGTAGTCAACCTTCTGCGGCGGCGCTCCAAAAAACAGATCAAATGTTCTGTCAGTCAGCGTTTGTCAGGGGAGAAATGAAGACACATGACAGTGCAGAAAGATACCTAGATGTCACACACTTCCATCGCTTCCTTGAGTCATTAGCATCAGTTTGTGATGACAGCACCTGACACATGACAGGCAAAGGCCTTCATCCCAGGAGAGCATGTCTGTCAACAGCTGACTTGACCGACTCTCTCACTCATACACTGACTTAACTGGCTAACAGACGATCCTGCAGTTCTACACAGATGCCCAGGAAGAAATGGCACATTGCAAACTGCACTGTTTGTTTGGAAAGTAGGCTTTGCTGCTGCACACCAAAGCCGCCTGTGCTCCGCTGAATCCCCCCTCTGAACTTGGAAAGTCAGAAATAGCAGCAGAAAGGGTAGAGAAGCAGAGATGCTCAGAGACTCGTGGCGCTATGTGCTAGCCTGCCAAGTGGCGCCGGTGCCACTGCGCAGGGAGTTAGGTGCCAAAGCTTGTCAAACACGGGGCACCCATCCAATCCAATCCAGTGACAGAGGGGAGTGCTGGCTGCCACTCATGTGAGCTATATAAGAGCTGTCACCACTGGCCGCTGCCAGGCCGTAAAAGCACCTGCTCTTGTAAAGGTCCCATTGACGTAAAAGGACACAAATTGCAGCTGCATGTTCACATAGAGGGGGAGGAAGAAAATTAGATTACACTCAGACTGTTAGAAGGGGCCATATGTTTTGGAAACACTCAGCAATATGAGCGCTGAACTTTCAACTTCCTGCAAATTCCTTCCATACCAAACCAAGACTGCTGCATTTGTCCTGGGCTATAAATAAAAGGAAGGCTTCTTGCTGAACCAGTACATTTTGTGCCGCACAAAGTCTATATGACAAATGTGTCTCGTGATTGTAATTGGAGTTTGCTCAATAGCAAAGACACTTTGTTCTGGGTATTTACCGGGAAAAAGCACCTGAGGGATATAAAAGGAGAGTCGCCTTCTCTGTCGGGCACAGAGTCAAAACGTGTGTGTGTGTGTGTGTGTGTGTGTGTGTGTGTGTGTGTGTGTGTGCGTGCTGATGTTTCTTGATTGGGTTTGGACTAGGTCTACATGGGCATGATGTATGTCTTGATTGGATGTGTGTGTGTGTGTGTGTGTGTGTGTGTGTGTGTGTGTTTGTGTGTGTGCTCAAACGCATGTATTTGCATAATCGTCTTCAACAATGTTTCTCATTGTCAAAGCAAAAGACTATTAACATTTCCAACACGTTAACAACCCCCCCCCCCTTCCCCTTCCATAAGTTAGATGTCCAAGAGAGATCATTATCAGAGAGGGTCTAAATCAATCCATCCTAATTAATTACCTGCTTGATAGATAGGAGTGAGGTCCGTCACACTCCAACAGCCCAAGAGAACAGGACTGGCTGTTCGATTTGCCCCCCCCACCCACACTTAATACACACAGGCGACTAACTAACTGTACAGACAAAGGCATAACAGTGTTGCTGTTAGCAAAATAAAAGGGTTCATTAAAAAACATTTTGTTAAAAATGACCCCATTTAACATTGTATTATAATGCTATCGGGACCTGGATATCTTATCTGAAAAAAGATCATGTATGTTGATTCAAGGTGTAAATGCAAACAGAACGCTTTGCAATTGGAATGCAATCTAATGGTAGTGTGATTGGGTCTCAGCCAGCTGTTGATGCAATCCTTAATCCTTAAAGTGCTCATATAATGCCTTTTATAGAAACGCACGTTATAGGTTTACAAAGTGAAAAAAACCAAAGTCCCCCCCAAAGGGACTTACCATCTCCAACAGAAAACACTGTTCACCAACTGCTCCAAACAGCTCTATAGTAGTCCAGCCTTTACTTCAGAGACAAACGTGGTCACTTTGGAACACACGTTATAATGCTCACCTAGCTGCTAGCACGGCACGCTCTCATACTCTGCTTCTGACTGGCTAGTAGTCCTTACCTAGGTACTGTCAGGACACGCCCTCATACTCTGCTTCTGACTGGCTAGTAGTCCTTACCTAGATACTGTCAGGGCACGCCCTCATACTCTGCTTCTGACTGGCTAGTAGTCCTTACCTAGATACTGTCAGGGCACGCCCTCATACTCTGCTTCTGACTGGCTAGTAGTCCTTACCTAGGTACTGTCAGGGCACGCCCTCATACTCTGCTTCTGACTGGCTAGTAGTCCTTACCTAGGTACTGTCAGAGCACGCCCTCATACTCTGCTTCTGACTGGCTAGTAGTCCTTATCTAGGTACTGTCAGGGCACGCCCTCATACTCTGCTTCTGACTGGCTAGTAGTCCTTACCTAGGTACTGTCAGGGCACGCCCTCATACTCTGCTTCTGACTGGCTAGTAGTCCTTATCAAGGTACTGTCAGCGCACGCCCTCATACTCTGCTTCAGACTGGCTAGTAGTCCTTACCTAGGTACTGAGCATGTGCGACTCCCAACTAAGATGGAACAGAAGTGAGATGTCTTACTCTGTAGCTAAAACAGAGAGCTCAACATACAGGGTGAAAAGTGGAGCTGCAGCAATGTGCAATACAACAAAAATATGGTGTTTTTTGAAAATTATATCATGTAAACCTATATATATATATATATATATATATATATATATATATATATAAATACAATTATGAACCTGAAAATTACCATAATATAAGCACTTTAAGTAAAAAATCCACCCAGCAAGTTGAAAGGTCACCTAACTCAGCAGCTTTTTTGCTAGTTCAAGCAAGCCTGACAAAAACAACTACAAACAACCTATGTTATGTTGTAATATATATAATAATAATAATAATAATTAAAGCTGCGAGCAGCGATGGATGGGCCCTCGCGCCTCTGCGCGCGTCGGGGTTACTGGCGGACGCTGCTCCTTGCGACCGTGCATTTGCGCGGCACTCAGACGCCGCAAACCGTCACGAATGAAAAGGGAACTCCCCGCTGAGTTCAACGATACCTCACACAAGACTCTACGTCATACGGTTCATTAGCTGTAAAAGGGGGCGTGGCTAAAGCATAGGGGGCGGGTCCAACCATCACCAATTAAAAATGAAGCCTCTGCTGAGATGAATGATACCTCACACAAGACTCTACCTTAAATGGGTCAGCATGTATGAAAGGGCCGTGGCTTAAACATAGGGGGCGGGCCCAATCATCACCAATGAAGAAGGAAGTCTCTGCTGAGTTCAATGATACCTCACACAAGTGTTTACATCAATCGGGCCATTAGTAATAAAAGGGGGCGTGGCTTGAACATAGGGGGCGGGCCAAACCATCACCAATGAAGAAGGAAGTCTCTGCTGAGTTCAATGATACCTCACACAAGGGTATACCTTAAACGGTTCAAATTGTATGAAAGGGGGCGTGGCTTATGCATAGGGGGTGGGCCAAACCATCACCAATAAAGAAGGAACTCTCTGCTGAGTTCAATGACACCTCACACAAGACTCTGCCTCAAATGTTATGAAACGGGGCGTGGCCTGAGTACGTGGGCGTGGCCATATTATAGGGGGCGGCTCAGTATCACACGTAGACCACACATTCTGAGTTTCATGCAAATCGAATGATGTTTGTCATATAAGGCAGATTTCCTGTTGCTAGCGGGGGGCGCTATGACCAAACGTCAATTTTGGCCTGTAGGTGTCCTCAGGCCTGGACCCTTGTCAATTGTGAGAAATTTCGGGCAGATACGACAACGCACACTCAACTTACAACAACTTATTTGTTCAACGCTAAAAATTCAAAATGGCCGCCACGCCCACACCGTCTGACGAAAAGTTTTTCCAGTTGCCACTAGGGGGCGCTATGACTTTAAGTAAATATCGGCCTTTATTTGTCCTCAGGGTTGGACTGTTATGAATCCTGTAAAGTTTCGAGGTAATCGGACAACGTACACTCAAGTTACACCCACTTCCTGTTTCGGCGTCGAAACGCACAAAATGGCCGCCCTGCCACGGTCACGCCCTATGATGAAAAGTTTTTCTTTTAACAACTTTTCATCTTTAAAGTCTTAAGATGGCACAGACCGAGTTTGAAGTTGATCGGATGAAATCTCTAGGAGGAGTTCGTTAAAGTACGACATGTGGAAATGGCCAAAATCGCACTAATTTCGAACATTTAATTCAAAATGGCGGACTTCCTGTTGGGTTTAGGGTATGGCTCTAATGAAGGTTTTTGTACATCTTGACATGTTACATATGTGTACCAAGTTTCGTGACTCTACGTTAAACGCACTGCAGGGGCTAAATTTTCTTAACTTTCTAGGGGGCGCTAGCGAGCCATTCTTGTGCACCAGACTTGATGCGACCGCCAAATTTGGTGAGTTTTTGAATATATTAAGTCCCTCAAAAAGGCAATTCATTTGACGGGAAAATAATAATAGAAAGAAAGAAAGAAAGAAACAATAATTCCTTCAGTTTCAATAGGGCCTTCGCCGCTGTCGGCGCTCGGGCCCTAATAATACCTTACTCGGCACTCAAGGACACCGTACAGTGAGACATAAGACATTTAAAAACAGCAAAAAATAAAGAATACAATAACAACAACAAGAGAAAGAGGCAGAGTAATTGATATCAAGTGGAATAGGCAGTTTTAAACTACGGTGGCCGAGAAGGGTCACAACACATACAAACGCCACAACAACTGCATATTCAGAAAACACCTCCAAATTCAGCAAAACACATGCAAACGCCGCCACAACAACTGCATATTCAGAAAACACCTCCAAATTCAGCAAAACACATGCAAACAACGCCACAACAACTACATATTCAGAAAACACCTCCAAATTCAGAAAACACATACAAACGCCACAACAACTACATATTCAGAAAACACATACAAATTCAGAAAACAACTTCGTCGATTTCACATCACGTACGCTGCAAATATTCACAGCACGAGTAAATAGGGAAACGAACTGCAGGCTGCAAAGACGACAACGGAAATGTTTCCAGGGGGCCATAATCAGTGACGGACCCGCATCCATCTGGTTGTCTTCTCGCTATCTGCCGTTTCTCATTGTCAAGGGTCCTTCAGAGGGCTAGGTCAGACTCCTCCTGAGCATTCGGACAACATGTACATTGGAACAGGCTAGCAAGTGCACGTCATTTCGTGCTTGCATCATTGAAAGTGTTTTGCCACCTTCACTTCCGCGCTGCATTTCAAAACACTGGACGACATGGATGTGGAACTGTGAACTGTGCTGTTCAATGTTTTTGTTGAAATGAAGAATATGAATCAGCGTCAGTCTGCTTGCAGGAGGAGAATAATCTGTCGGCAACTTTGCCGCAACGTGCTAAGGTAGGTAACGTTACCGACACTGTTAGGCTTTAATGTAAGCAATAGTCGTTTTCTCTTATTTATCCCATGTCAGTAAATTAAAAAAAAATTGTGAGAGTTCATGTTTGCAATTGCATTAATCTTAATTGCATTATCCTTACAGTAGAAGTATACATTAGCTCGTAGTTTACTAAATGTATGTAACATTAGCCCATTGTCCAGTAGCTTCTAGCTTTCAAACAAATGCAGTGCAAAATATGATCAGCATCTACAAGGTAAACACTACCAGCTAATGACCTACCACAGGCAGTATGATATGCAGTATGCTTAAATATATTTGTGATACAATTCTAATCTTACCAGGACAGGTTGGATAACTACTGGACTAACCTAAAGCTTTCTCCTTCTGTCTGCAGTCTTGAAGCAACCCCATCATCAGCTACTGAGTCTGGTCGCCGCTTCATGTTGAATATACTTGTGTACAGTTTAGTAATGTTTGAATAAATGTTATAATAAAGATACACGTTTCGTTAATGTCTTTTTTAGAGCTTATATACCTTACAAGTTATTGAAACAGGTACCATCTGAATATAATTATTCAGTTAGAAATAGAAATTGAAAAACGTTTATATTATATACACACCCAAAAACGAAATGACAAAGACAAACCAGTTAAGTTAATGCATTTATTTTCAGAATGGCAAATAATCTAGCTATTCAACATCTCTCTTTGGCCTCTGTCTCCCTGCTTGTCTTTTGCTTTCCCATCATCAGCGACCACCTCCGTTTGTCCCTGTTAAAAGACAGCAAACACAAGAAAAATATGTTTACCATTATGAATTCCATAACGTAACGTTATATGCAACGTTATACTTGTTACATGGGATACTACTCATATATTTTAGCCTTCATGTAACGTTGATAGTGAAGTAAATAAGGTGCAGCGTTACCTTAAATCATGCAGCTACAACTGATAAACACACATTTCTAAATCTCGGCTAACGTTATATAAAAGAGATGAAAATGCCACCGGACAAACTTTAAAAACGCAAATGGTACAAAAAGACAGCAACCTAGCTAGCTAACAGCCTACTGTTAACGATAGCTTAACGTTAGCTCGGGTGTATCTACCTAATTACTATAGCAATTTGTACCAGCATTGAAGCGTTAAGCATTACATTGATGTAAAACATTAACGGTGATAACACATGTACGACACACTAAAGATACTTACATTTAAATTATTATTTCGCCGTGGCCATAGTTGGATTCGTAATTTGGCACCCCGGATGGATGCGGGTCCGTCACTGATTATGGCCCCCCTGGAAACATTTCCGTTGTCGTCTTTGCAGCTTGCAGTTTGTTTCCCTATTTACTCGTGCTGTGAATATTTGCAGCTTACGTGATATGAATTTGACGAAGTTGTTTTCAGAATTTGGTGGTGTTTTCTGAATATGTAGTTGTTGTGGCGTTTGTAGGTGTTTTCTGAATATGTAGTTGTTTTGGCGTTTGTATGTGTTTTCTGAATATGTAGTTGTTGTGGCGTTTGTATGTGTTTTCTGAATTTGGAGGTGTTTTCTGAATATGTAGTTGTTGTGGCGTTTGAATGTGTTTTCTGAATTTGGAGGTGTTTTCTGAATATGCAGTTGTTGTGGCGTTTGTATGTGTTGTGACCCTTCTCGGCCACAGATGTTTTGAATTGCAATTTGAAATGGGGGAATGAATCGATGTTTCAAAGTTCAGGTGGTAATGAATTCCAGAGACGGGGAGCAAAGCGGCTGAATGCTCTGCTGTTATGATGCGGGCAGCTGAATTCTGGACCAGTTGAAGTTTATGGAGAGATTTGTGAGGGAGGCCGAAGAGGAGAGAGTTGCAGTAATCCAGATGGGAAGTGATGAGACTGTGGACAAGGATGGCGGCAATGTGGGGGGTAAGGGAGGGACGGACACAATTGATGTTTCGTAGGTGGAAGTAGGCAGACCGGATAATGTTATTGATGTGGGGTTGAAAGGATAGTGTGCTGTCAAGGATGACTCTTAACCTGGGGGGAGGGTGAAACGGAGGAATTATCAATAGTGAGAGAATGGTTTTGGATGAAGTGGATTTGGTGCCAATGAGGAGAACCTCGGTTTTATTACTGTTTAATTTGAGGAAGTTTTGGTTGAACTAGGTTTTTATTTCAGAGATGCAATCAGTAAGGGAGGTGGGTGGGAGAGTGGACGAGTGTTTGGAGAGGTAGAGCTGGGTGTCATCAGCATAATAGTGGAAGTGAATGTTAAATTTGCGGAAGATATTGCAGAGGGGAAGGAGGTAAATGATGAAGAGTAGGGCCCCCAGGACATACTGTAACCCTGGGGCACACCTGAAGTGACGGAGGAGGGAATGGATTTAAAAGACTTGATTTGAATGACATCTTGCTTGGAGAATGAGAGATAATCTGCAAGGAGATTAAAAAAAAAACGTCCGTCAGAGCTCAGTACTCATGCATCTGGAATGTCCCTCCCTCTTGCAGTAATATGCGCTCTTCTCTTCACTGCCGCTCCAATCCCATCAGCTGGGCCTTTGCTGTGGCCAGCCTCTAAGAAATTCCAGGTCACCCTTTTCCAACCCATTTGATAAAGAACATTGGTGAGGAGGAAGAAGATTTTTTGGAGCTGTATTGAGTCGTTGGTCCATCACTAACCATATGAAGTGTTGTGGCAGCGGGATGTTGCTCTCTCAAGTAAGTTAACACTTGGGTTAGATGTGCCCATATCGCTCAGGGGTCGTGCTGAAAAGAAGAGCTAATTGAGCATAATGACTTTACATCCTTCCAGGTGTAGGTCACACCAGTATGTAGTGAGACCTGGTGATGCAAATCGCCAAAATGTACCGCCTGGACTTCACTCGCCAAGCCACCTTTATTCGCTGCTTTGAGTCCATTCCCAAGCCACGCCTACCGCTTGACAGACAGACAGAGGCATTCAACTCAACTCAAGCGTGTTTTATTATCATTTCAACCATATACACGAAGCAACATTTCATCGTGACTCAAGTGATGTTACACATTTAACATATATAAAAATGACATATGAAACATTTAGTGAACACACATTATATGCTCCGTCAAGTTCAGCTAACACATACTAGCATTAGTGCTTGGTGGGCTGTAAACACCGAGTATAAGCACAGCCGTGAATTAGCGTGCAATGTAGAATGGTCGGCATTTAACAGTCACAAACTCCACCAGCAGTTAGCTGTTAAGATACAAATCACCACATTGCTGCACCACTCTGCGTTAACACAGCCCACCTTACCCGGCGACCTGGTAGCTGGACAGTCCGGTACACTATTCAGGCATGTTTCCACAACAACAAAAACACAGCAGTCTCTGAACACACGTTGGGAGTTTTGTTGAAGTTGGATGTAGTCCAGTTTGTAGTCTAAATGAGCGGACACTTGCAAGAAGGATCCGTAAAGTTCAGCTAACGCATACTAACATTGGTGTAGCTAAACACCGAGTATAAACACAGCCGTGAATTAGCATGGAATGTTGAATGGTCGGCATTTAACAGTCACAAGCTCCACCAGCAGTTAGCAGTAGCTAGTTAGATTTCATTTCTACACCAGTCCGTTTAACACAGCCCAACTCCACAGGCCGGCGAGAGCAGCCTGGTAGCTGGATAGTCCCGGTGCCGGTACACTGTTGTTCAGGCAGGTTTCCACAAAAACAAAAACACAGAAGTCTCTGAACTCATGTTGGGAGTTTCGTTGAAGGAGGATTCCAGCTTGTTGTTTAATGAGCAGACACTTGCAAGCAGGATGGATGGGACAGGTGGACGGCTAGCGTTAGCTTTCCACCTAGCCGATGAGGATGTCCCCTAGACGGCTAGCGGCAGCGAGCGACACCGCTGGTCTCCGTGCAGGCGAAGCTCAGAGTGTGCCGAGTATTCCGTCTGCAATAACATTTCCTGCATATTCTCCGATCATTACCGATGTGTTAACGTGAACAGAAAATTGCGTTGCCTGTATCTTTTCATGGCAAACGCGCCTGTGTGTTAAGCGGTCCCACAACAGCTGAAATGTTGCGCACAAACGTAGTGTTTAAAGGTCAAGGAGACAACCAAATAAAATATTGACTTCTTTTGAAATAAGATTTTCCAGTTTTGTAAGTTTTCATCTTTCCGCTTTCTTTGTGTTGGCATTTTAAACTCCATTTGATTCGGGAAACATCCTCTGAGCTAGGACTGACAATCGCATTATATTTATCTTTTTTTGAGGAAAATTCTCATCACACACTTGACAGCCATTTTAATTCTAATTTTTCTGTTGCCACTAGGGGGTGCTATGCTTTGAGTCAACATCTGCCTGTAGATGTCCTCAGGGTTGGGCTCTTATGAATCCTGAAAAGTTTCGAGCCAACTGGACAATGTACACTCAAGTTACAACCACTTCCTGTTTCAATGGCGACATTAATAACTTTTCATCTCTAAGGTCTTAAGATGGCACAGACCAAATTTGAAGTTGATCGGATGAAATCTCTAGGAGGAGTTCGTTAAAGTACGACATGTGGAAATGGCCAAAATCGTACTAATTCTGCTTTTTTGTATGTCTTGGACATGTTACATATGTGTACTACGTTTTGTGAGTCTACGTTAAACGTACTGCAGGGGCTCAATTTTTTTTACTTTGTAGGGGGCGCTAGCGAGCCATTTTTGTGCGCCTATTCCCGAAACCCTTAAAATATAAAATTTTTCCCCAGGCCTGATGCATGTGCAAAGTTTGGTGAGTTTTTGAGTATGATAAGGTCCCCAAAAAGGCAATTCATTGCGCGGGAAAAGAAGGAATAATAATAATACAAATAATAATTCCTTCAGTTTCAATAGCGTCTTTGTCACGGTCAGCGTTCGGGCCATAAAAATGAAAAAATATCATCACACCATGTGCACAAACTCACTCAAGGCACTACAAGCAGTCTTAAGTGCCTTTAATCGGGCTGTGCAAAGTGTACTCAGTGTAGCTGCGTGGAGGGAAGGAACTTCCATGCTCCCTCCAGAGCACACAGGTAGGGAGCAGAGAATCCAATACCTTTTTATTTTCCCGCTGAAAAGGACTCCCTTTAACTTCTGTTATCCTGTCTGTACAATGATCCCTGTTTTTTTTTTTACACCCTCACACTTCCTTATCCAAAGACAACCAAGAAGAGGATCAGCGTGCTCATCTGCGAGCTATATGGACGACCAACGTTACGTTAAAACCATGCTGAACTCTAATTACGCAGAGTGGCAGATGAAATACGGCCGCACAGTAATCTGGTGCTGAACTGGGACTCTACTGTACGTCAGTTGGGAAATGAAATAAGAGTGCAAATGTGAGACATAAAGCAGCTCAAATTGGTTGAGTGCCGCTGGTCACATCCTCTTAGTTTTCAATCTTGGGAGTTTCTTTGTGGATCATCATAAAAGACAAAAACCAGAGATTTAAAGTGGAAGTGGAATCTCGTCACATTTTATGTACAAGAGGATACCATGTTTTTTTTTTACATATTTGTGGAAGTTTAATAGTAGGCAACGTTGTAGATGTGCAAAGTATTTTTCTGTACTGAACATATTTGTGGATGAGCGTCTAAGCTTCAAGCCTCCTGGGTTAAGGTTTCCCTGTTTCAGCTGTTGACTCACAAGATCTGAGACGTGATCTCTCTTGTTGTTTTTTTTGGTGTTTTGGTGTGACGATGAGCATACAACAACACATTTTTAAATTTTTCTTCAAGCCCACATAATTATTAACCATTAAAGATATATGCCCCTCAACATATGGAAGGGCCCATCATGCTGTTTAATTTATAGTGTATATTCCACTCAGAATGTTAGCCTAGCTTGCCAACGTTAGCACTGGTTCCCCCTGACGTTACTTTCCGTTCATGTTATTCCAATAACTGCTGAGTCATTAAAGCTTTAGTGTGTAACTTTTTTATGTTAATGTTAACTTAAACCGGAAGAGAAGGATCGTATTGGACAATGATTTCTGCGACAAACAGAAGTCCTTCTTTTTGAAAATGTGAGCACTCTAAAGAAAGCCTCTCTAATCTGTTTTAATTACACTGTTTTCTTCCCTAAAGATGTATCTATGTGAACCAACCTTAAGGCCATCTTTCTGTCCATCCCTTATCTTACTACACATCATTGAAGTGAATGGAGCGATTGTTAGAAAATGTATACATCATTTTACGTCTCATTAAACCTTCAGAACATTGTGAGCTGAACCCTGCTTCATGTCACTTTTGTTCTCCACAAAACAATCGTGAACTGCACTCCTGTAGAGTTCTGTGACTGTTACCCCATTTACACGTACATGGTTATTTTGAAAAACGGAGACATTTCCCTTCGTTTGTGCCCTTCATTTACACGCAAACGGAGAATTCTCCTCTGAAAACGATTCTTTCTAAAAACTCCGGCCAGAGAGGAGATTTTGGAAAACTTAGTTTGCACGTTTGCATGTAAATTGAGACAAATCGAGGTTTCATCTTTGTTCAAAAGAGAAAGAGGAAGTGATTGGTTGCTGTTGTTGCTATTTTCGGGATTCTGATTGGCTAACGTGGGCTTGAGCTTCTCGTTACACCGCCACCTACAGGTCTGGCATGCTGTTGACGGGATATATACACGGGTTCGTGTAAACGAACACTTTTCTGAAAACTGACAGAGTTTTCTGTGCACAATGTTATTTTTGAAAAAGGAGAGGTTGAAATGTCTGTTTATGAAAACTTAGCATGTATCTTGACCAGTTGTCAGGCAAGGGGCATAAAGAAGGGGGGCCAAGACTCCAACACTGTTGTTCGGACCACACCCATTTTTGAACTAGGACTTTATTTTGATATCAACTACACTCTACACTGTAAAGTTTCCTGACTGCACCTTGCACAGTTTTGACGCTAATGCTGTGAAACAGTGCTAAAACAACGTGTCTCCGGGACCACAGTTTTTCCATGACACACACACACACACACACACACACACACATACTCACAAGGTAAATCTCACAAGGACAGATGTGTGAGTTCTGGAGAGGTTAGACAGGCAGACAGAGAGACCACGCAGCGGCGCAACACTTTTTATGCCATGCTTGATCAACTCTCATCACAGCTGTGCTTGCACAGCAGGCTCATAAACATGAGCGCAGATGCATGATCACATATACACACACACACACACACCTGAACACTCACACCGGCAGACGTAATAACCTGTGGCCTCATTTGCATACAGTTTATTGCAGACTTGTCAGCCTTCTGCCCGACACCTCCTGTATTGCCTTCTTCACATGAGAATTGGCGTCAAGCTGCGATCGCTCATCGCTCATCGCACATCATCAGAATCACAGGAAGTACCACAATACACACACAAACACACACACACACACACACACACGCTTGTTGACACGCAGAAAAACAAAGGACAAATGAGGCAGAAATAAATCCTCCGTTGATATTTAGGAGGGAGAAGTAAAAACCTAAATATTGCTGTCATGATTAAATGAGTTGCAGTAACTGTCTTAATAGTCAAAATGATTTTGTCTCTTTCATATTTCTACATGTTCTTTTTCAATCTTTTTTAAAAACCAGGCATTTGAGTGTGTTCTCTGCTGAGGCTACTTGCTCCACCGACACAAAGATGCAATCTTGATGCACGGCTGACGTAGTTTAAAATGTCAATTTGCACCCTTTATCAAGATAAACACAGTGAGCGTGCAGTATCTGTAAATTATTTAATTTCATGGTCTAATCAGTGTGGATTTCATGGACAACACCAGATCTGTATCTGAACACATCTCGTTTCAGGCTACCTCGTGGATCAGACAATTGCTGTTTGAATAGTTCTTGATTGATTTAATTGATTTTCTGATTGTCATTAGCGGTCGACACGTGGGAACCGTGGAAATGGACGACCTTCATTTTGAAGGGAAGAAAATGTCGGATTAGAGAAAAACATAGAGGTTAGACCGGCTATCTCTTCTTGCCAACAATCAATAGATGTAGAAAGTGCTGGAGGCTTATTACAGACTATAGTTGAAGGGTGGAAAAGAAAGCCAAGATAATCCAAACTTGCATCTCTGTTTGCTCTGTTGCCGAGGAATTTGACAGATCCTCAAAAGATCTAATCCTTGAGGATGAGTTTAAAATCTTCTTCCAAGTACCTGGATGAGCTTTTTGATGTGAGCATTAGCATTCAGGTGCTGGAGCTGTAAGAATGTCAAAGGTCTCCATTGGAACTGCATGACTAATTTAACAGAGGTGCAACTTCACTAAAAAAAGAGTGATGTGTCATAATAGCTTCCAGTCAATTTCCTCAAAGGAGACATTGATCTACATTTGATCTACACTGCGGGTGGCCCCAAGGATTTGATTCCTCAATTACTCTGTGCTGATGAATCGTCTAATTGGGTCATAGTTGACCCCAGACTCTATTAAAAGGCATCCGACCCCAGCATTGAACAGACACAACCTTTCTGAGCTTGTGAGGGAAATCCAAAACTGCACTCCTCCACGGGGAGATCAGAGCGTTTTGAACGTTTTGAGAAGCTGCAGTTAGCTGTTGCGTGTGGATCAATGGAAGTACATTTCCAAGATTAAGACATCCAGGCTATCCTATGGATGTCAGGCTTTGTACCTCACCTTCCGCTCTCTGTGCGTTGCCGTTCTCAAACTCCCTTCAATACAGGAAACAACAACAAATTTTGAGCTAGCAAGCTACACGCTGAAAATATCAGGTTTTGAAGTAAAATTTGGATCGTTCAACAAGGCAGGCCTGCTTGGTTCTTTCGGGGAATGATTGTAAAGATTTACAAAGAATACGTTTTGTGAATGATTGTTGGGGATTGCTGTGGACGAAGTACACACGGCGATACACTGGTAAGAGCTAATAACGTTGCATGTATCCAGCTAAGTTAAATAGCTCACTTTACTGTATTGTGTGAACAGTTAATTTATTATTGTGGTGTAGCCAGACCTTACGCCACAGATCTGTGGAGTAAGGTCTGGTAATGCGAGACTAGCTGTTGTGTTGCTTCTGTCTTTTAGGATTGAGATTTTCACCTTTGGAAATGTGCTAGAGGAGTTTCCCATGACATTAAGAACAGGTGGAAAAACACACACACACACACACACACACACACACACACACACACACACACACATTTCACTGTCAGCACACAAACACAAACTTCCCTTAATATCCCCTACTCTTTGCCACTTTCACCGCCACCACGCCAAAGCCAAAGCATGGAAGACAAGAGACGAGACAAGAAGTGTGATGGAGGAACTGATGAGGAGGGAGAGCAGAGGGCAGGAGGCAGATGGAAAAGGAGGGTGAGGGGAAAACTGTCAGTCAGGAATTGTGGGAGGAAGGAAAATAGAGAAATGAGGGAAGACTTACAGAAAGTGTTATTCTGCTCCTTTTTCTTGCAAGGTAGGAGCTGGTAACATAAAGCCCTGGATCATTACAAACACCACCAAGTAGGGGTGGGCAAATGGCCAAAATCTTCTACCACTGTATAGGCTTTGCAATTTTCATACCAGCAATTGTTCTGTAATTTCCATTAATAAGTGGTTTAAAATAACCATACTTTACTTCATCACATTTGATTATTTTCTTCTTTTATTTTGAACTTCCATACAAACAGAATTTACCTCCGCTAACCAGACTTATTTGCATTCCATCATTAACAACGTGTATCTCTGAATTAAGACTCAAAAACCAACAAACGTGAAGTTAAGAGGCCGCACGAATTTGAGAGGCGGCACGATTACATACAAAGCCAATTAAAGGGAAATTCATCTGGGGTAGAGTGAGTTGAATGTTTCAACTTTAGCAAAATATTTATGCTTATCCTGGGGCTTTATGAATCTGCTTCTTAAATGTACAGAGATGAGAGGAAAAATTAGATACAGCAGGGAAATATCAGAAAGAATCAGAGTTTCTGGTTAGTTCAGACAGGCTGAGCTCAACACCAACACAGTCTCACACACATGGTAGGTGCATCTTTATTAGCTAGCTTTCAGCTAATGGCTGTTCAGTTGGTACATTGGCTTTTTGGGGTGTATAAACACATATTTATGTTCAAGCAGTCAAATTTGCGGAAATGGCAATTGGTGTGCTCTTCCACCAATTGGAGGCAGCAAAAATTTTGCAAACCTATAAATGTGTTATGATGAATGGGTTAGCAAGACAAAGCAAATTTAGCATTTACTTTGAGTTGGGTTGTACGAATCTCAATCCAAATTTCCTTCTCCTTTTAGCTCGGTTTTGGTCTCCACCAACTCCTGAGAAAGAATATCTGGCTTTTTGGCTGCTAAATGCTCCACTTAGTTCACCAGCTAGTCCGTTACTTTGTCTGCTACTTGGTGTTGGGCAGGTAGTGTACAGTGGGTCTATCAAAGTTTTAAAAAAGATAGCTGCCTGCTGTGGCTAAAAATAGGGGGATGACAATGGGGTTGTCGGCCGGAAAACCAAAAACAACAATCTAAAAATCTTTGTAGAGTTGATGGAAACTGCAGAGTTAGTAATAATTCCAGGTATGTTCATCACTACGAGCGACACCTTAACATTACACAGTCATTTGATCCATTGTTATTTAAAAAAAAAAATTGATTATTGCAGCTTTAATGAAATTATCTATGTATTTATGAGGATTAGTGTAATTAAACAAAAAGTGTGCCAAATAGCTAAGATTGATACATTTTCATCAGAAGGGCCATATCCGCAAAGATGAAGAGTCTCGTCTATTAGTTACATAACATTTACATTGCTTGTTACATAAGTCTCAAACAATTAAAAGCAAAGAAAACCTACATTAAAACCACACCAGTCACCACTATTATTTTAAATACAGTCCAACACTCCCAACCTAATAAGCCATGAAACACCAAAGGTGAAGTCCTTATAGTCCGTAGTCCCACACACAATTTAAAAGTTAAACCTTTGACCTTAGATCTGAGCAGGTGCAGTGAGTCAGCAATATTCAACTTTATTTTATTCCCTTCTTCATCCTCTGGCTCCGGTGAGCTGATCAGAATCAGAATCAGAAACAGGTTTAGTACCAAGAATGTTTTCACATACAGTACCAGAAATTTGCCTTGATATTTTGGTGCACTACTGTCACAATATACATAGTACGAGAAAAGAAAAAGAACACAAGTACACATCAAAATGAAGTCCCGAATCATACATATAAAACAGAAATTTACATTTGCTGTAGTGTTTACGAAAAGGATGGACAACATGACAACTAAGTTTTTTGTCTATATCCACGACGTTCCACTTCCAGAATTGCTCGAGTGCTGCTGGAAATTCCGCTGGATGTCCTTCTTTTCGGCCGGATGTCCGTCCCCTTCTTCTTTCTTTGTGTTGGCGTTCTAACATCCGGTGGATTTGTGAGGACTATGGTTAACTGCTCCTCAGATCTCTGCAGGGTAAATCCAGACAGCTAGCTAGACTATCTGTCCAATCAGAGTTTTCTGTCACACGACTAAAACAACTTTTGAACGTACACATGTTCCACCAAAACAAGTTCCTTCCTGAGACTATTTAGAAGGAGAATGGGGCTTCTCTCTCTTTAGATCTGCTTGTTATTTCACACCTCTCATCTCTAATGGTCCCAGCTGTTCAACTAAAGCTCGCTAGACACTTCACCACCATAAGTGGGATTAGTATACGGTGCTTTGCACAGGTTAACTTCAGGATCAAACACAGATTCAAGTGAATGGAAGTATTGTCCTTCAGGGTGTTGTGGAGCCCGGCACAAGGGACACCACAGAGGCCAGCTGGGGTGAACGGCCTGACATAAGCCCGGCTGGATCTGGTGCATCAAACCTCTGTGGCACAGCAATGGAGACAGCGCCGTGGTCTGCGTGCAGCGTCCAGACAGGAAGCACTCTCAAATGGAAGCGCTTGGCTTTTGGATGCCGTTAATTTTCAGTGACAGTTTGGCTTTTGTCGGCCACAGTGTGCATAAGAGAGGTCAACCTTAATGTTATGCTCAGCCTCTTAGTTTATGAGCTTGAAAAAAAATGAGGGGGGTTGAACTGTCTCTCTTTACATACATTTGGTTAAACAGCAGCTGGCAGTCAGCTGTAATTATACACCTAAGTCTGTGCATTATTTATGCCACCTTTTTAAAATCCATTAAAAGTCATTATCGATTGACTTTACTGTAATTGCTGCTTTAAGCCCTCAAAGATTTTCTGCTCTGTGATTAAGGATGTAGGCACGGCTTGCAAGAGTGTGCAGCGAACACATGCTAATCCAGCCACTGTAAAACTTGCAAGCCCAATTAGTATTTCACCAGGTGGTCAGCGGCTACGGCGAGGGTTTACTGGAGCGGACAGAGGTTTTACAACTCCAGTCCCTTGGACGGAGCGCGGTGCTTCTCCTCAGTGGATGATTTGTACACTAATAAGGATGTGGTTTGCTTTGACAGTAGCAGCAACTCAATTTGAATCGCATGAATCACCTGCGTTGCAAAGAAATGAAATGCCCAGTGCCGACTTCACACTTTTTTTTTACTCAAAAACCACAAATATAGAGACTAAGATCTGTCTCTCTTTCACTCTCTCTGTCAAAGAGCTGCAGAAGAGCTTAAGTGAGAACGAGTAATCAATACTGACATCATTAGCATGGCCTTGCTAGAACGCCTTTCTCAGCGTTCTGTGTTTCACATTTACCATCATGAGCCTTTGGAAATGTTTCTGGGGGGGCTTATTAATTCAAAAGCAAGTCCATCAGAGTGTGAGGCCAGCCAGCAGCGCCGTGATCTAAAGCTAAATGGGCTCTCAAATGCTTTATTATGGGTTTAAACTGCAAAATGATTGAGTGCGAACTAAGTGCGGTGCATTTGAGGACAGCTGTAGGTGTAGGAGATAATGAAAACACATATGAGAAGAGCAGACCACTGAACAGTGCTTGTGTATGTGTGTAGTGGTAAATCCACGGTACCACTGTCCTTTTGCACTTAGGGATAATGTCCCAAAGAAGAATATCTTCAACCCAGTCTCACGGCAGATCGTGAAATGGTCACGTTATTTAATCTATTGATTCGTATTCACAGGGACGCTTTTGTCGTTTATTTCGTGGTGGTCAGCACGAAAATGTAAACTAATGTATTTAAATGAGAAGCTTATATCGTGGTCACAGCACGACTACGGTAGTGAGTAGTATGAAATGCCGAAAAACCGCGTAAGGAGGTTGGTTAGGGTGGTCGATGGGTCAAACAACACAGGACTTTCACCCCGTGTGGCGTTTTGTTTCCCCGTTAACCGCCCCGTTATTGTCGCACGTCACCCGCGGCGTGAGAGGCGTCCTCCCTCGGGGTGTGGCATTTGCGTTCCCCTTTAATCTCCGTAAAGACCATTTCGTGCTGGCCACCACGAAAAAAACGACAAAAACGTCCCCGCGCACACAAATCAATAGATTAAAAATAACGTGACCATTTCACGAATTGCCGTGAGACCGTGTTGATATCTTGTACATTTATTGCGATTAGGAAATAGAGGGGTTCTTAAAGGAGCACGCCGACTTATTAGGACCTATTCACCGTAACTCCCAGAGTTAGATAAGTCCATACATACCCTTCTCATCTCCGTGCGTGTTGTAACTCTATCTGATGCACCCACCGCTAGCCTAGCTTAGCACAGATCCTGGAGGTAACCGGTTCCAACTAGCCTACTGCTCCGAATAAAATACAAAAATAACACCAACATGTTCCTATTTACATGTTGTGATTTGAGCCCGAGCCCGATTCAAACCTGACAATTTTTTTTAATACGTGGGGGGTTATAACTGATGTTCCTTTTACCTGTGGGTAACAGATCAAGGCAGCAACATAATCAAAGCCCTGGAACCAAATGCAGTAGGAGACTTTCTTGTCTCGATCACCTAATTAATACAGTCCTTCGCTACGGTCTGTAAGCCGACGCACTGGCCGACGACGCGCCGGATATAGGAGAGACCATATCTGCTGCTAAAGGACTCGTGAGATATCTGAAACAATCTGGCCTGGTTGCACAATTATGGAAGACAGTGCTACAGATGGGGGAGACACGATTTAGCCCAGTTTACCTCACACTCAAGTCAGTGCACGACATATACCCAGAGCTACGGGAGAAGCTGGAGAGGCATAGCTTTCTCACCACCCAATTTGGCTAATAAAGTCATGATTAAAAAAACACAAATGCTTGATCAAGGGCCCGGCACGGCCCGAGGATAGTGGCGGGAAATATCGGCCGAGTTCGGGCTCGGGCAGAGAATGTAAACTCTACTGGGAACTATTCTCAGAAGGCGAAGCACTGCTAGTTGGGCGGAGTGATTATCACTCCAGCTCTGAGCAAACTCCAGGCGAACTCTCTGCTCCTCACCGCAGCGCTTCTCAGGTGCTGCGAGCAAATCACTCAGCCCAAGTAGCAGAAGTAGCAGTGCTTCGCCTTCTGACAATAGTTCCCAGTTGGTTTTGGCTGTGGTAACAGCCATGAAAGCAGGTGTGTGAGGATGCAGTGCACAATGCACACTCTAGAGAAAACCAAAGGGAAAGAGGTTTTTTTGGGGGGGGTCCTTTGCAGTCATAGTGAACCAAATGTAAAAATTGACCAGAGGGTGAGAACGGAAAGTGGACTTTGCTAAACTATATCAAAAGTAGGCCTGCACGATATTGGAAAAAACTGACATTGCGATATTTCTTTCCTTGCGATATATATTTCGATATGAAAAAAGTTAATTTTTACAAGATGACATAAATAGCTCTATTTGGAAATAATAAATCATTCTCGACTACTGTGGTGATTTTGTAGGGGAGTGCATATACACAGAAAATGAAAAAGGAACTTTTCTAATGTGAACCATTCTTTGTTCAACTTTTAAGCTTTACAAACACCAAAGCAAGTAAGCGCTGTGACTACTCTTCTGAAGAGATTTTGGAGAGGGAAATTAGGTAGAAATAAACTGGTTGACTGACATGATACAATCGTATTCACATAATACTATCAATCCAGGCTAAAGTGAATGATATTAATAATGCATGCATGTTGCTTCCTCTAAATTTCAGGTGGTGGTGGACTAGCGGGGCCTGCTTGTTTGTTAGATAAATTGATCAACATAGATTGTGATTGGTGGTTTGCTGTGCATGTAGAGCTGCATGTCACACACTAGCAACAAACTGTGTATCCAAGAACACTTAAATCAGTGTAAATGACCTGATGAAAAGAGATACAACAAAAATATATATTAATTGAACTTGTTTTTTAAAAAGTGCTGTAGTACAACTAGCAGGAGACAAGTTATAATTGAGGTAAGTTTGGAGACACTACCTTATTTAACCATTAAACTAATAAATAACTAGCAGGAGACAAGTTATAATTGAGGTAAGTTTGGAGACATTACCTTATTTAACCATTTAATTAATAAATATTTTTGTTGTAGCTCTTTTCGGTGTTGTAATTTGTAGACGTCTTACTGCCGGTAGCAGTAGCAGCAGAGAGCAGAAGTGTTATTTAAATAAACTCCTGGTGTACTTACAAACTTTCCAATCCATTGTTTTATGAGTACATAACCTATTTGTACTAGTGTAGAAGTTTGGTATCATTTCGGGCATTATTAGTGGGGTAATGTACAAGATACACTCTTGGATCCATTAGCGCAGGCCTGCACTAAGCTATTCAGCCGATGACACTAACTCTCCCAATGTTCGACCCAGGTGAAAAAAGCTTCTGGGGGGTTGTTTGGCTCGAGGTGCAAAGGACCCTAGGGTGAAATTACTCCGAACCATCACTTTAAGCCATTGCCAAATGAGTTGCTACAAAGCTAATTAAGACTATCAGCTCCACACAACTCTCTCTGGATTTCTCAGTAGGACTATGTTCAGAAGATTGTGGCGTCCGGTGACGTTCCCGCACAGAAACTCGAGTGAAGATAATGACCTCTTCAGAAGAGTCCATCATGTTTTTTTAATCCTCCGGTTCCTCCTTGGCTACTAGCTACTGTGTAGAGGAGTGGGGGGAGGTGTGCAATCACGGAGGCCTTGTATCACGTGGATGGTGGTGTTGTGTTGTCATTACTTAGAATTCCTCATGGGGGCGACAGAAACGACGCACTATAGCTTTAATTGGTCCTCGGCTTAAAAAACGTTGAAGACCCCTGGCTTAAAGAGTCACAAGCCAAAACAATGGTGTCATGACAGAACCCTCACCGGCCTCATATGTTATTATCTCAGAGTCTCTCCAGTCTCACGCCACTCGTACTAGCAAACTTTCCACATCATCCTTCACACTCGATTTTCCTTCGTATCCCCGGTTTAGTTCAAACTGCGCTGTGAATCAAACTGTGCTTTGTTTCAGGCAGCAGATGAAGCGTAATTGGGCATGGGTTCAGAGATGACAGCATATGTAGCAGCCACCTGAACAGAGTCCAGGCTGATAGGATGGGGGGGGGGGGGGTCCATACACCAGACTCCCATGGTACCAGCAGATGGCTGAGAGGCTGACCAAGTGAGGCGATTCAAGCTGCTGCTATTATCCAAGGTGGGCCAACTTCCTCCCGCCAGCAGGTCGTCCCTTTCATCATGCACTCGCTCTCCAAAACTAATGTCTCCTGTGTGTATCAGCTGTGGTGTTGTATAGCTGCTGTGGGTGGAGAAATCTGGAGAATTTCTGAGTCATGCTCACAATTTTGGAAATAGCACTTTACTGCGGATGAAAATGAGGCAAGCAAGTAGATCTTGAAATGATGATGAGCACTTGGGAGCCTAGCAACAAGGGCTAAATCTTTCAAAAGATTTCCATATCTGTGGTTGGGAGATGAATGTAAAATGTTGAAAGAAACTAAGAGTATAATAAAATCATATGTGTATGTGCAATGGGGCTCCATGTGTATCTGTTTGTGTGTGCGCTAGTGCGTCTGTATAACTGTGTGTGTGTGTGTGTGTGTGTGTGTGTGTGTGTGTATATGTCTGCCAACAGTGGGGATTAAATTGGAGAACAATAACAGCAAAATCTTTCAATTACTTTCCACAGGCCAAACAATTGGGCGTCCTGGCAGATAAATAAATCAATATTTGGGTAAACAAGTAACTGCTAACTCCCTCCTGCCAGGCAAAGGCCAGAAAACACACAGGGCCATGGAGGTTAGCCTTCAATTTCATTACTTAAAATCTGATTACAGAGCTATTACCATGGAAGGAGCCACATATGATACACACACAAGCACAGCTCAACCGGACATTTTAAGCAGCCTGTTTGCCTCTGTAAGAGCCTGTAATGAGGGCCAGCCACATATCACTGTTTAATCTTCCATGGCACAGTTTCTATTAGAAGCCAGACAAATGATGGTAGGTACGAAATGGGAAAGGTCAGCCGATTCTCTGGCTCATTGATTGTCTGATTTTCTACCTAAGTTGCCTTTGTGTCCCCTCGTCTGACTTTACGATCCGAAGTATGGTTCACCACATGTCGGGAGCCTGTGCAGACAGCTGCTGATCATGAAGATGATCTGCAGTTAACACACGCATGCATACACAACTCAAAGCAATAACACGTGTACATCAAGACGGACCGCTGCGAAAATATACAGTAATTGTAGCACTGAAGTAATATACAGCACTGCATTGTCTTTCTTTGGCTCTCTCTACTTGGTACAGTCCTTCCTACCCGTCTCAGTCTCCGGCACAGTTCAAGTTCAGTCCTTGCCAAAGCACTTAGTAGTAGACCAATCTTACTTTTCCCTCTGCTGTTTTTCACTATTTCTTATTAATAATAATAATAATACATTTTATTTGTAGAGCACTTTTCATTGAAAAATCAATCCCAAACAAATCAAGTATAAATAATGCGAAAGCTTGCTTAAAAAGAAAGGTTTTTAGGCCCTTCTTGATTGAGTCAGTGGTTTGTGGAGCCCTCAGGTAGTCTGGGAGGGAGTTCCACAGGCGAGGAGCGGCAGAGCAGAAAGCCTGATCCCCTACCCCCCACCCCCCATGGTACGGAGCTTGGTCCTGGGGGGTAGAAGAAGGACTTTGTTCCCAGAGCGGAGGTTACGTGAGGAGGTTTGTTGTGTGAGTAGCTCTTTGAGGTAGGGAGGGGGCATTGCCGTGGATGCGCTGCTGGGTGAGTAGGGAGATTTAGAACTCAATCCTATATGAGACAGGAAGCCAGTGGAGCGAGTGAAGGACGGGTGTGACATGGCCGTACTTTTGGATCTTCATTATGATCTTAGCTGCGCTGTTTTTGGACACGTTGTAGTTTGCGAAGGGTCTTGCTAGGAGTCCCGATAAGGGGAGCGTTGCAGTAGTCCAGCCTCGAGGAGACAAAGGCTTGGACCAGTTTTTCAGAAGCTGACCGACAGAGCGTGGGACGTAGTTTGGCTATGTTCTTGAGGTCTTCTTGTTCTGCTCATCGGGCCAACCTTTCAGTTCTCCTTCACAATGCTTCATCTCGGACTCCAACATGTTTGGCTCTGTGGTTTCTCCGTCTGCAGGAAGAAAATGGGTTTGTTTGCCAATTCTGTTGGCAATGTCTACATTATCTTATATGTTACACATTCTTTATGTAGTAGTTTGCATGACAGAAAGCTCAGTACAGTTTGATATTACATAATATACATACATACATAATATTGTGCATGCATAGTATTGACATTTTCAAGGATCAAGAAAACTTTATTATCCCCCAGGGGATATTTGATTTACAGCCAGCAGTACCACACAACAGACAAGCAACGTAATAATCACAAAAACACAGGGAGACAGTAAAACAAAAAAAACTAAACAAATGGAGCATAACATAAACATCAACAAGTCAATAAATAGATAGAGAAAAACATAAAACTACCTTACTTTGTTTAAAAGACCAATGGCAGTTGGGATAAATGACATTTTGTGCCTATTTTATTTTCAGTGTTCTTATGCCATTTTGGATGGATAAAGAATTTATCCAGGTTGATGATCATATTTCAGTACATCCTCCTTGCAGGCACCATTAACGTCGTCGTTCAGGTTCACGATCAAAATGCACCACTGCATAATTGCTAAAAAAAGCCACAAGCCCCCGAAGGTGTTCCTCCACTAATTGAAGGAATAAGTAAGAAAACGCCCCAACTATGTATTTGCTCCTTGTTAATTGTATGTTAATTAAATACAATAATTGTCCAAATCTCTATTGATTTTATTTATTTTTTTAATAGGTCTGCATTTTCCATTTCGCACAAGTAAGTTTCACTATCAGGCAAATAAAACATATCAGACACATGAAGGGCAAATGGCTAAAAAAGCTTGATGTCAAGTCCTGCTTTATCACTAATATGTTTTTATTTTTTTTAAAGATTATTTTTTGGGGCATTTTTAGGCCTTTATTTCCACAGGACAGATGAATAAATGAAAGGGGAAATTACATACAGTAAAGGGCTGCAGGTCAGAGTCGAACCCACAGCCACTGCGTCAAGGAGTAAACCTCTATATATGTGCGCCTGCTCTACAAACTGAGCTATCACATCACATTTATTTTGTTATTTTAATTGTTTAAATGTATATTGGAGAACCTTACAATTTGTTGTCTGTGCTGAACTGTTAGCAGTGGCTGTCTCCCCTTCAATTATAGTATTGTTGATGGTTTGCTATTCTGAATCCTTTTTATTATATAGCACAGGGACCTTTCTTCCATAATGATGTGGCCGTCCAATAAGTGCTGGAGGTCTCTGCTGTTCATTGAAATTATAACCCCATTGGTGGCATTAGTATTGACAGGCAAATGATCACAGGCTTGGATAAAGAGCCTGTCTCACAGTGCCTGCATATTCCTTTGTGCGCTGTTAGGGTCTCTGTGGCTGACTGCAGGCTTGTGAGCTACTGACACAAAGAGCACTGCTTGTCTGGCAAATGAATACACATATGGCATTGCATGTTTTGTTACAATTTTGTGCGTTTTAAAGCAAACAGGTAAAGCACATAGTAGCTCTAATGCTTACTGTCAGCAGCTATATTTAGCAAACATTAACAGCAGCAATTTACAGTCTATTGCGGGCCATATAAAAATACAGCTAATAGAAACACCCTGTGGTGCACTAATGGTGCACTTCTTCTGTTCGCATTTTTTGTTCTATTTCACATATGCCTGCACTCTGCACTGAAATGTACATGTAGTAGTATGTCAACATCTTGATGAACCTGCTCCTACATGTGGAAATACAGTGACACCGGTTTCACCTTGCCAGACCTACCTCCACAGCGTTGTGGAGGAAGGTCTGGCTACACCACAGATACATTCTAGGATAGGAGAAAAAAACACTTTTTCTCTCTTTAGACCAATCAAAATCGTCTTGGACGATTGTCCAAGCTGCGGACGCAGTGACGGTGGCTCTGCTAAATAACTGTTCACACAATACAGTAATGTGAGCTATTTAAATTAGCTAATACATGGTTTAACCTCATTGGCTCTTACCAGTGTATCACCGTGTGGACTTTGTCCACAGCAATCCCACCAATCCAATCAGTTTTATTGGCCAAGTATACTTACATACACAAGGAATTTGACTTCACATTTAAGGCAGCTATATGCATTATTTTTCAAGATATTTGATTAAAGTATGCCTAAAAATCATTTGGGAAAAAACATGATAGTTGCCAAAGAAAACAATCATCCTGTAGAGCTTACATCCAATTGTGTATGTAATTGTTTCCCAACAGTCTTCATCATTCTGAAACCAGAACACAACTAATGTTGAGGATGACTCATTTTCACACCTTCCTCCACAGCGCTGCGGAGGAGGGTCTGGCTAGTCCACACAGCATTCCTGGATGGGAAAAAACCATGCTCTGGTTTATTGACGTTTCTTTAAACCAATCACAATCGTCTTGGGCGGTGCTAAGCGATGGGCGGGGCCCCAATGCTGCTGCAAAATAGCCTCAGGAAGGAACTTGTTTTGGTGGAACGTGTACATTCAAAAGTAGTTTTAGTCGTGCAACAGAAAACTCAGATTGGATTTTTTTTTTTATTATTAAAAATGTTTTAGTTGAGTTTGACTGAGTATCAAATGTATCTGGGAGACCTTGTCTGCAATTCATGAATTTAAACATTACATTACTGAAAAAGCATTTACTTTATCTACAGACAGCAATAGATACTTCCTGAATAGAGGAGCTGATGGATCTCTTCTTTAAATATCAGGAACACGTTTCAATACACATTCTGTGGCACTTTATCCGTGCTAGCATCAGCACCAGAATCATTAACTCAGCCTGTCCCAAGCTGTCAGCTAGACAAACGCCAGTTGATTTGTATGTGAAATCGGCAAATGTGTTAATTTCTGTATTTTCAGCGTAACTGTAACATTTAAAGATATATAGTCAAACACAGAGGTCCGACCTGTCTGATGTTTCTGCTGTGATTATTTTCTGTCCTATGTTGCTTTGCTAGTGTCTTTGATAAACCAAATCTAGGGTTAGGAACAGCAACATGTCACCACCGGTCGGACTGACTAATAGTTTGGGTGGAGTCATACTTTAGTCTGTGACCCAACAGGTAAATTAGATCTGTAGACATATGAAAGCATCAAACATTCATTTTAGATGAATGAGATGAGAGTATATCCAGTCGTTCCTCGCCCCTGTTTGCTGAGCCCTGTTAAATTGTACATACAGGGGGTTTCTACCCGGAAGTTATTGTACACAAACATTGTGATTGGGTCTATTGCTAATTAATTCAATTTCTGTTGTGTGTATGTATCTGTTTCTTTAAGGCTAAAATGGAGACAGAAAGAACAATAGAGACCCACTCCACCATGATGCTTTGACAATCTACAAATACAATTATTCATGTGGGTAGAAGATCTTACACTAAAATACACAGCTGATGACTTTCCATGATCCATAGCCAGAGACTGTAAAAATAGTGGATGTAGCATATGTGACGTCATTTATTGGTTTGTGGACTGCCGTTTTGAAGCCCCTGGTTTATTTGCAACTGGATGTGAGGATTTTTGACAAGAGGGCATTGCTGTGGAGGATGATGCGGCCAAGCCAGTGTTGATTACGGTTACAATGGCGCTGCACTAAACTAAACGCTAGGGGGACATATGCAGATTTTCAACCCTTCTGAAGAGAGTAATGCAGCAGAGATTTAGCGGCTACTCAGCGCAGACCTCCGGGTACAGCCGCCATTCATCTGCTTGTACGGCAGAACAGAAAATCAGCAAACCTTATCCCTTAAAATACCAGCTAAAGCTAGCGTCAGCTATCTAGATTGGTTGGCAGAACGCTGAACAAGACATTCTTAGGCGACAAAAGTGTTCCAATTAACTTTGATGTAGTGAGTAGTAGTAACAGTGCGAGGCTCAAAGTTTAAGATGAAATGACAGACAACAGACAAACACAAGTTCACGGCTATTTTAATGTCCACAGGGCCATGGTTATTACTGCTAAGCCTCTGCCATGATTGACAGCTTGGCGTGTAGCCACGCCCCTATGGCACCATCATTTGTAAAATGAACATCATGCTGTATTGAAGAAGACTTGAAAGTACGGATTAAGGCCATAGCTCTGTTGAAACCTGTTGTATATTTTGTTACAGGTAATATGCATTTACTCTGTAAAGCTGCTTTCCCTCTGACCTCATTTTATTTTCTTATCTGAAAATATGCGACGATTTGTGCAACTTAAATTTTGGATAGTAGTATTGTACTGTAAGTACTGTGCCACATTCACTATATGAGTATACATATATTGTGCTGCAAGCTAAGAGTCAAAAGGGATGGAGTACGGTGAATAAATCGAGAATGTTTATCACAATAATGTGTCAAGGACATTGATAGAAATGTCAAACATTGTCGGACTTTAATGAATGCCTTTTTTAAAATGCAACAACCATCTCTGCAATACAAAGTTGTAGCACAGTGTGGAGTTCATTAAATCAGTTGTGCAACCTGTTCATCTAACTTTATAGCATAACAAATAGTTTTTTCCCCCGTTTGTTTTCCAATTACTGTGTAAATTAGTCACGACTGTTGCTGGCGGCCCCGGCTACACAATAGAACAATGGAGCTGAAAAGCAAAGAAAAGTCTTTGTGAGTGTAAAAGTGCTATTTAATCTAATTCCTTCTTTGACTATGACAGGCATTTAATTACAACTGTGTTCCATTTTATGTCAGAATCCAAATGTTGTTTGCATCAATTGGTAGATAAAGGCTTCAATCTGTGTCAGTCACTTTGTAATCTCAATGTGTTCCATTTGACATTGTATGACTAATACGACCACATCCAACAAAGCTAACAATAGGGTATGAATTAGCAGCATTACCAATAAAAAAAGGCACTTTCTTTCTTCTGGAAGCCAAAACGCCGCTTACTTCATATTAGCATTGCAATGGCCTGGATGAAAGCTTGTTTAGCTAAACCGTCGCCAGGGGTCCACATTTAATTAAGCTTGGTAATAAATTATCAAAGACTCAGAATGCGTCCACCTCTGGGCATGGGTACATGCCTATAACATTATCTGCAGCTAACTACAGATATACTTCACAAGCACATCCTGCACACCTGCAGTATTTTAAATAAGAATCCATTTAAACATAGTATGGCTAATTTTTTCCACACTGAGCTCTCTAATGACCACTGTGAGATCGCCTACGGCGTCGCAAAGAGAGAGAAATGCTAATGACTTTTTTTTTTTTCATTTCCTCAGTCTTCATTCAAATGTTTTCATGATGTCTGAATTAGAAGTTTCAGAAAAATAAAAAAAAGGAAAGGAAAAGAGGTGTAGACTGGAGGGGGGCATTTTTAAAATCCAAAATGTGGGTTGCGAATGTAGCCACTATAATTCTTTATGGTTGAGCTGTTAATTAGGTGAAGTTGGTGGTGGTGGTGGGAGCCTAATTATTCATTTAGGGGGAACTGGCCCGAACTCACAACTACTCTGTGAGGGAGAAATGATTTATGGGAGCCCTGAAAAGTCCTCTCTGGGACGGGCGATGGATGCAAGTGGAGACGCAGAGCTGCTGGACGGGGTGGCAGCGGTACTGTGAGGACAACAGAAGGCAGGGACAGACATAGACAGGGGAAGAAAAAGAAAAACACTGTTGCCTCAACATGCACCACAGGATTATATCCACCCGGGTCTGCCAGTGGTTGAGAGATACTAGAATAATAACAGACAAAACAAAGTGAAAGAGTAAGAGATGTGACAGGCAATGACAGGGGAGGGGCAGAAAGAGGTGGGACAGAAAGAAATGGAGACCAAGACAGACCGGGACAGAAGTGGAAAACATGAAGGACTACTAAGAGGAACTAGAACTGCAAGCAGTTATGACGGGGTCCAAGTCCTCCCCGGCGCGAGTTGCCCCGACGACCTGCAGGGTCTGGGATAGCAAAACCAAAAGCTCAACGTCGCTGAGGCAAACGTCAGGAAATACGGCAACGTAAGCTGCAAGGTCTGTGGTAAATTGAAATTGCAAACTTTTACATTTAACATTTTATATTAATTTTTGGGGGGTTTAATAGGCCGCGCCCATTTTGACCATTGTGGGCTTCTCCCTCAGGAGTGGCCCTAGATCAGAGCTCTTCAAGCATAACTCACCAAGTTATGTTGAAATTTTTTTTTTAATATTTAAATATATGTCTTAAAGTATATATATTATTTTGATTCAACATATTAATAGCAAAGATAAATTAGCCTATTTGTGAAAAAAGAAATTTTTTATCCATCTGGCCCAGTTTAGTCTGCAACTGTACAACAATTGTATACAATATACTGTATGTAGTAGGGGCTCCCTACTCCCCTCCCTGCTTTAATTAAGGGGTCATTGGCCTAAAAAACCTTGAGGACCCCTTGATGGTACCATTAAAAAAATTTAAAAATCGGATGAGATAATATAAACGTTTTGGATTTGTAGCGCCCCCTAGTGGCCAAT
The DNA here is from genome assembly GCF_004354835.1 of Perca flavescens. Taxonomy (NCBI): domain Eukaryota; kingdom Metazoa; phylum Chordata; class Actinopteri; order Perciformes; family Percidae; genus Perca; species Perca flavescens. The sequence continues at coordinate 42,547,230 of NC_041332.1, read as the reverse complement.
CTTCACCAGATTAAAAAGACAAAGTGAAAGAGTAAGATATATGAGAGGCATTGACAGGGGAGGGGTGGAGGAATACTGCAATATTTGGCATCAATCCAAGTAAATACAGGGCCAGTATTGCCAATACCGATACTTTTTAATAATTAAGGAGGATGAATTTTCATGACCTTTAGCCTAAGGGTTTTTGTGATTTTACATTTGGATTATTAATAAGTTAAAACCAATTACAGAATTTTCATAAGCTTGTATAAATTTGTTGTGTTACCATTGTATCTTACAGCCTTTTTACAAATTATACAGCTTGCCGTTGTTTCATTTTTGGCCTGAAAATCTAGCCACACAGCGCTCCTCTTCCTCTCTGCCATGCTTCTGCTCCGTCTCGGTCCTGCTTGTGTGTGTGTGCTGCTGGCCGCCGCCGGCCTGGCTGCTTGTGTGCTTGTTTGCCCGGCGCCGCTGAGTCACGTGACGCTACAACATCAAATCACAAGAGGGGGGAGGAGGAGCAAAGTGTGCCTGCTCCGAGCTGTGACAGGACTTGACCACTTGAAAGCAGAGGCACAGACAGCCAGGTCGCCTCTTAGATGAACCTGCAGCGGTGCATACTGGAGAGAAACTAAAACTAAAGTAGCGATCTCATTACACTGGTACTGATCAATATCAATACCAATGTTGGTTATCGATATTATCGATATTTGGATCGATCTGCCCACCACTAGTGGAGAGAGGTGGGACAGAAAGAAATGGAGAACAAGACAGACAGGGACAGAAGTGAAAATCGTGCTGGACTAGGCTCCAGGAGAAATAAAGATAAAAGGTCAAAGAGACAAGAAGAAAAGTATGTGTCTGAGTTCAGAGTGAGAGAGAGAGATACTTTGACTGAAAACAAAAGTAGTAGGGAGAAAAGAATAATCAAACAGAATGGGCAGAGAGAGAGCGAGAGAAAGAGATGAAAGTCAGTGAAGACCTTGAGCTTTTTGTTCCCCCCTCTGATGGAACTTTGGACAGCTGGATCTGCACCAAAATGTGCCTTAGCTCCACACACGCTCTGTCCTGCTTGGACAGGGAGGGTTGCAGCGTGAGAGAAAGAGTCGACAGTATTGAGCAGTCTTTTCAAAATATGCCACACGTCCTGCAGGCTGCTGTATTACCAGCTACAGCCTCATACATCTGCCCCATCCCTGTACTGTAGATCTGAGTAAAGATGAGAGTGGAAACAGGCAGGGCTCTAGAGTTGCAGGCCAGAGGTAGACAGAAGCGTCTTCTCATTTTTAGCCGGCAACCATACAGTAGATATTGCTGAAAAGACAACTGTCCTAGCCGATTGTATCAACTTATTAGGCTAATGTTAGCTTTATGAATTAGGTAAATAAGCCATGTCCCTGGCTGGCTTTTTAATGTTCCCAGCTGAAAAAGAACCCTGTAAAAAAAGATTCTTAAGCCCAGCTCAGACCAAAGATTTGTGACGAAGAGAGTTGAAACTTGTAACTAATTGCAACGTGCCTGTCTGCAACGTTTTAAAAACGTGCCAGTTTACACCGATGTTACTAGACGAGACGGTGTATCATTTTCACAGCAACGACTCTTTGACCTGCCATTCTGACTTCTGACTTTCCTGCTTCCAGCTGTTTTTGTAGCTGGACATAATTTTTAGTGCTTTAAATTTGAACGAGGATAGCGATGAGACACCTTCTACAGTTTCATTTCTAGTAGTGTTAAAACGGCGAATATAACATGTTATTTCTCCCATTCACACGCTTTGTCTGCTTACGCCGGATGTCCCTCGTCTTGCAAAATTATGAAAAAAAAAATTTGCAAAACTTCGAGCTAGCAAGCTACACGCTAAAAATGGCACGTTTTGAAGAAAAATTGGATGGTGCAACAAGGCAGGCCTGCTTGGTTCTTTCAGGGAATGACATAGACAATGGCATTTGCTATCCAACTGGGACATTTTGGGACCGATTGCTGTGGAGAAACAAAGAGCAAATTTTGTTTAACCATGTATCCAGATACGTTTATGGTATTTGTTTGGGAGAACTAGATCAGTTCTTCTGGTAGCGTATGAACAGAACTGCGCGTCCGCGGTGTCTGCAGCTGTCTGTGTACCTGTCCACTTGGGACCTAACCAAGTAGTTTTGTTGCATAAACCTGAATTAACACATTATGTGCCACCACTACATTATGTGTTAATAAGAGGTTGTGGTCATTTGATGTATTTCTCTAAGATCAGGGAGTATTTAAATCCAAACCTGACAAGCCTTGCTGTGCCTAGTTACGGTTGCTAAGCCTTGATTGGTCAATCGCTGTTTGTGACAGGGGTTTAGTGAATAATCAATTCAACCGGTGTCACCTGCATGCTCCCAAAGTCAGACAGCCTCCTTTAAGGTATCACTAACAATTAAAACATATCTTTGCACGCCATACGTGGAAAGGACAGCCTACTTAATCGAAGCAACAGTCTATTAAAAGTGTAATCAGGCACACTGTGGTGAGACTGCAGGCCCAGTTTGACCCCATCAAGTATTAATGAGGTCCACTGAGTCGTTAACCTGCTCATTTAAATAACACGCATCAATATTAATAGGTTATTAATAACTCAAAGCAATTATGTGTACAGTGGACTGGACAGAGAGTGCCAGGCAGAGACAGTTAAAGAAAGAGAGAAAACAGTGCTACTTTTAAGACTGTGTTCAATTAAGCATAATGTACATTTCCTCAGCACTTATTCCACCAAAAGTCATGTCCTACTCACCAATCCACTGTTTGTTCTTTTTTAAGATGTCTTCAAGGTTCTTCTCGGTGCCTAGTAACTGAGATGCAATCAGCCACAAGGGCCAGCAAGGCAACACATTACCTACTGACGTTACTGATGCAAAAAGCCTCCTTTAGCGTCTAGCCCTTTGGCGTCACTTTTTTAAGCTCTGGGTCGGGACGTACGTTTAACTGACATGTGGCACAGGAACGGGACAGTTAGGTGGGAAAAAGAAACACAATGACTGTATGTGACAGTGTGACTTCTGCCTCCCCCTTTGTGCAAAATGCCAAATTATTTCCTGCAGACTTGCAGAACTGTTTAGGCAGCAATGATCCATGGGTATTTCCCTCCCCACTACTCCCCATTATCTGCAGTAACGTTTCCCCCTGTAAATGTTTCGATTCAACAACATCATAGCTGCTTCACAGCTTTGTGCAATTGTTTATGAATTTGTGGCATTCTTGTACACAGCTTAAAAAAACAACAACTGCTATAATTCACGTAGGCTGTATGGCCATAACAAAATAATGTTTCACAACGATTAGTATTTAATATTTTTTAGGATATACCTAACTAATTTTAGTCCAACTTTTGGGACAAACTTTGGGATTTTGGACTGCATTTTCTCATAGACATAGACGCACCAGTGGAGATGTCCCCTGCTGGAAATTAGATAGAATGCAGGTTTAAGGCAACTCTGCATTGGCTTCACTTTTCAGACCCGGAAGCTTCGTCCATTATATTTTCAGCATGTCTGGTCACCCATGGTAAATATGAGCCACTCAAAGGTGAGATTTATGCTTTATCAGCAGGTATTTTCAAACAGTCTGTTTCAGTTGTTAAGGATGAGGAATAAATGGTTAGTTTTACAAATGCACAAATAGTTAACTACAACAAAAAAACTAATTGTCTCTTTGCATTGACCTTTTTCGGGTTGACCGCATTTTAGCTCATGTGTAATTATCCTCCTGTCTACTTCAAGCTGAGTGTTGGGTCCCTTTTGGACTGGGTCTCCTTTTTTGAAAATACATTAATAAATGCCAGTTTCTGGTAGGTTTTCCACAGGTCTCTTTCAGACCTGTGAAGCCCTCTAATTATGTGCTTTGAGTAGCTGGAAGGCTTTTAATGTAAAACATCAGTTTCATTGACATTTCCTTAACACAAATGACAAAAAAATGGCAAAATGTACCCCTTTACCACTGGCCAAAAAAAACTTTCACTTCTGGATTTTGTCTGCAGTGGGGTTACAAGCGGCATTTACTTCCAGGACAAATTACTCTGCAGTAGGCACGAGGATTTATCGGCTCCAGGTCCGATCAGCAGTGATGGAAATGGAACAGCCAGGTAGATACGCTAATTTTCAGCCCATTTCCAACTCAACAACCGACGGCCGCTGATATGACCGACAGCTCACAGCGCTCTGTAGCCGGCGCCACGTGACCACTTGGCAGTCGCCTAATTTCGTACGATATAATACCAATTCATGAGAAGGTGTTGTGCATACACACAAATTTGGGTGAAAAAAGGGTATTAGAAGAAACTGCAAAAAATATCATTGAAAACAGCATGTTTGTGAAAAGAAATTTTTAATTTAGGAATCAAAGTAGCAGAGGGGTGAATAGAACATGACTGTGTTGTCATACTGATGAAATTAGTCCTTTGATTTTATTTTATTTAATTGTATCAAAAAATGCCATAAACATGAAAAGACATCTAATACAATCGAGGATAAAAACACAATAAAGTCCAGGACTTATTTCCATTGTGGTCCTCAACACATCAGGACAAGACAAGACACGTACAGAGTGTGTGATGAAAATCGACATGACATTAAAACATTTTCCTTAAATAAATAAAAATATAAACACTTAATTTTCCTTTTGTTCTATTCCGCAACCCTATCTAGTAACCAGGCCTTGACTGTCTTTTTGAAAGAGTTCAGTGTGGAAATTACTTTAATTTGCCGATCTAACTTGTTCCACTGAACTGGCCCTATATAGGCAAAGGTTCCTTTCCCTAACACTGTTTTAAATCTATAAGGACACAGGTCAGATATGCTGCCACGCGTGTAAATATTGTGTAAACTTAAACACACAAGGTAAATGGACCCTACCACTGATTTGAGAATGTACTGTATGTGTACTGCATTTGTGACAGGGTTCCACTGGATAGATGGTGACCGCGAGGTGAAGGATCTTCACTTTGTCTAAACTCATATATACTCATGACGGCGGGTCAAACAGCAGTGAGCCCATTTATATACAGTGCCTTCACAGAAATGTCTATGCTAGCAGCAGTGAAAATAGCCTGTCTCTGAGTTGTGCATTTGTGCAAGTTTGTGTCTTCACAACACAGAGGTGAGTTGCTCGGTTCAGATCAGCCCAAGCCCAGAAGGTTCACGGGGGGGTGAAGCACTCCACAGAGGGAGAAAGCTGGACAAAAATCCCAAAAGCTGAAAAGCTGGTACTAAGCAAAGGCTTAATCCTTTTATGTGAGCCCTCTTTTCATGTAGTGAGTGATGGATGCATGTGTGAACACCTACTGTAAGGAAATGTTTATTTACAGGTTGCAAATCTGCAGCATCAAAGCTTAAAGATTTAGAAGCAGCAGCACATTTGCTAATCCAAGAGAATAAATCTTAGTCAGACTCATTTCTACTTTTAGTGAACTTTAAGAATAACCTTCAGCTCTCCAGATAATAGTGTTTAGCGCACACATGGGGCTTCCATGTCGGGACACAGCTTTTAGAATCAGGCAGAAAGTGTGATAAGTTTCACTTTCATTTCAGATATTTTACACATGTGAAAGGATGAATTCTGTGGGCCTAAATACCTTAGTGCAGGGATCGCCAACCTGTTTAATATGAAGTGCCATTTTAAAATATTCTTAATCAGTGTGCAATATCCGCATTAAGCCTGCCATCATCTACTGAGCCAGCTCAGGCAGTGTTATTTTTTCCTTTGCGCCACATTCCGTGAAGAAGGCAACAAGTACTAGACAATCAGAGGCAGAGTAGGGTGGGTCTTTGTGGAATGCAGATGGGGAAAAAATTCAATCTAACTACTGTAAATAACAGGCTGTGCTCCTGCCAATGGCTGGTAAAGAGGACATTTGGAGCATTGCCCCAAAACTCTCTTGCACACTTATATTGTGCCGTTGGTTGAGCTACCGCATGCAAATGGTGGCACGTGTGCCTAAGGTTGCTGATCCCTGCTTTAAGCCCTATTCGCACTGGATTAGTATCATCTGGGGACCTTGTGTGATTTCTGCTCAGTTAACACCACGTCTCACATAAAACATCATCCAATGGTTTGCAAAGTAACAATGGCCAAATGAAGCTTCGTGAACCATTTTCTCTTTTTTTCTGAGCCCACTAGATTGCGCTCTCTCTTCAACAGAGGGTTGAAAACACACTGAATTGCCATTGCTTTAACCTTTTTCTATGAACAGAGAGCGCTATCTAGTGAGCTTCATTTGACCATCACTATTGCAAAGGCTGAGTAGTACTCCCAATGACCATTAAACTGATATCATCTAAACTCAGAGTTCCCTTTAGCTGTTTGATAAATTTAGTCCAATGTTAGTAATTAAAATAAAGCTAATTTTGAACGTTGCATGTGGTCTGTGTAGGGGTGATGGGGGCTCTTTACGAATTAAACCTCGTATATATTTGCATTCTGAACCAGTTAAAATTGGCATCTTGTGGTTTGAAGTTGGCATGACTGGGAATTACAGTTGGGACGAGATACAGACAGGACGATATGCATTACAGGCAAGAATTCACTTTTAGAATCTTAAAGAGATGATATAAGAATTTCCCAATTTGGGATCAATTAATTAGATCTACCTATCTACCTATCTATATCTATCTATCTATCTATCTATCTATCTATCTATCTATAACATTAGGCATACAATACAGGAAATAGAGAGGAATGCATTCTGTAATAAGCAAAAGATGGCCCGAACAGTTTAGATAGCAGCTTGCTGTTGTGGATTAGAGGACTGAGGCAGTCTTTGAATATTCCATGAAAGCATAAATCTGTGCCTCCATGTGGTGTTTTTCCTCTGCTGTGTCCAGATGTTAATTGTCATAGCGAGCCACAATTGCAACAATCAAAGCCCTTGTGTTGTAGCAGCCTTTTACTGGACACATGAAAACAGTCGGTGTATTTTCCACTTCAAAAGGAGCTGTGTGGATCCTCAGCACATAAAAAAAGACCATATGGTCTTTGCAGATTTAGTGTCAGTTTTTTTCAGGATGCATGTTGCTTGCTGGAGGAGGGACCAAAAAGAGAAAGCAGAAACAAACTGGTTTCTTTGCCATCGTTATCCTGCCCCCCACCCTCACTGTCTTGATTAAGTCCACGTAGTGCATAGGAACAAATGACTCTGACTCACTGGCTGCGTCCAGAGCAACTGCAGGGAAATGTTTTCAAAATCACTCATTAATTTCAGCTCACATGCCCGCTGCACATGAATTGAGAGGGTTTTGTCCATTGGGACACAGCATTAAAGGGTTGTGGTTTTTTTCTTCCTATTTTGCCATGCATTTGTGTCTAAGTGACTCGTGAACAAAAATCGTTGAAGTTGGTCCAGTATTGAGTGAGAACGCTGTAACCGGCAGCCACGAACCGGGCTGCAATGTTATCATATGGGGCATATGGTCACCTTCAATCTTTTTCCACCAAAAGTGCTGTTTTTGAAACTGACAAGCTCAGATTGCAGGGTTTCCGTGGGTTCTTAAAAAAATGTAGGCCTTAAAAAGTGTCTTAATTTCCCTACGTCCATGTAACGCTACCTCTAATACTCATTGAAATGTTTTTTTTTTCGTGGTGTTGTAGTTCTTTCTTTCACTCGTCCAATTATAATTTGCTGTATATTTACAGATTATTATTTCTCTGGGTCGCTTTTATTCAATTTTATTAAGTTCATTAACGTTGCAAGTACTTTTGTGACTCTGCATTTTGTTTTTCGTCTTTTATGTCGAGATATACACTACCGGTCAAAAGTTCCATTCCAGACAGAATACCAGCAGAGATCAGTTGCATTGTTTTTTTTAATCAGGGCAGCAGTTTTCAGATTACATTATGTGCTTACATAATTGAAGCTGAAGAAATGCTTGAAATTCCATGCTTTTTGGTCTAAACGTCATACCCAAATTAAAAGTGGTACAGCTCCCATATACTTTGACACTTAGGGGTGTGCCTGATATCATTGGAAAGGAAACACTCAAGTTGTGTCAGGGTGATTCTAGGCCTTACTGACACAGAGTTACAGAGGCTAGAATGGAGATTTTTTATTTCTGTCCAAGTTATAAATCTGTAAAATTATTAAAATACACAGCTGTAAACACATCTGACAGGTGACAGACAACACAGCATTAGCCACGTCTCAGCTTACTACAGAAAAAAACTCAGAAGCTAAAAGACTCAAAAATGGATTTTATATGAATTCTTTTCTACAAATATGTCTGTGCGTTTTTTTATTTCTATTTGAAAAGTGCAAATAAAAAATCCAAAAAACTAAAAAATACAACACTTCTCAAATACACAAACAAACCCACATCAATCACCTTTCCAATGATATCAGGCACACCCCTGAGTGTCAAAGTATATGGGAGCTGTACCACTTTTAATTTGGGTATGACGTTTAGACCAAAAAGCATGAATTTCAAGTGTTTCTTCAGACACTTCTTTCTACAACAGTCGAGAACCCTTTTGCAATTATGTAAGCAAATAATGTAATCTGAAAACTGCTGCCCTGGTTAAAAAAAACAATACAACTGATCTCAGCAGGTATTGTGTCTGGAATGGAAATTTCTAAGTGACCCCAAACTTTTGACCGGTAGTGTATTTGTCTTAAATTTCATTCATAATGGTCTTAAAAAGGTCTTAAAAAGTCTTAAATTTGACTTGTTGAAACCTGCAGAAATCCTAGATTATTATTCTAAGTGTCTGAGAACATTATGGAAAGGATTTCAACAGAGATAAACCTTTTTGTTAAAGAGTACGATCCTTTTTGTTTAACCAGAAATGGCTCCGAAATCGCCATTGGATCAGACTCCATTTAAGAGCCAGCATATCTCCATATGTAAATGGATGAATTAAGGGTTTATTTCAACCAAACCAGAGTGGTGATTGTTGGAACAGTGGAAAGATGAACTATGACGGCTTTTGGGCGATGATTTGCCCAAAAAATCATCTTAAAAAAAAAGAAAGAAAAGAAAACAGGGTCCAGGTTGAAAAAAACGAAGTTACTCTTTAATATGACCATATAGACTGACAAGCCATGCTGTGTTGGTAATTGGCCATGTGGGGGTGCTGAGGCAATTGCCAGCTAAGTGACAGTGATCAATATGTATGTTATTAAGTCAAGTGTCCACGGTATAAATGGCATTGTTATCTGCCCGGGAAGAACCATATTCTCTGAAATGTTATTCCTGGCACAATGACTTGCTCTTTTTCGGAGGCTCATGAAAATCCCAAGCTTTCATACTGTCAAAAGGAGGCCAGCTTTTACTAATATATTTCCAAACTGACTGACTCCAGTTCTGCTGCAAGAGAGAAAAAAGAAAGAAAGAAAAAAGAGCAACTGAGAAAATGAAACCACTGGCATTATATTGACTGTCACTTAGCGGGAGAAGAAAGAGAGCAAATAATGAAAAAAGGAGTGTGCCTTTTTTATGGCCGCATTGTAAATTAGCGGGACACAAACAAATGCAATCTCAATATGAGAGGAGCAAACATAACGGGCAAAACATGGGACCCAGAAGGACCAAAGGGCCAACCAAAGCAATCACAATTATGGCTATTTATAATCAACATAATGCATTTGAATGCCTCTGCATGCCTCTGCAGGTTACCATTTTGATTGACAGTGACAAGGATGGACTCATGGTAACCATGGCAACAGTTGCATATCATGCACGAGGCCCAGGTCCGCCTTTTGTCCTTATTAATAGTGAGCTAATGACGACCCCAACATGCAGTCAGAGGTGACAGAGACAGAAGGAGCAAGCGAGTGAGAAGAGAAGCTCAGCATCACTGCAGACTTTCCACAACAGCATTCAGCCTCAGAGTAGCTTGGTAACAGTAGCTGTCCCCCCGTACCCCCTCCCACAGTGCCATTATCTTTCTCATGCTTGCAATATAAACCTTTCAAGCACAGCTGTAACAGCCCAAACCACTGGAACAACAGACTTGGCCGGGCACCAGCATGTGTGGGAGAGGCTATTAGATGCAGTGAACATTTTTTTTTTTTTTTGTAAACTGAAACTTAATAAAACTAAACCATTCAAGAAAAAGTAAAACTATACTGAAATAGGGCTGCAACTAGTGATTACTGTCATTGTTGAAAAATCTATTTTTTTCTTTTTTCGATTACTCGATTAGTTTAAAAAAATGAAATGAAATGTCAGGTGATGGTGAAAATCTCTGATAAGTGCAGGCTGCGATTTGTGAAAAAAGCGGAGGGGGTGGTGGGGGAGGGAGGGGCGTTTGATCACGCACAACAAAAGAAAACATGCAAGAATTAAATCCCCCTTTCAATACCATGGATAGAGACACTTATTTATGAACTTCCATACGCAATGGAACATAATCTCAAAATGAAATAGCTCAACGTGGTGTCAACATAAAACACAGTGCTGTCAAGCCGGAGAGCAGAATTCACTTTGCGTCGAAAACCAAATACTTTCACCCAGTAAACACTCGTTCATTCCTCGATGGTGTTTTAATCAAAACACCATCTTTTTCCTAAACTTACCTAGTCCTTTTGGTGACTAAACTTAACTGCTCTGTAGCGGTAAATACAACCAGCAACTGCTGGTCGGATTTTAGTGTTCTATGGCACTATGTGTTACACGTTACAGCGCTTTACTTAGTTTAAAATACTTCTATTTTAGGTATATGAACTAAAATCTATTGGTGAAGTAGCATTGATCACTTTGAGGGGGGGGATACGTTATGTCCCCAGCGGTGATTGCACCCTGGATCATTGTTTCCCAAAAAAGCCCAAGATGACGTCCTGAAATGTCTTGCTTTGTCCATAACTCAAAGATATTGAGTTTACTGTCACAGAGGAGAGAAGAAACTAGAACAGACTCACATTTAACAAGCTGACATCAGAAATGGTTTACTTTTTTTTTTTTTTTTTATAAAAATGACTCAAATTGATTATCAAATAGTAGGCGAAAAAGAGTTGACAACTAAATGATCAATTGATTAATCTGTGCAAACTATATTGCCATGTTAAAACTAATAAAACTTAAATAAAAACGAACGTTAATCATTTCAGTTTTAGTTTTTCGGCTATATTTTTATCACTGCTGAAAAAAATGAGACAGCATGAATTTCTGCTTACTCTCACTGCGACACTGAACCACAGAAACTGAACGGACTTGACACTACGTCCTGTAACGCCCTGCTATGCCCTGCTACGCCATTAACTACCACAACTACTATTTCTAGCCACTGTTCCATTACTTTTATTGTGACTATTATCGCCACTGTTCATCACCCCCCCAACTGGCACCGTCAGACACCGCCCACCCAGAGCTTGGGTCTGTCCCAGGTTTCTCCCTAAAAGGAAGTTCTCCTCACCACTGTCGCACTAAATGCTTTCTCTTGGGGGAATTACTGTAATTGTTGGGGCTTTGTAAATTATAGAGTGTGGTCTAGACCTACTCTATCTGTAAAGTGTCTTGAGATAACTCTTGTTATGATTTACTTTAGTTATGATACTATAAATAAAATTGAATTGAATTATAGTAGCACAAATATTTAACATTAAACATCATGGCTACTCTCCAACCATGTATTCTGGATGTATATATACCTACATACTTCGGAGAGATTATACCTGGCCCTGACAACAAACAAAAATTCCCCGAATTTGAAATAAAAACTGAGCAGTTGGAGGAAAGTGGGACAGTTAGTTGCAGAGACTCTGGATATAACATTTGACTTCTCTTTTACCTTGGGAAACTTCCTGAAGGTCTCAGTAACATAGAGACACATACCCTGTGAAGATTTCCATGGTTGCAAGTAAAAAAGCAATTGCCAAACAAGCTGGCTTCAGAGGAATCCTCCCACCATGAGGCTCTTAATAAACATTATATACTCTATCCGCAGTATGGAGAAATTGACTTCTATGTTGTGGCTTCAAAAGGAGAAAGGAGAGGAATACTGGGGAGGGGAAATGGAAGACTCATAATTCTATTCCACTCTACGGTTCAGAGTACGGTGGAAGGCAAAGATTGATAAAACCCTGGTTCATATTGAACCACTCTCTAACCTGGAGGGCTCTGTGAAAACTCACATTGTCCCAAACAATAACATAGATGAGATGCTCATCCTGCTGCCCTAACAGAGCATCTCGCATGTGATGGAGGAAAATGAGGAGCTGGCACTGTATGAAAAGGGGGATTTCCGTCCCCGTAAACGCCTGTTCGTCTGTGCCACATACTGTCGGAAACGAACCATGACGTATGTGGAGAGCCCCGCGGAGGTGTTAATGGATCTAATTAGAATATGAATAGGAGCCTGGCCAGAGAACGTCTGGCCTGGCTGGAATTTCCTCACTCACTATTGGATGAAACCACTACTTTTAAACAAGAAAAATCTCTCGTGATTGGTTGACAGGTCTGTCATGGGTTAGGCTATTGGTCAACTTGGGCCATTATTATTATAATAACAAAATTATATATTTATGTATTATATATATTTATTTCATATGTTGTTTATTCATTTCATGGTTATCCTAATTAAAATGATTTGCCAGGAACGTGCTGTTTATTCAAAGATAGAGCTTTATTGACACAACACAATCAGAAAAAAACTATGTACAAAGCATCGGAGACACACAGCACACACAACAAATGTCCCTCGCTCACGAGAAGCAGCACCGTCCACACCTAACCCGTGGCCGGCTCGGAGCTGTAGGTAACCGGCAGCATTCGGTCTGAATTCGGTCCATTTAGCAGACGTCTGTGGTCGTTGTCCTGTAGGTCTATGGTGGCGCACTTCCAAATGTCACCTCACCCGCAGCCAGCACACTCCGTCTCGCTTCCAGCAGCTGTAAAATCAATCAATAAAGACAATCAGTACTGCGTGATGCGTATGGACACAACACATCTATGAAGACACCTGAAAAATATTACCATTGACCAAAAATGGATCTAATCTTACCCTCTTTTCTTTTCGACTCCGAGCTGAACCCTTCACAACAGGCGTCAGCAGCGTCATGTAAATCTGGACCTGCAGACAGCTCCGAGCAAATATAGGTCACAGCCTCGTTATGAGGCGAGGTTAGTCTGTAAAAAGAAACAAGAAAAACTATGGTTAAGATCGGTATCTATTAACGTATCTATGTCCTTATACAGAAGAGTTAATGAAGTTCATTCAATGAAAGCATATTCTTTAAATCTTACCGTTGCTCAGGTTCGTAGCGTCTGCTACAGTTTGTCTCAGAGTTGTGAAGACGGCGGACTGCTTCCTGTAAATTACAAGATAATAAAAATACACTTTTATAAAACAACTCACCAGCTCAGCTCTGTAATGAATGGCGCTGAAAGCAGCCAGGCACACAGCTCTGTGCTGTTCGCGTTTAAACTTGGTGAGGTTTAAAACATTACTGCCAAGTCTAAGTAGCCTGTTTAACATCCAAATACAGTCACTGTACAATCAAGAGTTAATAAACAGTACAGACTAGCTCGCAGTTTCATTAATAATCATATACTTATGTTGACTTCTTCTTTTCTGTGAGCGCATGTTTATGGAGCCCTGGAGGAGATATGGAGGAGAGAACAGTGTACAGATAACTATTTTACCAGTTGGCCTGAAATATTAGTGTTGACGAACTGACCGAAGAGCTGGTTAATTAACCCGACTCGTGTCACTGAGCCGGGAGAATCGAGTGCCATACGTCAATGAACCGACTCACTCCTGTTTTTTTCTTTTACTTCATTCGTGCCGTTGGCATTATATATATATTCAATGGTTGGCCGTTGTGTAGCTGGTATTCTTCTGCTACTGTGTGTTGTAATCTAGCTCATTAGCGCCTCCACTGGACTGGAGTGGTGGTGCTAGAATCAATCAGGAATGAGCTACTAATGCCTAGACCCGAACGAGACCGAATGTAACCGTGCAACCTGCCGGCCCGCTCGACTCTAATGTAACCGTGCAACCTGCCGGCCCGCTCGACTCTAATGTAACCGTGCAACCGGCCGGCCACTCGACTCTAATGTAATCAAGCGGTGTCTTGGTTCTCGGCAAGTTTGAGTTATTAACCGAGCCTTGTTTCTGGTGCATCTTAGAGGATTGTGTTCACTGCAATTAACACATTATCGATGGGGAAGTACAGTACATCACATACAAATACACGTCATGTTATCTTGGTAGTTATGTTAAGTTAAATGTTAGAGAAGTGAATGTTGCTACATGGTAGCTAGGCAAAGCTGTCACAAGGAGACTGTAAGGACCGTAACCGAGGGTAGGCTACTGCATGAGTCTAGGTTCTCGGCAAGTTTGACTTATCAACCGATAGCAGAAGCCTTTATTTCTCGTGCATTTTAGAATTGTGTTCATGGAAATTCATATGCTACATTACCAAGGGGAAAGTATTAGGCCTATATCACATACAAATACACGTAATGTTATCTTGATAGTTATGTAAAGTTAAACGCGATCATCAACCACCCCCCCCCCCGCCGAGGGCACGCGAACCGGTGACCTAATCTATTAACTCGGTAGGCCAACCAACAACCGTCCGGTTGAACCGACTTCGTAAAAGAGTCGGTTGTCACATCACTATGAAATATTAAATACTCCCATATTTCGGAAGCTTTTGCTCTAGCTTCTAACTCTCGGACTCATCTCCTGCCGCTTTTTTTCCAAATGGAAGCAGTGAAGGGGGGGTAGGGGGCGGGGCAGCGTGATAGAGAAATAAAGAGGAGCAAATTAACCAGCAGGGCGCGAACAGCGCACACACTGGTGTGGAGGTGAATTACAGTGAGTTATAATGGAATACTGGGAAAGCTTAATAACAATAGGACAATTAAAGTCTAGATTATGAGGCTGTTTCAGCAGAGCCAACAGCTTCATATGCCATGGACATATGGTGAATATGGTGCTGAATTTGCCAGTATTTTAAGAAGACAAATGGTATGGACCTTGTCATGCAATGACAAAGCTGATATGCTTTATGTGAAGCACAGTGTTCTGGTGTCAGCAGAAAGGCTTCTCTTAGAAAACTGTACAGTGGAGCCTCTGTCTCCATTCCACCAGACAATGTTGGATGAGCAAGACCAAAGACTGTAGTCATGTCACTATGCTCAGTGGTTGAGCTCGAAGAGACTGGGAATGAATCATGGAATGTACATTTTACCTTTGTGGCAAATCCTGTAAAACTAATTGTTGAAATAAATTATTTTGTGTATCTTTTTTACATAACATTGGTCATTGCTAATGACATACAAAGTAATTAATCTAGCATACTTTCATTAAATAAATCAATTCAAGCTAAAATTGAAGAGTCTACAATTACAAAGGCTATACTGAGTCTGATCTATTTTCTTAAAATTAAGTTAATACCTTTTAGAAAAATGTCACCTGGGGTAAAACTCCTCCTGCTGCTACCCTGATTTGCATTTGTATAGCTCACAGCATTTTCATTTACATGTGAAAGCCTCACCTACAATTAGAGGGAGGGGGGGGTCATGGGGGGACAACTGCCAAGCAAGGCCCACGTCAATTTCCAACAATTTACGGCAGTTTTCGGTGTTGCCTGTAAATTGCCGTGTGCAGTCGTAAACCTGAAGTTCCACGACAATCTACAGTGCCGAATACTGACGAAAATCTCACTTTGTGGGATTTTCGTCAGTATTCGGCACATTCGGCACAGATGTACATTCCAACATCAGGTTGGCATGATGGTGGACAACCCCATGATTGCTGATGGCAGCACATAATGTGACATTGCCACCACGCTGCCCAGGAACACCAACAATGGCCCGATGGCCAATCACATTACGGCCTCTCCTTCTCCTTTTGGTGAGATTAAACCCAGCTTCATCCATGTAGATGTATTCATGGGGTCTTTCCATTGCATCCAGTTGAAAAACCCTCTGTAGAAATGGATATAGTTTTGGAAGTCATACGGAAAAAGTGATTTAGGCCACTACAGTAAATCACTACTTAGAGTAATCAACATTGAATGTGTGGATATATGCCAACCTGTACATACTGGAATCTTTGCTCTTTGAGTCTGTCTGAGTTGAGATCAAAGGGCTCTCTGTATAGCTGTTTCATGTGCAGTCTGTTGCACTTGAGGACACGATCAACAGTAGAGAGGCTGACACTGTTGATACCCTCAAAATTTACATGGTCCTCAATGATCTTCTGCTGAATTTCACTCAGTTTAATGGCATTCTTCTCACGGACCATATCAACAATTAGGGTCTCTTGGTGTGGGGAGAACAAACCTGTCCTCCCACCCCCATATGGCAGTCTTTCAATTCTACAAAAAGAGAACATGGAGTTACAAAAAAATATACATAGAATACTAGGCCTACAAACAGTTACTACTGTTTGTACAGTTAATACTACAGTACATTGGTACAGTGATGTACTGAAACATATATTTACTTACAGTATACTGTGGTACATTATATAGTATGTCATACAGTAATTGCTGTCAACATTTACATACTGTACTATAATGTCAAAAAAAGGTAATTACCTGTTCTCTTCTCTAAATCTTCGGATTATGGTGGACACAGTGAATCTACTGATGTTTGGTTGTACCCTTTGTCCAGCCTCCCTCATGCTCATACCATGGACAAGAACATGGTCAATCACAGTAGCTCTGATTTCATCAGATATTACTGTTCTTTGTCTTCGCTGACCTCCTCGACCTCGTCTCACACAAACTCTTCCTCTCAGATTTCTTTCCATTGTAGGGCCTCACAAACCAGTGCTCTCTTAACAAGCCAGTTCACAATATGTTCCCTCACATCATTAGTGATACATTTTGAGTTGTTGTGTTCAAGTGGTGACACCTGTGCTTTAATTGTGTTTGACTTTTGTCACCTGTGCTCACCATTATGCAGCACGGGTGCATCACAATGAAAATGTGTTGGCAAGTTGTGTCTAAACAGGTGAAAAGTGCTTATGGTTTTGCCAAAAGAGTGATTGATTCAATCAGTGGGTTCAAGCAACTGAGCATTTGGTTCAGACAATAGGGTTTAGTGTTTTAGCAATTGAGAAAAACTGTATTGAGAAACAGCTGATTGAAGCTATGCAAATAGATCGATCACAGCTGATTCCCTTCTAGGAAACACAATCAGGTGTTGAGGTTCTTTCAATCACATGACCATATCGTAGTACATACAGTACAAGAGGACGTATTTGAACAATAGACTGTAGATGAACACAGGAAATAAGAAAAATGCCTTCACGAGGGAGAGGAAGAGGAGTACCAGGACAATTCTTGTTGTGTTTTTTTCATAAACCGTACATTCTATAAAGCTACTCTAAGATGGGTCATTCATTTTTTGTATTGAATCTTTGCAGCAAAAGAAACAAAATGGTGGCCGGGTTGGATCAGTGGGTAGAGCATATACTTAGAGGAGGTTTACGTCTTGGCGAATAGGTCCAGGGTTTAAATCCGACTTGTGACGATTTCCTGCATGTCATCCACCTCTCTCTCTCTCCCCTTTCTCAACTAGCTGTCCTGTCAAATAAAGCGAAAAAGCCCAAAAAATAATAACACACTCAGCCATGCCAAAACACTTATTTATCAACTTCAATATTCAATGGAACATAATCTCAAAATGAAACAGCATAACGTGGTGTCAACATAAAACACAGCGCTGTCAAGCCAGAGAGCAGAATTCACATTGCGGTGAAAACCAAATACTTTCACCCAGTAAACACTTTTAATCCAAACACCATCTTTTTCGTTTTAGTGTCTAAACTTCACTGTCGTCGCAGCATGACGCTCACTTTTTCTGGCTAATCTCCACCACCACGGCCCCTGAAAGCACCGTCATCTGGCGGTGCCTGTAGCCGGTCACAGTCACCTGTTGGCGGCTAAACAACTGCCGCTGGTAGCCGGCGTCCTGGAGCTCGGTAGCAGCTAAACACAACCAGCAACTGCTGCTCTGATTTGATCGTTCTATGGCTCTAAAGAGTTCATGTTCATGTTATAGGGCTTTACTTAGTTTAAAATACTTCTATTTTAGGTATATAATATATGGTCTATTGGTGAAGTATCAATGATCACTTTGAGGGGTGGGGGGGTAGGGATACATTTTGTCCCCACCGGTGATACAAATTATTCAGCAGAGGCAGGGATATGTAGACCAGAAAGGGGGAAAATCCCACGCATGAAGTGTATTATAAGATGCTAAAATGACAATTTATTTACATGGAGTCTTGATGTTTTTATGTTTTAAAAAAGGATCTTACTCTTTAACAGAAAGGTCGACCTCCTTAGAAATCCTTTCCATAATGTTGTCAGACACTTAGAATAGTAATCTGAGTCTGTCAGCGGCAAAACAAGCTTTTTAGTGAAGGTAAATACAAGCTGGACAATTGTCCTATTAACTTACATTGTAGCTTGTTTCATCTCTCTTAATACTGGACCAATGTCAAAGATTGTTGTTCCCATCAGTCACTTAGACACAAACACATAGGGAAATAGGGTCCGAGCGCCTGGGTAGCTCACCTGGTAGAGCCATGTTGAAATAAATGGTAGTTAACATTTAAATTATGGTAGAAGCACAAATATCAACAACAAAAAATGACCAAATTAACACAAACTGCAGCTGTCGTCATGGATTAATTATATTAACTGGATACTGGATCCCAAAATGGCGCCTATTCAGTTCAACGGACGTGCTTGCCTGGCGCATACGGCAAAAAAGTTTCTAAGCTTCCGGGTTTACTTCCTTGATATGCAGCCCACTGAATATGAGCAGCAGTGTTTCTCCCACTCGGCCCATAGTCTTTACATTGTGGCGACGTCACAGGTCTTTAAATCGCTTTTCTCGGCTATAGCTTTTACATTTTTTCGAATATAAAACATCCATGGATTAAAAATTCAGGATAGAAAGAGTCATAACCGACTTTGTTTGTATTTCAAGTATTCTGGCAGCAGTTTTACAGACATGTCTTTTACAATAGTGGCCTAGAGGGAAAATAACTTTTGGAACACAGGGGGGAGTTTTTTGTTGCGATACTGCGAGTGGCCACTGGACAAAATTAGCTGCAAGGCTGAGCGCACTTCCCGGGGGCCTGGGTGTGGTATGACGCCATGCAAAGGACAGAATAAAACTGGGTCGCAGCCAAAACGTGGCGCAGCTGTGGCTGGTGGAATCCACTCAACAGGACCAGGATCAGGTTTTGACCTGTCTTTTATAAAAAGTCCTCCAGCTTCTCCTTCGGTTGCTTTTCTGTTGTCGTCCATGGACAGGAGGAGCTCCATTTCTCACTCTTTAATTAAAAACATAGAAAAAAAACGCAGGATTCGAATATTGATTCAGACAGTGATTACCATGGCAATGGTAGGAGTTTAGCCCTATAGTTCAGCCCTATAAATGTTACCAAACGTTCCTGGGGGGTTTCCTCTAAAGATGTATTCACAACTCTCTCCTGGAAGCAACATTTCCTAAGAAAGGGAAAATGATGCATACAAAGAAAAGAACATTTAACCACAAAACGATAAGCTACATTTTTAAGCTTACATGTTGTATAAATTTAACTTGTGTTGAGGCTATGTGTGGACGTGGCGCGAGGAGGCACAGCCTGCAGGGACAGACACTGTCCCCGACCAAGTGACATTGAGCTGGGACATGATGTCTCTCCAACAGCTGCCTCAGGCACTGGAGGATACAGGAAGCATGAGTGCTGCATCGCCATGAGGCTACAATGTCAATTAGCTTCAATCACAAACCAAGTGTGTTAGAGCCATGGTGGTTATTCCAGCCGTCTCCATCTTTCAATGGTTGCAATTATTCAGGGATGTTGCACGTGTAACAACAAACACACCAGACACACCATGTGTGGTTTGATGTGGTGCAGCCCAACTACCTTGACAGTTGCAGTCCACTACCCCTAACTTTATCAATGCTTCATCAATTTGTGAATTACTCTTACTGCTATTTACCAGAGACTATTTAGACCACTTGACACTGTGGAGTGTCTTGCAATGGCACCACTTCATGAAGACCGGTATGTACCTCAGAATCTGTAATCATATTACACACAGTATTGATGCATACAGTTTTGGTGAAATCTACATGTTGTATATCTGTTCCTGCTCTGTAAACCTGACCGAATAAATCATTGAAAAGATGATAAAGAACAGTACACAATATTTAAACAAAGTTAAAAAACCTTTTAATTACACTTATTAACTGTCATGTGCTTGGAAAGAAAGAAAACAAAACATAAGGGGTCAGGGGGTCCATGAATATGATTGTGAATCCCTTTTCTATGGACATTTTTTTCACTGTATTTGGGTACCTCCTTCCTGTTGTACAGGGGTGTATCGCCGATAAAGGACAGGGATGGCTTTGGGAGCCAGCCGCTTTCTTTTACCCTTAAAAAAAATGGTAACTTTATACAGGTACATTACTACATTAATAGTGTTTTTCAGTCTCTGTCTATACAATACATTGTTATTGCTGATAAAGTGCAAACCTACTTATATTTAAATAATGGAGAACAATATTGACCATACTTTTGATATTAGGTCCTCTGGCCTGAAATGATCTTCACAGACCACATATCCTCCCCTTTCTGCCTCTGTTTTTGTCATGTGGGAGGACAGATCTCCCCTCCTCACATTATGAAGCCATTTCTGTCTCCTGTGTTGATTTATATTTTAATAAAATACATCATCAGAATGCTGTGTCAGGCTTATTCTTCATGTGGTATTTCATATTCATTCATTCATTCATTCATTCATTCATTCATATTTTCATAGTGGGACCAAATGTATTTTGTTTTTATATTACTTGGCATTTCATTGCCTAATATTAAGGCTAAAATGATAGGTGCTTTATGCAAAGTAACTAACTCGTTCATGAACAAATCCATGTCAAATGCTTAAACCTGAGTACAGCACCATAGAGATAAGCGTTTTAAATGTCTTCTCTGATTAGTGTATCTGAACTGTATTTTTATCTATATGGTCTAGCTAAGTGGCACGTTAGGCTAGCAAGATATACAATGACAATAGTAACAACAGTAAGCAAGCTAACGTTAATGGTTATAATATTTAAGACGTTAACGTTACCTTTTATTCAAGTCATCAAACTTTTTCAGCGATTTTTATCATATTCTACTGCTGTTTCTATACATGAAGTTTTTATGTCCCGATGACGAGTGAAAGTGCAGTTCTGACTCTCTGCCCATTCATTTAGAGAGGAGCCTGGTCTTGTTAGTCCGAAATAGCTGCCCGGAGGCGTTGCCAAGATGGCGGCCGAGTGGCATGACTTGCCTAAAAGGACTTTGTATTTACTTACTGCCGTGGCCCACGCAAGCAATCGCAGCCCTTCAAGTCAATGTTTGATATTCCACCAGCCGCGCCACGGCGAGTCCCAGAAGCGTGCATGAAGCGCCTCTCTGCTCCGCTTAAGATAAGCGCCAGGTCTACTTTCACGTGAGCCGCGGGCCATTCCGACATCCGGGCAGGAAGTGAAACAGCGAGACCATCCAGTCAGTTTACCAAAAAACACCCCCCCACCATATCGTGTATGTTTCCTTTACAACACCACGGACAACGAGAGGTTCATCTTGGAGGTGTGAAAAATAATACAACATCACAGCTCTTTTTTATCAGGACAATGCCAGAAAAGAGAAGTCATGGAGTTTAACTGCAGGACTGCTTGGAGTGGAAGGTAGATACTAGTTTAAAGGTCCCATGACATTGTGCTCTTTGGATGCTCTTATATAGAACTTAGTGGTCCCCTAATACTGTATCTGAAGTCTCTTTTATATAGACCTTAGTGGTCCCAATATTGTATCTGAAGTCTCTTTTATATAGACCTTAGTGGTCCCCTAATACTGTATCTGAAGTCTCTTTTATATAGACCTTAGTGGTCCCTAATATTGTATCTGAAGTCTCTTTTATATATAGACCTTAGTGGTCCCCTAATACTGTATCTGAAGTCTCTTTTATATAGACCTTAGTGGTCCCTAATATTGTATCTGAAGTCTCTTTTATATATAGACCTTAGTGGTCCCCTAATACTGTATCTGAAGTCTCTTTTATATATAGACCTTAGTGGTCCCCTAATACTGTATCTGAAGTCTCTTTTATATAGACCTTAGTGGTCCCCTAATACTGTATCTGAAGTCTCTTTTATATAGACCTTAGTGGTCCCCTAATACTGTATCTGAAGTCTCTTTCTCCAAATTCAGCCTTGGTGCAGAATTACAGCCACTAGAGCCAGTCCCACAATGAGCTTTCCTTAGGATGTGCCATTTCTGTGTCTGTAGCTATTGAGGGAGAGAGAAGGGGGTGGGGGCGGGGGGGCAAGGTGGAGAGTGGTGGTATGGCCAAGTAAAGTACTTGTAGAAACAATAAAATCTGCGAGTCGGGCAGCAAGACGCTCCGCTTCTGAGACGCTCCCGGTGTGGTATGACGCGTGGCGGAGGACGGAACAAAACCGGAATGCAGCCACGGCCAGCGGACACGGCCAGCGGAGAATTGGGGTTATACCAAACCCATAAGCCATTATTTTCAGGAATGACTCCAGTTAGCTATTTGGCCTTAAGATGTTTTGTGATTCCAAGATTAAACCATACTCTTACCTCTTGAAGTTTTTTTTTTTTTTTTTTTTAACTTGTATGGTAATGTAGTGCAACGCATTCTCACAAACGGGTTCAGATGATATCGTACGAAAAGGTTATGCACATCAATTTTCATTTCCTAAGAAACTACGTGGTGACTGTGAGCCGGGGACACAAATAGTTAGAAAACTCAGATTGGACAGATAGTCTAGCTACTGTAGCTGTCTGGATTTACCCTGCAGAGATCTGAGGAGTAGTTAACCATAGTCCTCATAGTTTAGAGTTTAGAATTACAACAAAAAAAGAAAGCAGAAGGAAACAGAAATCGGCGAAAAGACATGCATCTGGTGGAATTTCATGCGGCACCGGAGCAATCCTGGAAGTGGAACGTCAAGGATATTTATTTATTTATTTCATTACATTTATATAGCGCTTTATCATAGACACTCAAAGCGCATAAGGATAGAGATTATGCAATGTGTGATCCTGCAAGATCCAGTCTTAACATATTATGACGTCTTTAACGTTAGATGTGAGATGATTGTCTTAAGATGTGAGATGGTGTCAGACTTTAGTCTATTCAAAGTCTTTTAGTGGATGGTAGACATAAGGTGAGAGGTGGAGGAAACCCAGTATGCTTGACTGTGGACTCAGAGAATTATTAATTTTCTTTTTTTAATCTATAACTTTTACCCGATACAGAAACCGATGAATGCTTGGTTGATGTCAAAGGAATTGTAAAGCTTGAGGCAGCACACATTCTCCTATAGAACTGAATGATGGGCTAATATCCACTGATTTATTTTCCCCATGTAGATCCTCTGACTCTCCATCTAGTGAATTAATCATGAACCTAAAGCATCAAATGCAAGTCATCAGCAAATGATCAAAAGAGGACACAGAACATTTAGGCTGAAAAAACACACCTCTGTGAAGTCAAAGTGTGTTTATAATGGCCTGCAATTTGAGGGGAAAAGTTCATACAGAATGAGAAATGAAAAATGTTTTTCTTTATTTCATTCATGTGAAACACAAAAACACTGTTTTGTTTGATGTTGGAATCATCATCAGGTAAGACGCACAGAGATGTAATGTGGTTCCAAAACACATCTGGTGCATTAAGCACTACTCTAGCATTTGTTTTCCAAGAGGCACTGAAAAGTCACGTGAACATAATCTCGCACCCGGCGCAGCTCAAAGCCCGACACAAGTGTATTTGCTAGTTTAAGACCGAAGCAGTTGTCAATTTCCGTTTAAAGGTGCCCTGCCACCCATATTTCATTACTGTGTGGTAATGTCTGAAATTCTACCATGGACTCTGTAACATTTTTTGTGGAAAAAATGCCTTGGTTACCTTGTTTCAAGCCATTCTAGCGACATATAGAAAGCCTACAGGAAGACTCAGCTCGATTTGTGCCAGTTCTCATCTAATATTTAGCTGTTTGAATCTGATTGGCTAACAGCTAGCCAATGAGAGCCTGGCTGTCAGAATCCTTTACCCAGCCCAACTGGGCAAGCTAATGAATAGTAATCAGTAATTGCTGGTCTTACAGGGAGGTGTATTCAGGTGCATTCTGGGTGTAATGCTATCTTGAGGCAGCAGGAAGTGATTTCGCCATTGACCAACAAAAACCTGGTCTAAAGTCAATAACGCAGCATTTCATTGTTATTTTAACAGCAAATTAAAAAATCCTCCTAGGCTTATGCACACTATGCTTGTTACACACACAGGGACACACAGCAGCACACACACATGCAGAAGATTACAAATAAAAATATTACGGTGCAAATCCTCCATCATAATAGCAATGCTCCAAGGTCCAAACGCGCCTGGCTTTTAAAGGGAATGGGAGATGACACTCTGATTGGTTTATTGCATGTTACGCCCAAAACACACCTCTGAATTAATGAAGACACTAAGGACAACCCTTTTGAACCATGCACCCGGTGCACCGACCCCTTTTCGGACACACCTGCACCATGCGCTTCACGCCGTGCGCTTACATCATTAAAATAGGGCCCTAAAACTCACTGTATGCATGATTGATTAAATGAATTACTAATTGCACATATGGGGTGGCTGTGGAAGAGCGGTCTTCTACCAATCAGAAGGTTGGTAGAAGGAGGTTGGTGGTCCTTGGGCAAGACACTGAACCCAAAATTGTTCATGATGCTGCGCCATCAGAGTGTAAATGTGTGTGGGTGTTTATCTGATGAGCAGGTGGCACCTTGTACAGCAGCCTCAGCACCAGTGTATGAATGTGTGTAACTGGTTCCTGTACTATGTTAAAGCACTTTGAGTAGTCGTTAAGACTAGAAAAGCCCTACAGTCCATTTACATTAAACATGACTTAAAAGTTAATGACTTCTTCAAGTCTTTATTGCAATTATCAATAAATCACATAAAAAGACCAATTGATGTCCTGCCAACAGATATTGTCTATTAGGGGTGGGGGGAAAAATGGATGCAGCATATTATCGTGATATTTTCCGTGGCAATATTGTATCGATACACAGACACCAAGTATCCATCTTTTATTATTTGTCTGCTTGACAATGCCATTTTGCAGCACTAAAATTTAATTGAGGTGAACAAACAGAGACATTTTTTCTTTAAAAATCTTTTTAGATGTTGACAACATTTCCTTTTGGGGACATAATTGGATGTTGGAAAAAAGGTAATACAATAAATGTTTAAAATCCCAATAATATTGTATTGTGACAAAAGTATCGTGATGATATTGTATCGTGAGGCCTCTGGTGATTTCCACCCCTATTGTCTATGTGTCCACAGCCTCACAGCTTATGATTTTGTCCTACGAAATCCACTTGTATCCAACACTTAACAACGCTGGTCCCTAATTACATTACAGACTGTCATGGCGGCTCGTTCAGAATACGATCTCATATTGTACTAAAATAGTTCACCGAAACGTGTTTCTGAAAACATTTTAAGCGAGAAATAGGCCATGCAGTTGCTGAATCTGTCTTCATTTCAGATCGATAAAGGTCAGTTTAAAAGATTTTCGTCCGTTCGGGACCACTAAGGTCTATATAAAAGCATATATAAAAAAAGATAGCATATATAGTATATGAGAGAGACACCGAGCCGACCGCTCGTGGAGTGGGGTGCCGCTGGAGGTCACGTCACGTCACCTGCTGAAATGTCAGGTGGGAGAGAGGCTGCCCAGAGCTGGAGGATGCGCCAGTGTCGTTTATAGTCTGGTGTGTGGGAACATTTTGGATTTCATGTTACCTATGATGAAATAAAACAATATAGAACTGCCACTGTGTGCATGTTTTGTGCAACATGCATTCAATATGCTAATTTTAGCTATATGCTGAAGTATATTCTGGAGTGTTAAAGATTGAAAGAAAAAATAACAAGAACCGTACAGAACCAAAAACCGTGACCCCAAAACCGTGATACGAACCAAACCGTGGGTTTTGTGAACCGTACCACCCCTAAAAGGCAAGGATTCACCTGATGTGGAAAACTGGTACTTAAGGTCATTACTCACTAAGAATGAATCAATGAGCCTCAGTTGTCCTTACTTGAATATATATATATTTTTTTTTTTTACAACCCAAGTCCGATCAGAGAAGCTCTTGTTACATTGACAGAGTGTTGTTGTCTGGGTTTTTGTGCCAGACCCATTTGAACAGAAAATCAGCAAACTGTCCCTTAAAGGTCCCATGCCATGGTGCTCTTGGATGCTTTTATATAGACCTTAGTGGTCCCCTAATACTGTATCTGAAGTCTCTTTTATATAGACCTTAGTGGTCCCCTAATACTGTATCTGAAGTCTCTTTCCCAAAATTCAGCCTTGGTGCAGAATTACAGCCACTAGAGCCAGTCCCACAATGAGCTTTCCTTAGGATGTTCCATTTCTGTGTCTGTGGTAGAGCCCATTCGGGCCGGGCTCGGGTTTTTTTTTTTTTTTTACAGATCGTGCTCGGGTCGGACTCGGGCTTATTTTAGCTTCTCTCCTCATTGTGCCCATCTTAGTAGCGTGTGACGTGTGTGTGTTTGCGTGTGTAGCAGAGACAGCGCACATCAGAGAGAGAGAGAGTGCGTCATAGCGAATGCGCGTCAGAGAGAGCTTAAAGTGATTGATGTTGGTATAGGGTCGGGCCGGGTTTGGGCTGAAAAAATTGCAGGCGTTGTCGGGCTGGGGTCGGGTAGGGCTTGAACACCACGGGCCAGGGCCGGGTTAGGGCTGGAGTTTTTGGCCCGTGCAGGGCTCTAGTCTGTAGCTATTGAGGAGGAGAGAGGGGGGGGGGGCAAGGTGTGAGAGTGGGGGTGTGGCCTTGACCAACTGCCACTTTGCTCGTTTGAAAGCCATGATGTCTCTCTCTCATGGGTGGGCCAAATTCTCTGGGCGGGCAAAGCAGAGAAAGGGGAGGTAACCTTGCCCATCTGAGCTTTCATTTTCTCAAAGGCAGAGCAGGATACCCAGGGCTCGGTTTACACCTATCACCATTTCTAGCCACTGGGGGACCATAGACAGGCTGGGGGAACGCATATTAATGTTAAAAAAACCTCATAAAATGAAATTGTCATGCCATGGGACCTTTAAGTTACCAGCTAACGCTAGCGGTAAAATGAATCAAGTTGTAGTCTTGCAATGTGTGACCCTGAAGATCCCCAGTCTTTACATGTTATGACAGTCTTTGACGTTAGATGTGAGATGATTGTCTTTAGATGTCAGATGGTGTCAGACTGTAGTCTTTTCAAAGTCTGCTTAAAGTCTTCTAGTGTATGGTAAGCATTAGTCAGATGCTGGGGGTTTCTACTAATTCCAAAGTAATCCCATCCGCGGCAGTATTTGACGCTCTGGGTATCCCTTTGGCTTAATTTTATCAATTTGCTTGGTTCGGGACCCTTGGCATCACTTTTTGACATCTCTCCATTGACTCTATACATGTACATATAGTTGGTTATTCAGTCATCATAAAACTATGATTATGAACATATCAGTGTAAACTCAAAGAGGAAATAGTGACTGAATAGGTTAAGGCTGAAGAAACAGCTTATATGTGCCTATCCTATGTTCCTATCGATTAAATCTACCCACCTCAAAGGAAAAGGAGAAAAAAAGATATAAATAAAAAACAAAGAAATTAAGCACATTTGTAACCCTCAAAAATTGAGTTACAAACCATGTTCTTGAAAACCAAAAAGTCAAAAGAAAACAAAGAAACCAAGATATTAATAAGGAAACAAAGACAAAGACTTAAAAAAACAAGAGTTTTCATAATTTTACTTGAATGCTTCTCTTTGAATATAAATACAGTTCCTTTTAATCTATGTTTGCTTGTTGAAAAGTAAAGTTAAAAATACTTCTCAAATCATATTTACTTTCATGTATTGAAAACATGCCACGCTCACTTGTTAGCGTTGCACATTTCTCGCACTGGTTTTTCTTTTGTGTGAGACTTGGCCAGCAAAAGGACATAATCCCCCATCAGCTTCCCACCAAACTTTTGTGTTTGCCACAGCTATTCAATTAAATTTGGGAATATGTATTCATATGTTGCACTGCACTGCAGCTCCACTTTTAAATTCTATTCAGATGTGTCATTTTATATTGTCTTGTGTTTCTTTTCTATATTGCCTTAATGCTTAATGCTTCTACAGTATGTACAGCACTTTGAATTGCCTTGTTGTTGAAAGGTGAAACACAAAAAATGGCCTTGCCTGCTCTTTGCTCAACCAACCAGCAGGAGTTGTTAGAACTGTGAAAAGGACATCATCCCTTACTGTCTTCATAGCTACTGTACTACAGAGGTGAGTGAGCACTTTACCAATCTATTCTATCATTTTATGCTTTTTTTTTTGCATTTTTATTGATTGTGATTCATTTCCCGTTTTCCACCCGAACATTATAGCACTTTGTTCTTTTTCCCCCAAAATGTCTAGATGAATGTCCATTTCCCTACACATCTTCTCCGCGGAGGCGTCCTGACCAACCAATAGGAGACAGAAACATGATCCCTCAGTGACTTCCCACACACAATCACAGCCTAACATTTCTTTGGTAGGTGAGAATGTTATCCCTCTAAATAGATTTATGCCTGCTTGTTTGCTAAAGGTTTTACACTGTCTTGAACTTTTGGTTTGATAGATTTTCTTAATCCTGCTTTCTAACTGTTTTCCCATTCCCCTAAAACAGATTCTGCACATGTGCAGATTTGATGCACATTGTTTTTAATTAAAGGTAAAAAAAACGCTCTTATGGCATGAACATTTCACTTTATGAGTTTTATTAACATTAACATGCGTTCCCCCAGCCAGCCTATGTTCCCCCAGTAGCTAGAAATGGTGATAGGTGTAAACCGAGCCCTGGGTATCCTGCTCTGCCTTTGAGAAAATGAAAGCTCAGATGGACCAATCAGGAATCTTCTCCTTATGAGGTCATAAGGAGCAAGGTTACCTCCCCTTTCTCTGCTTTGCCCGCCCAGAGAATTTGGCCAGCCCATGAGAGAGAGACATCATGGCTTTCAAACGAGCAAAGTGGCAGTTACTGGTGGTACTGGTGCCATTCGTCAGCATGTACGGCAGCACACAGAGCTGGGTGAAAATCAGCAGACTTTCGCTTAAGTTACCAGTTAACACTAGCGCAAGCTAGCTAGCTTGGTTGGCAGAACGCTTAACACGACATTTCTAGGCGACCAAAGTGTTCCAGTCAACTTTAATGAAGTGAAAACAAACAGTGAGAGGGTCAAAGTTTAGGATGACAACATCCAAAAACAAGTTATTTTAATGTCCACAGTGCCATGGTTAGCATTGGACCCTGTCATGATTGAGAGGTTGGCGTGTAGCCACGCCCCTAAGGCATCCCCTGCTTTATCATCTATTTTAAAATAAATGGGACCATAATCTACAAAATGAACATCATGTTGTATTGAAGAAGACTCAAAACTAGCAATTGAGGCCATAAACTCATTATGAAAATGTTTACTGAGGTAATAAATCAAGTGAGTAGTAGAGTAATTTTCCTATAGACTTTTATAGAAACAGACTTCTTTTTGGAGCCAGTGGAGCCGCCCCCTGCTGGAAATTAGATAGTATATAGATAGATAATGCAGGTTTAAGGCACTTTCTTCCATTGGCTTCACTTTTCAGGCCAGGGAGTTGCTACTTGAGATAAATGATCCGCACATGATCCCTACTGGCTTCCCATCGAGGAACATTACCAACTGTAATAATTGGAACAGAGCACAATCTTAGGCCTAGTCCACACGGACACGGGTATTTTTATAACCAGAGTTTTTTCTCGTCCACACATGCTCGGTTTAAAATAAATCTCCGTCCACATGAAAACGCAAAAACACGCTGTCAAGCGCTGTCAAGAGCATGCCACACCAGCAGGCGGCGATATAACCCAAATCGTAAAGTCACCTTGGCCAATCAGAAGCCTAGAAAAAAGTTACATCCTACTCATCCGCCATTGCAAAGAATCGTCAACAAACATCAACAAAGCAGTTAGCGGCGCACAATATGACGTCAAACACAGCAGATAACGGCGCACACTCTGACGTCGCAAGGCAAAAAACCCGGTTATACTGTCCACACGACAACACTGTAACCGGCGGTTCTGAAAATGCTCACCCTGGCCGGAGTTTTCAAAAATGTTCGGTTACAGTGCCCTGTAACTGCGTTTTCGTGTGGACGGAAGGCCGAACCGCGTAAAAAAAGTCACGGTTATAAAAATACCCGTGTTCGTGTGGACATGGCCTTAGAGACCATTGCCAGGAAGTCAACCTCAGATCTTTGCTGTGATGGGTGAGAACTTTACCCAAGTGCCACCCATGTGTCCCATTTCTAGCACATTTTACCCTTGCACTCAACAGCTTTGAACACCATTGTGTTGAACGGTGTGGAAAGTAGCTGAGGCTGTTTAACTCAATGGGATGTGGAGGTAATAGGGATGTCTGCTGAGCAACTCTGACTGATTGTGTCATCTCAGAATGGATGACAGATAATTCACCACCGGACTGAAAATAAGTGACTACTGAAAACCAGGCCAATAACTGCAGAACACAGCATTAAAGTGCAATACTGAATCACTTAGATAACCCAACTACAGTTTGTGTTGCCTTCCTACTTTGGGCATTGTAAATTGCACAAAGGAACTCTTGCATCTCTTTCTACTCATTCTTACCAGAGTACAATCCATTGAGCAAAAACAGGACGACGTGAAATTGACTTTGTGTCCTTTGCATTCTTTCTGTGATACAGTCTCAATAACGGCACACAATGCTGAAGGGCAGCACTGTTTGCAAACGCATGTGTGCGTGCTTACATATGGTAGAAGAGGAGGATGATAGGGCTTCATGCTCCATTTCTGCTATATTTCCCTTCTCATTATTTCTCTAGAGTCAAAATAAGACTCTAAAATTCTTACAAATTAAGTATCTCTGCCTTTCTCAATGCATGCTCTGACACCCCTCTGTTTTCAATTCAATTCAATTTATAGTATCAAATCATAACGAGTTATCTCGAGACACTTTACAGATAGAGGAGGTCTAGACCACACTATAATTTACAAAGACCCAACAATTCCTGTCATTCCCCCAAGAGCAAGCATTTAGTGCGACAGTGGCGAGGAAAAAGGAGGAGAAACCTCAGACAGACCCAGGTTCTTGGTAGGCAGTTGTCTGCCGGTGTCTGCCGGTGATCCTTATAGACTGTATCGTCTCAGCATTTCTCTCTATGTAGCCAAAAGTATTGTGGTAACAAAGCTCACGCTCTTATCTCACCTTGGGTTGCCAGGGATGTTGCTGCTTGTGTTGTCCAACCTCAGCACTGAACATTCACATGATTCAATTACTTAGGAAATCGGATACGGGCACAACTCTCATTTCAACTTCCTTCTAGTTAGGTAGGCCTATATGTAGAGATGTGAAAGTCCACCTAACTCTGTAGAACAGCATTACCAGACAAGATTGGTCAAGATCAATGTGTTTTGACGGTGGAAAGAGCAAAATAACAAAATACAAAACAGAACAATGATTTTGGCAGAAGTGGATGTGGTGGCATTGATGCAATCTGCTGCAAGTCTGGCAACAGGGCGAGCAAAAGCCATGAGCAAAGCTGCATGAGCTACTTCAAACTGTGTATGTGAAATGATAGTGGAGAGGGGGTATGATCTGCAGCAACCTCAAACATGACATGGGGATAAACTTTGCTAGATGAAGAACTATTCTTGTATGACACTTTCATTTTATGTTGCAAAGCACAGACAACAAAAAAGCAGACCCAACGTCTTGTTAATGAACACAACTGCAGTTTCAGCTTTAAGCCCGACTACTCCAGCAAAAAGTTAAGTTATACTTCACTGACAGAAGTATTTCTTCTTCACCTGATACAGATATTTGTATTAATTAAATGTATAATATGCAGTATTATCCTAAAAAAAAAACAATGTATAGACTATAGATTATAGAATACAAAATAATCCCTCTCAATCATCTCTTATGACCCACTAGAAGCGTTTGGTGGTGTCTGTATTAGCAGAGACCCTGCCCTCTGCCTGGATTCTCTTTTCTTCTCATTTTATTGCGTGCGGGACGTTTATGGGCATCAGCAAAGAGCCTTTGGGCCCCATGTGGGTGTGTAACCCCCAGCTAATAACAGTGTGCAAATTGTGCAGCCCGTTCTCATTCCCAACCACCGCTTTGCCCCTCAGCGTCTCATATTGATGCACAAATTTAACTGACACACACACACACACACACACACAGACATGATGAAGCTCTGCATTCACACAAAATCCGGCAATGCAAATCCCGTGGAGCTGTGGGTGTTTTAAGTTATGCTTTAGAATGTAACTGCAGTGAAACAATCAGAAAATAACGTTTTACTCCTCAGATTTACTGCTTTGTTTAGCGCTCCCTCTTTCTTTTAATCTCTAGCTCAACTGACCACGGCTGCTCTCTCTCTCTCTCTCTCTCTCTCTCTCTCATTTGGCTCTTGAGTCCAGGAGGGGTCAACTTTGAATGCTGCATTTACAAACAGTAAGCAATACTTACTACATATTATACTTTAAAGATCTCTAACTTTAAAGCTGCACTAAGCAATATGTTTACATTAACAATGGATCAAATTAGTATGTGTAATGTGAAACTCTCAGAGAATTACCACTTGACTGCAGTTTCCCTCAGCTCTACAGAGCGTTTTAGCTCAGCTCGTTTAGGTTTTACAGCCTGCAACTTCACTGTTTGGTTCAGTCTCACCTCTCTCAACCCCATTTCAAGTCACAGCAGGTAGCTGCTTTCAGCAAGAAAAACTAGGATAAACCCACTGTACACTACCTACCCAGTGACAAACGGATGATGTTCGAGACTAGCTGCTGGAATTAGCTAGCAGCTAAAGACTCAGTTGTTGAAGACTAAAACAGACTTGGAAAGAGAGTACATTTTGGAGTTACATTCATCTGGTTACCCAAGCCTGTATCCGAGAAATTACTTACATACACTAATAATTTGCAACAGCAAATTGACACATCCTTTGTCAGCAATTAGGTCATGTTTTCATTTTCTGAAATTTTTTATTTTGAAAGTCTTGTGTTCAAGTCGCTTCACTTCCGGTCTTCGTTTGTTTGTCTCAGTAGCCTTAGTTATCCGATAGTTTTGTACCTCAGTGACAGCGGTCTAGCATTCCTTCCCTGTGTTTCTATAAGTTAAGACCCTGCCTGTCTGTTGAGTCTGCCTTTTGATTTGCATACCTCAGCTTAGTCCTTTAAACTCTGCTGTTTTTTTTTTGGATAAGCCCTTGTTTGACGATTTGGACACTGTTGCCTCTGATTGTACTTTGTACAATAAATCTTATCAACTGAGTTGCCTGTTCAAGTCGTGCATTTGAGTCCATCGTGTGACAGACCTGACACAAATTAGGTTTAAGTGATAGCAGAGACACCTGGATTATGTTTTCATTATTGTTGTAAACATTTCTGCCAAGTAACAAAATATTGATACTTAATGAATCTGATGAATTTTCACAAACAACATATTTCTTTTCAATTAGCGCTACGCCTGATAAACATGATAAGTTGAGTGTGTAGTCCAAACTGGTCCCTTTAAAGGATTGTAACCCTTAAAGACCTTAAAGAGAGTTCCATCCCCTGTATAGTGAACGTAAATGTACGTCATGCTGTGTTGCATGTTGGGATAGGGGTGCCATCTTGTGGGGAACGTGCTCTGTTTACCTGTGCCTTCTACGGTGGTTACCTGCTTACCTTTTGTTTTGTTTGGCTAAAAGAGAAAGAAAAGGGACCTATTGAATTGCAACAGTATTTCTCCAAACTAATAACGATAAACAACATAGATCCATATGACTTGGCAGCCTAAGACTCAATTATACACCGACAATGCACAACCTCCACTAACACACCTGGACATTGTAAATTGTCCTTAAGCTCTAAAGCATCCCCTGCCTTATCGTCTATTTTAAAATAAATGGAACCATAATTTAGAAAGTAAACATCATGCAGTATTGAAGAAGACTTGAAACTAGCAATTGAGACCGTAAATATGTTAAGAAAAATATTTACGAAAAGCCACCCTATTCTTTCCCAGGAATAGCACTGACCTGAACTTGAGTTCCAGAATATCTGAGCTTGGCAGGCAGCATTAGATAAAAGGGCATTGATTGGGGTGTTTCTTTAGAGCAGAGATCTTTTAATAGCATTACTGTGCAGCTTTGACTTCTCAGCCTCTTAAAATGTTGCTGTGGCCTTCCGCCAGTTTGTGAAGCCTCTCTTAACAAAACTGCAGTCTAACATTACGGTATACTCAATAATTACTCCTTTCTCCACCACTTTGACACAGCTAAAACAGAGAACGTGATCCCCATCCTCAATATAATGCAGCCATCTCCATTTGATTGAATGACAAATTGTTTCTTTTCCAAACATCCTTTCAGAAAAAACTGAAGCTGGTTGGTTGATGTGGTGCCTTTTAGCATTTCATTAGCAAACATGCAATTTTTGCTTGAATTGCAGGGGCGGCGGTGTCAATGCGCTCTTGATCATCAAGGGTGTGTTGGTCGTTTCGGAGGTGCGCTCGTGCAACGACACTGAAGCTACTGAATATCAAACTGGCTATGCCAGTTAAGTCTGGTACGAGCATTTTAAAGCATCAAGCAGCAAAGGTGCAGCCAAATTTTCTTTAAAAAAAAAATAATTAAAAAAAGACTTTATTTGTATACCACTTTTTTTTTTAAACACTTTACACATTAAGATACAGAATCAATCAATAAAAACCAATAAAGGAGAAAACATGCCATCGGAAAAAATTGAATCAAAGAACAAGATCAGATAAGGAAAAATTATAATAAAAGTTCAATTAAATGATTTCATAAGTTTTTTTATTTAATAAAAATGATTAACCTTAAAGTATGTAGTAAATTGTAGTTATGTTATAAAG
Source organism: Perca flavescens (assembly GCF_004354835.1). Lineage (NCBI taxonomy): Eukaryota > Metazoa > Chordata > Actinopteri > Perciformes > Percidae > Perca > Perca flavescens. The sequence goes on along the minus strand of NC_041332.1, from coordinate 42,512,244 downwards.
TGTTTAATACTCACCTCACCTCAAGCTTCAGGTTGCATCTACGTTGTTTGACTCTGCACAAAGCCGGCGCAGACAGCTGCATAGGTAATATTTGATTATGATTTATTATTTATCTCGAACAATCAACAATGTTGCAAAAGAAACAAACAAATTTAACCACACAATTTAAACACAAACAATCAGAATTTACCAAAGAACAAAAAATATATAAATAAAAAAGGATTAGTTCGAGATGGAGCCGGTTGAAGCATACAGCTTATTAGGTCCTGCCCCTACTTCACAATATCACATCATTACAAAACAAATACAGCATACAATCTTTCAGGTCTTACAATAACTTACAATACAACAATATACAACAATACCTTTACATTACAATTCCATTCCTGTTTTTCTTTCTATTCCTTTCTGTATTGGTCAAGTAATGATTTCTTTAATCTATTTTTGAACTGAATGATTGATTATGGCTCTGTTCATAAGGTCACCCCACAAACTGAAACACACATGCTTTTAACAGCAGTTTGCACAAGAGGTTGTTTGAACATACATTGTCCTCTTAGGTGATATCCCCCGTCTCTTTCATTAAACATTGCGCGTATGTTACATGGTAAATTATTTTCTTTAACTTTAAACATAAATTGTGCAGTTTTGAATTTAACAATGTCCCTAAATTTCAGCAAAGATGATGTTTAATTAAGCAAAATTTAGGAGAAAAAAAATGGAAAACTATAAATTCAGTTGAGTTAGGAAGGGAACTGTACATGGAAGTGTTTAATATGAGAGAGGTGAGGCAGGGAAATGTGTTTGGGATCTCACCACTCAGTAACTGTTCCCTTTCTGCATCATTGTGCCACAGGCTGAAACAGAGGTAAATAGATGGAATTGCGATTCAGACAGCAGTGGTGGCCTAATCAATTGCTTTTCAGATGCTTGTGTTACTGCCCAGGCATGTTAAACACTTGTCTGTGCCTTCATGCTTTGTCCCAATGGGAGATATTTCTGCCGAGCCTCCTCCTTCTTTCAAATGATGCATTGATGCTGTCAAGCCAGCCATATGCTGACCAATTGAGAGGCAAACCACAGATGTATACTGTTGCACTTAAATTCAAATGCACCAGAGACTTTACAGTTTTCTTTAGATGAGAACAAATGGGGACAATGGACAGCTCATTAGGTAAATACAGACAAAGAATCAAGCTGTTACCCTCAGACATCTTGACGCGATGTCATTAGCTCAGGAAAAACAAATCATACAAATGTCCTTGCACCAGCCAACAATTTACAAACAAGTCACTAAGGCTACGTTTAGACGGAAACAATCTGAAGAGAAAACGCAAAAGTGGCGTTGCGTTCTCACTTTCTATTCCGTGTTTAGACGAGCGTTTTGGGGGGGGAAATCTGCGTGCATATGGTCGCAAAAGTGTGTGAAATTTGATGTAGTATGCACACCAGGCGGCTAGGTGGTTGTGTGAAGCACTGCCACACAACACCATCAAGTCTGCGCGCCTGCGTTGAATGTTCCTTCTACTTCTCTCCCTACTAGCGCGAAACCAAAACATGGCGAAGCGAACAACAAAAGCTGACGATTTTGTCTGGACAGATGAGGAGGTGGAGTTATTGCTCCAAACAACCTTAGATTACAAAGCCACAAAGGCACAACAGGGCATGGACTGGGAGTCCTGCCAGTCAAAATATGTATAGACATATGGACCGAATTTCTTCAGAGGGACCTGGAGGGACGTCATAGCCACACGAGAAAGACGCTATCTGTAAAAGTCAGATATCTTCGAAGCTGAAAGCCATCCAGACCAAGTATAGGCAGGCTGTGGATACAAAAACGGCGGAGTGACCAGTGGCGAGTAATATATTCTATATTTGGATTTATATATAATGTAATATGGGGTGGGTCGCCAGCCACCACAACATAGAGTCTGGTGTCGAAACATCAGAAGTGAACGACACCGTGGACACTAGTAGTGAGTCAAGCGGGAGCATCATATCGCGACGAGACCCACCGTGAGCCGATCGGAGCAGACATTTGTGTTTTTACCCTATAGACGGGAACGCAATTGTGCAGCATTTTTAAGATTTTCACTCTGGAGGATGGTTTCACTTTTTTTGCATTTTTAAGCCCCAAAAACGCCATCGAAACTAAAGGAAAGGCACATCTGATAAAATATTTTGTCGTTTTCACCCGTGTAAACAGGGCCTAAGACAGATCCATGTCATAATGGGTTAAAGATGCATATAAAAAGCCATTAAAGGCTGCCACACATATGTCATTACTTTGTGGTGATGTCTGAAGTTCTACTATGGACTCTGTAAAATTTTGTGTGGAAAAAATGCCTTAGTTAACTTGTTTCAAGCCATTCTAGTTTGGTATAGAAAGCCTGCAGGAAGACTCAGCTCCATTTCTGCCAGTTCTCATCTAATATTCAACAAGCTAAGCTGTTTGAATCTGATTGGCTAACCGTTAACCAATGAGAGTCTGGCTATCAGCATCCTTTATCCAGCACAACTGGACGAGCTCATGAATAGTAATGAGCTCAGGCAACATGATGTCAGACTGACCAGCTTTTGTAATTGGCCTGATTTTCAGTTTCACTTTTCAGTGGCTTTTCAGTGGCTAGAACTGACAGAGGAGGTAGTAGTTCATTTTCACATTCACCACATAACACAAACACATATGGACCTAATATATTTCAAAAAATACAAGGAAAAACGGTTTTGTGTGGCAGGGCACCTTTAATGATGTCAACATATGAGACTACAAGACACATTTTAACTTTTCTTAGCCCTGTCCTTTGTGAAGCATCAGAATTGTTTTATAATTTTTGATGTGTGTGTGTTTACTGAGGGGCAAATTCACAAATACAAAATACAAAAGGATTGTGCGGCTCTTGAGACCACTAAAACCTGCAAAAATAAAAAAAAAGAAATGTGTCATTCTCAAAGCACATGCAAACGCACACCTACCAGCAAATAGAATCTCGGTGCTCCTGTGCTATTTGTACATACTTGAACCAGAAATTTGCAAAATAGGTATTGTGGCAAAAAACTGTCTAACGCTGGGTTTCCACAGGCAGCTGAAGTAACAGCAGAGCTGAGCGATTCAATTCATTCTCAATGAGAACAGCTGTAAAGCGAAACCAGCTGACGGCGGCAAAAGTGCCCGCATGTTCACCGCTCTCCAACTGACTTGACTCTGAGTCAACTTTGGGAGAGCAGTAGCCAGTTAGTTAGAGGGCAGACTCCATATTTTCTCCCTTGTATACACATATGCTATATTTAAAATTCTGTGCAAATTAAAAGAAAGTGATTTTCCAAGGCGTCCCTCAGGGTTGGTTGCTTGGTCCTCTCCTGTTCATTGTCGGCGTGCTCAGCCTTGGTAACATCATATGGTGTCATGAGCTGTGTTCGAAACCGTTCCCTGTCATGGAAATAGTGCACTATATAGTGTGTTCGCCATTTATATAGTGGTGATCGAATTCTCCGCAGTTAATTTCATTCACTATAAAATACTACAAAATACCCACAATGCAAAGCTAATTTGTTTGTACATATGATGTACCCTACATTTTACTCCCGTATATCACAATGCATCGCGGTCGTGTTTTCCCGGAGGAGAAGAAGAAGCAGAAGCACCTGCGAAAACTGAAAAGGAAAGATGGAGCGGGCTTTCGTGTCTAAACAGTGGAAATGTAACGTGCAACATAAATACGACCCATTACTATTGTATTAACCGGTGGTAATCTCTCCTCCGAGGGGGAGGAGAAGAAGAAGAAGAAGAAGAAGAAGGGTCTCTCCTCCGGGAAGGTGAGGAAGAGGGTTTTCTCCGCCAAGGTAGCGGAGATGAACAAGATCGGTCTCTCCGAGTAGGAGGACGAGAAGAAGAGGAACAAGAATGGTCTCTTCTCTGGGAAGAAGACAAGTGGGTTTTTCGCCGAGGTGGCGGAGAGAAATGGGGTCTCTGACTGTGAGGAGACCGAGGAGGAGGAGAATAGAACGCTGTTCTTTGCTTGGCACGCCGGAGCTGTGCCGAGAGGTCCTCACGGCTCTCCTCTAACCGGGAGACCTCATCACGCCTGGCTTGGACTCTCTGTCTAAGCCAGGCTGTTTTGCGCTGCTCAGCTTCATAGCTGTCTTGCAGCAGTGCGAGCTGTGCTTGGAGGACAGCGCGTTGCCGATGGGTTCGGCTCTGATAGATTAGCACCAATTGGCCAAGCAAGCCTTGTATGCTAGCTTTTGGCATCCAAGACGGCTGTGCCCTGTAAGCCAATAGTTCCTGGAGTATTTCATCGCAGGTAGTTTCATAACCATCACGGTTATTCTCTTCAGAGTCTAGGATGAGACAAGCGACCACATTCTGCAGGACTGTGTCGGTCGGCTCATCGGAAGCTTTCGCCTCCAGCCTCTGGTACTCAAAGCGACTCATTTTACCTCTAGTAAAGAGATTGTACCAGGGCTCAATTCCTTTGTGGTGACAAAGGAAAAATTTACTGTGAACAAGTTGATTCAAGGAGCAGGTAAAAGGCTTAACCTGTAGTTCCTTTAGTTTTAAGTGTTGACTGCTAATTAAGCTTATTACTACCATTTACCACCAACCCAATTCTATTGGGTAGTCGCAGAGGTCCACCAGTTCCGGTGCGTAATAGCTGTTACTGTCAAAAATCTGAGTGTTAGTATTAATAACTTTAAGATCGAGTAGAGCGTGAAAATCTTGACTGCTAACTAAGCTAGTTACTACCATTTACCACCAACCCGATCGTGTCAGGTGGCCGTAGAGGCCCGGACACCTCAGTTGAGTAATAGCCGTTACTGTCAAGGGTTAAAGTAGAGAGTGAAAATGTTGTTGTCTACTAACCAATGTACACACTGAAAAATTCACAGATCACAACTGAATGTATGCTTGGCAGGTTGCAGAAAAATTAATTATTTTTTTTTTTTTATATTTAAAATTGAAAAAAAAGTATGGACAATTATGCCTAAATGTTGCACTAAACAAGGTATTCAACGCTTGCACGGGGCGTTAAATATGTTGCGGGAAAATTATAATTTTCAAAAACAAAAAAATTTTATTTTTCAAAAAAAAATTAATATTAAAAAATTATGGATTATTATGTATAATTATTGTAACAACGCTGGTTCTAACAGGCTCACACGGGGCGTCATTATGTAGGATTCTCGTAGGGTACAGATTTGATCATTGGCAAATTATCAAAGATGTTTTATCAATATTAATAAAGTTATTAATATGGTTATTAATAACTTTATCAAATCGACAAACAATCAAAAACGGGGCACCACCCTGCAAGTCAGGGACCAATAATCAAACTGTGGAACAGTCTCATTTCTGTGAATATCCTTTAAAAGGAAATAAAGGAAGGGGTGAATCCAAGCAACGGACCTGATTGACCAGCAATTATTACAACAAGTACACAAATAATCACAAGCAACTGCTAATTAAGCATAATAAGATTTATTAACGTCACAATTATCGGTGGCTAATCAATAATCCTTCACTAATAAACTCATATACCTTTTTACAATATCACAACCAAAAACAAAGCAAAACAAAGCAGCATGTGTCATGGACACGTCTGTGGGTGTGGGTGTGTGTGTGTGTGAGAGAGGAGGGGCATGTCGACATGTATTTCTAACACAAAACAACTCCAAAAATGGCTACTCCTGTGAGCTGCACAAAACTATTTGGCCTCAAGAGGGCGGTAGTGGTGCTGCGTGCACGAGGAGGGGCTGAAGAAGCCGGGGGTTGCTAGGCAACGCGCACGCTTAGTCGGTATGGTACAGCTAGTTCCTGTGTTAGCTCTGTCCGAACGTAAGCAGATTCCACGTGTGAAGCTAGCCTGCAGCGTTAGCTCGGGAGCTACGTGGCTAGCCTGTGGGTGTGTGTGTGTGTGTGTGTGTGTTAGAGAGAGAAGAAAGAGAAGAAGAATAAAGAAAAAAGGGGGCACTCTGATCTTTAGTTATCGATAATGACCCAGTTCCCCTCAGCCACTCAGGTCTGGGCTAACGTGTGGTTTAGGACAGACTGAGACTTTGTTTTGCTGAGGAGAACGTCACTATAACTAATTCAGTGACTAACAGCTGATTTTCGCGATTCTATCGCAGACAGTAACTAAACTCCTGAAAGGAGTGATTTAAGCAGGTAGCGATTACGGTTATACCCAGCTACTTAACACAACATAAATCAACGAGTATAGTGATCAATTTATACATTCACAGCACAGATTAATAATCACATATGGACCAGTACATGATTAAATCAGATCACATTAATGGCAACAAGTGGTAGCGAACCCTTTGCTCATTAATAACAAAACAAAACGCACTAGTTCTAATATCTGCCCAGAACTGTGTAAGCCTCTTACTGTGTGCGTTGTTTGTCAGTTAAAACTCTTGCCAGAGTTTAACGATCCGTTTCGTCCCGAAGCAGAGGGGACAAGACGTAATCCAGGTCGACCAAACAAGAAACAGGACGCCGTCCTTTTCTTGAATCCAGGCTGATTAAACCCGCTGCAGATGAGGGAATACTTCGGCCAGTATTTCCTCGGATCCCCTTTATATCAGACCGATATAAAGTTGTCCCAGCTCAAATCTCGACCAGCGAGGTGATGCTGGCTAACTAATCCGGACCAGTGCCTCCTTTCAGCAACCGGGGGTTACCGTGAAAAGCAAAGAAACACAAACGCGGACAGCTTTTATCCTTTCTCCGCCTCCTAGTGGCGGGGTGGTGCATTCAAGGACCCGACGACCAATGGGAAAACTGCAACCTGGTCACAGGTGTGAAGCAGTTCTTTGTCTCACCACCAGTCTGCCTTGCCGTCCTCGTGTTTGAATGCACTTTCTCCATCTTGTGAAGTGGCGGCTTGTAGGAGTTTGGTGAAACTGGCTTTGGGATTCACATGTAGGCCAAGATCCTTTGTCTTGCCTCCCCTGTGTCTCACCAGTCAACTCAATCTGAGCCAAATCACTGTTTAACCAGCTTCTTGGTCCCCAACACTATTCTCCAGAGGGCTCGGTTTGTTTCAGGCATGCATTATAAGTATTTTTGTTTTGGTTTGTTTACATGCTGCTGGGCGCGCCACTTCTGTCACACAAATAACACACGCCGCATCAGCTGACGCAACGATACTTTCAGTGAGTGTCCGAAATCTCGTCTGGTCGTTCCCTCTATAGTTCACTATTTAATAAACAATATATAGGGAATAGTGAGTGAGGGAAGGAAGGAACGATTTCGAACACAGCTATGGTTTCCGCTTCCACTGCCACGCCGATGGCGTCCAGCTTTAGATTTCCCCCAAATCCATCACCACTGCAACTCACTTTACCCAGTCTGCCTAAGTGAAATTAAATCCAAGATGCAAACCAACTGCCTCCAACTAAAATGTGATGAATCAGTCATGATTCACCAAAAACACTCACAATTTATGCCTCACCATCGATAATTCCACTATGTCTTACTTACATCCACTGTTATTTTCGACAGCAACCTCTCCGTTGAACACCGCATCAATCAAATTACCAGGACTGCGTTTTTTTTTCACCTAAAAGAACGTAGCTCATCTCCGGCCATCACTCACCTCCTCTGCTGCCGAAACCTTGATCCATGCCTTCATCACATCCAGAATTGACTACTGCAAAAATGTTCTTTACGGTACATCATCCAAAGTCATAAATAAACTCCATTACATCAACACCTCTGCTGGTCGTCTGCTCACCTATTCACACTCCGGGGACCACATCACCTCCGTTCTCTAGAACCTCCACTGGCTTCCTGTCCCACAACAATATAAATCAAAGTCCTTCTACTCACTTACAAAGCCCTCCATTGTCAGAACTCACCTTTTTATAGCTGCTTGTGTTTGTATTTTGAAGGGGGAATTCCTTTGTTTTTAACTCTGTCTGTGAGTGTTATAAAAAAAGCATTACTATTATATATTTTTTTTAACAATGTTTATATCAATTTTCATTGCAAATACAATGTTCAGCAAACCTGTCTGCATCAGCCAATTATATTGGAGTAGCTTTAAATTAGAGTTTGCTGTTTTTTTTCTGAGATGCGTCACAAGTTTTCTTCCAATCATTTCTGAAATGCCTTTTTGTCATGATTGTGTTTCTGTTGTTAGTGTTTCCTGTTTTATTTTGAAGTCTCTGTTTTCTCCCTTGTCTTGTGTAGTTTTACTTCCTGTCTTTAGTTTTCCCGCCCTTGTGAGTGTCTGATGTGTTTCACCTGTGTATTTAGTCTCTGTGTTGTCTTTGTCTTGTGTGGGAGTATTACGTTTGCGTTGCTGTTCGGAGGTTTCATGGTCTGTCGTGTTCTGTGCGGTCGTGTCTTTATATTCGTCTCGTTTTCCCTGTGGTTTTGTTTCCCTGTGGTTTTAGTTTTGCCTGCTGCTTTCAGGACATTTGGTTTGTTTGTACTTTGTTTTTGTTTAATAAATTATCAAGCTCAATTTACTTTGCCTGCTCTCTGCATTTGGGTCCAAGCCTTGCGGCCCCCATTGGGACACTTTTAAGTCAGCCCTCCATGTCTCAAGTCTAACTATCGATGTTTCTTTAGAGCCAGATGCAAGCCAGTTATACATTAATGAAATCAAACCCCTCTTATTGCAATTGTTTATCATTTCTTCTGAGGATGAGGAATCCCGACTGATTGGTTTTCCATAGAAGAAAAAAGTTTCTCACTTGGGGATATTTCAAAAAAATGTTTCCTTGAAATGTCATACATTAAAAAGATCTCTTCAAATGTCATTCAAATTGCATTATTATTATTATTATTATTATTATTATTCAGTGGCTGTCCATGATATTTTAGCATTTCCATTCAGGCAGAGACTAAGTAGGCTTGTACCTAATGAGCCGATTACTGGGAGCAGCATATGGTGTGTTCTGTATGGTTCTCTTGGCTCCACCATTAGCGCTGATTAAGGCTGGGAGAGATGTCGAGAGTGGGTTGGTCAGCTTGGGGAGAAAAAGCACAAACATGCATCTACTTAGACACACAAAGCTGTTCAGCAATTACACAATCTCTTTGGGATGGGATGTACAATGACAGAGGATGCAGAAAAGCTGCAAGGTTTTACTCCATTCATATAATGTTATTATGAAATTCCTACAAGTCCACTTCAGCTGACAGCCAAATGTGCCACCCTGTTTAAAGAAAGACTTTTTAATTAACGAGGGAATGCTTTTCGCAGCAGAGATTGACGGATATTTTCAGGATAGAATAAAAGACTACTGTTTGTTTTTGAAACCATTTCACACGTTAAGACCTTACTTATTAAAAATGTCAAACTCAACTTTTTCTTTTTGTGATCAACAACTCACATATGTGTTCTCTTAGTATCATGTGTTATTTGGTACAAATATATAATGATTTAAGTAAATATTGACTTTGAACGGTAGTTGTGCTTTGTTTAAATGATGAAACACAGGGGTGGGACGGATGAAACATAACAGTTTAAACGGCAGCTATTCATCTAATGCTTGTTTTTATGAACAATACCTGACAAGTCACTTAGGTAGATATGGTTACAAACATATTTTGTAATTTATTTTAATTCAAAGGTTCATATTAACCATTTATTCGCCCAATAAACAATAGGCGATAAGACTATTCGCATTTTGCGTAATCTTTCTAATAGGCTATTTTGACAAAGACAGACAAATCTGTTTACAATTAATTTTCTTACATTTCTTCCTTGATTCATATTGAGCGTTTGCTAGTTGAATTAGTGAGTTATTATGAAGAAAACGAGGTCTAAACTACTTCCAACTCACCTGATAATTATGGGCATCTCGCGCAATATTCTTCCTTTCCGTCGCGACCAGCTTGGTGTGCAGCTGTCACTCGACTCATCGTCCACAGATAAGTAAACAATATTGTTTTAAATAGTCTACTATATGATTGTAATAATGTGTGTATACATAGCCTACGATATGTGCAATGTTAGAAGTGGTGAATATGAATACTATGAACATTGAATGATTGATGATGAGAAATGAAAAATATCGTGACTGAAAGGCTAGTTTGGTGGCATACACAACACACAGTACAGTAGCCTAGCTTATAGCCTACAGGTTTGAACAATGTATAATTATTTGACCAAGGCCAATTTTTCATCAGAATATTTAGCCTAATATAAGTTTCCTGTGAAAATTGAGTCAATGAAATTGATTGAAGATTGGACAATTGATGATTATTACAGAGATAACATGTGTTGCGTAATTGAAAATTAATTTGCATTAAAAGAAACAAGTCTAGGAAATGTATAGACTAAATAACCATAAACAGGTTTAATTCATGACACAATCTCATTATGATCACATATGTAATGCTCTGCACCATCAGTGCAGGCCTCATGGGACCAGTGGAGGCAGGACAGGCACTGCACCCACACACTAAAGGCCTCGCCACACACCACACATTCCTCCTCCTGGGAACCTGCGTTTGCGGTGGCGGGAGCAACTGCAGCAAAGGTGGCGGTGGCAGGGGTGGAGAAGAGTTGCTTCTTTGGACAACGGCGCTTCTTCAAAGCCGGAGCAACTGCTGCTAGGGTAGAGGCAGGGGCGACTGCAGCAGAGATGGCGGCAGCGTGCATGGAGAAAAGTCGCTTCTTTGGTGCTTTGGAGGACTTCTTCAGAAGAAGCTGCTCCTGTTCCTTCTCCAAAACTGCATTGACTTGGGTGTCCGTAAGGATCGCAGTTGTCCTGGAACAATAAATAGGACATTGGCAATAATTATCTTGATTTATATAGGCCTAAGTGTTTGTATCATGTTTTAATGTAATGAAGGAAGACAAATCAAACACTAAACTTCACTTGCCTCCTTCTCCCTCCTCTCTTATTTTCCTTCCTAGGACCAGCCTTAGGAAAGGGACGGAGTGCCTCTCGGCTGAATTCTTGGGCAGCTTCAAGGATATCGGTGTCTGCAAATGGAAGGATGAACTTTTTTTAACTGGTTAATCTTAAATATAACATTAATTCATGCATTTATCCATCTAATCTATCTATCCATCTGTCTATCTATCCATCCATCCATCCATCCATTCATTGTACCTGGAGTCGCAGAGGGTTCCGGCACCTGGTCTGCACTGTGTGATGGGGTAGAAGGTGGGGGACGAGGACGGTCTGTCACAAATGATGGGGCAAAGGCATCCTTTTGAAAGATCTTAGGATTCAGGGGACAGATCCCGGTGCAGTAGAACCCAGCAGCCAGGTTTGATATTGTTGCCGCCAGGGGTAATGTTGATGCCACCAGGGAGGTGACGTCATAGATGGTCATATGCTGGCCTGGATGGTTGGAGGCGGTGGGAACAGTGAGGCGGGAAGGACAAAAATGCCCTGGAGGAAAAGCAACAGAAGCAGCATAGAAATTTCTGGAGGAAAAGCAAATATTCTGCCTCTTGCATCCACCCGGATCCATTCACAGACCCAATAGAGCAAGCCGGACTATCCCTGACGAAGTGGTCCTTGTATTTTTTCCTATTGAATACGAAGAACAGGGGGACATGGTTGCCCTGCGCGTTACCCGCGAAGGCAATGGTGACCAATGTCCCCCTCTCCCCAGAAGTCATTGATCCTACCTGCCACTCCCCTGTGGCACCTGCACAGTGGTAATGCCTCCAAAAACAAATGAACTGTTAAATGAAATGTTAACTTTTAAGTGAACTTAAGCACGTGTTTATAGTTAGACTAGTATTTATTTATTTATGGATGTATTGTATTTATTTTAGGGCTGATTAATTTCCCTGATTAATCGCGATTAATCGCATTGTTATACGCAAAATCCAATAATGAATTCAAAAGTAATGTATAGCGCAATTTTATTTTAAATGTTCTGCCATATGAACAAAAGTGCCATAACATTAGTTCTGCAAACACTTAACATCAGCATTTTGTTTATAGTAGCAATTAATTAAAATATTTAGTGCAAATCTCAACTTAAACAATGTAATCAAAGCAAATACAAAATTAAAACGTATTGCCACTGCCAGGGCATTCTTGTTATCCTGTTTGTTATATATATATATATATATATATATATATATATATATATATATATATATATATATAAACTGCCCTCAAAATCCTGAGCCACACACATTCCACTGCTGTGCAACTTCGATAAAGTGTCCCGCGCATGTTTCAGCATAATGTCTCTCCTGTTTTCATTTCAGTCAGAGCATATGAATGCAGCGCCCACTGTTCATCAATATAATGCACTGTAACTGTAATTATGGTTACCCAGTGATATCCAGTAGTCAACAGTGAGAGTAACATGTTGTAAAGTTGTCGCTTTTGCAGTCCTCTCCTTTTCATAACAACTGGTGTATTGGTATGGTGTTTATCTATACTTCTCCCACACGCTGCATCTAACGAAGTCTGCCGAAGCCTTGCACCATTGTTTGTTTCGCTGAATGATTTGCTGGGATCAACGGTGTGTATTGCATGTAGGTGATATTTCAGAATGGAAGTACTCCGGTGATAAGAAAATTCAACTTTGCAGTGGTTACAAATAACTTTGGTTCTGTCGACTGCGCCGTCTGGAAGAACGTTTAAATGAAAATGGCCATGCAAAAGTACGTACCCTTCTCCATGTTTGTTGGTTTGTTTATCCGCCAATTCTTTTCTTTTCCGGTTCCTGTAAGCGCGACAGCAGTCAGCAACAGACTTTTACAAAATAAAAGCCTGTGAGCAACAGACTTTTACAATAATAAAAGAAATAATAAAAACTACGTTAATGCGCGATAAAATAATTGTTGGCGTTAAAGTGATGGTTCAGAGTAATTTCACCCTAGGGTCCTTTGCACCATGACCTCGAGCCAAACACCCCCCCAGAAGCTTTTTTCACCTGGGTCTAACATTGGGAGAGTTAGCGTAGAGTAGCGTTATCAGCTAAATAGCTTATTAGCACAGGGGCTAATGGACCCACGTTTGTATCTGGTAAATGACCCCACTAATAATGCCCGAAATGATACCAAACGTCTACACTAGTACAAATAGGTTATGCACTCATAAAACGATGGATTGTAAAGTTTGTAAGTACACCAGAAGTTTATGTAAATAACACTTGCCTGCTCTCTTCTGCTCTCTCTGCTGTTGTTGCTGCTGCTGCCGGCAGTAAGACGAGTGCTTAGGGCCGTCTACAAATTACAACACTGAAAAGAGATGCAACAAAAATATTTATTAATTGAACTTTTTTTTTAAAGTAAGTGCTGTAGTATAACTAGCAGGAGACAAGTAATAACTGAGATAAGTTTGGAGACATTACCTTATTTAATCATTAAATTAATAAATATTTTTGTTGTATCTCTTTTCGGTGTAGTAATTTGTAGACGGCCCTAAGCAATTGTCTAACTGCAGGTAGCAGCGGCAGCAGCAGCAGAGAGCAGAAGCCAGCAGGCAAGTGTTCATAAACTTCTGGTGTACTTACAAACTTTCCAATCCATCGTTTTATGAGTGCATAACCTATTTGTACTAGTGTAGAATTTTGGTATTATTTTGGGCATTATTAGTGGGGTCATTTACCAGATACAAACGTGGGTCCATTAGCCCCTGCGCTAATAAGCAATTCAGCTGATAACGCTACTCTACGCTTACTCTCCCAATGTTAGACCCAGGTGAAAAAAGCTTCAGGGTGTTTGGCTCGAGGTCATGGTGCAAAGGACCCTAGGGTGAAATTACTCCGAACCATCACTTTAATTAATTAATGAGTTAACGCGATAATAACGTGTTAACTTGCCCAGCCCTAATTTAATTATCTATCTATCCATTTATTTATTGAGTTTCATGAATATTTCCATCTCGTCCACATTCCAAATATCCTTTGCGTGAATTTGTGGCAGTCCAGGACTTTCTGCAAATTGAGGTAAAAAGACTTCAAATTGTTCTCATTGAAACTGGTTGCACGCTGCATGCTGGTGGCTTGGGGGCGGTGGATGGCCAGGGAGGTGGCATGCTGGAGAAATGATGTGAGCCAGTCCTCCCCGTCATGAAACTCATGAATTTTTACTTATCTTGGTAATCACTGTTTGTGTGTGTTTTGTATTCATATTTAACTGTATATAGTTCTATTTTTATTTGTATTCATATTTAACTGTATATAGTTCTCTTTTTATTTGTATTCATATTTAACTGTATATAGTTCTGTATTTATTGGTGTTCATGTGTGAATGTAGGATGTAGTTTGTATTTCCCTGTTTTCTTCACACTGACCTCTTTAGGGCTCAAGCCAAAGTAAATTGCAGCTGCTCTTTTAAGATATGCCCCTTTAGCTTGCCCTCCTGCTCCGGGTTGAACACCCTATTATTCGGGTTCAAGTAGCCTGGGGGCCTAACTTGCAGTTGGGTTGTCTCAGCTCTCCTCTTCACGTAGCCTGACAGGGTGACATGGTTGAGGCCATGTATTTCAGCTGCACACCTAATGCTGACCTCCTTAGACACTATATCTAAATAGGCCCTTTCCTAGACCTCTGGCTCAACCTCTCCTCTCCTTGTAGCTTTCTTTCTTATTCTTGTTTTATTATTTTCTGTAGGTTCATGTGGTTAAATAACTATTAAACATCGAAAACACATCTCATGCATTACAAATGTCTTCATCATTTATTGCAAAACACTTTTTATTCACTGCTTAAACACATAGTGTGACCACATCAACAGCAGTTTTCCTATGAAAATTGTAGCGGGATGGTTGAAACACTTTTTTGCTCTTAAATTAAAAAACTCTGATATTGCACACTTAAGGGTGTGTTGCAGTACTAATACACCTGCCGTATTATCATTACAATGGCACATGAAACAATAAATACAACTTGTTAGTCAAAAAAAGTACCGCACAAAAGAATTCACTTACCGCACTAAAAAACAGCTTTCCGGCTTTAACTCCAAAACGGCATGACGTGAAGAAGAAATTTTTTCGCAGGTCTGGTAGGCATTGCTGTACGTGCTGATGAAATTTAACATACATTACGTGAGTGCTTTTTGAGGAAATCGCAATGTCTCATCCATCCCACGTTTTAATTGTCCCGGCTCTCCCCTATGTATAATGTGCTACCAAGGTATGAAAGTAAAGCAGCCTTAAGTGATCTAAACAGTGTTGTCATATAGCTATTGTTGTGAGTGCGCTAAAAGATGTGCTGGGGGCAAAACAAATCTGTTGACCCTTATTATTGGCCCTGTTGGCCTCTTATTACTAAAACTAGACCGTCAAAGAGGTTTGGATTGTGGTTTAATAATGAAACGTGCTCTTAAACATGCCTGCAGAAGATTGGAAACGCAAATGTGTAAATCCAAACTGGATTTTTTTTCTACCTCTCATGGCATGACTGCGTAACAAATTTCAAGCATGCTCTGTCCGCTGCCAAAGCATGCTATTTTTCCCACTTCAAGCAACATTGCGTAACATTAGTTACCAGGGGTGTGACAAGATCTCGTTGTTTGTTGTACGAGATCTCGCGAGATTAAAACGTGACGAACAGACAAGACGAACACAATATGTAAACATTGTAAACATAGTTAGTAGAGAGCTGTGGTGGTGCTGTAAGTGTTTTTGCATTGTGCTCGTGTTAGCTGCGGTATACGGCATTTCTTTCTTACAATGTTTACATATTGTGTTCGTCTTGTCTGTCACTCTTTCGCCGTTTATTATTTCCGCAGGAAAACCAAAATGTTGCCACACAAAGGATTTAAAAGTGGCAGAGGGATCTTCAATAGTAATTCCACGCTCCATCACGCTGACATCACATCGCCTCACGAGACAACTTTTCACCTCGACGAGAAATCTCGTCTCGTTCTCGTGAACCCAATCTCGTGATGTGTCTCGTCTCGTGGAGTAAGCGTCTCGTCAAACCCCTATTAGTTACGCAAGTTTCAGAGTGCAAATCACTTATGCACCACTGTCGTAAATATGGACAGCTGTAAATTTGTTATGATTACATTACTCTTTGTCAAGTAAAAACCTTGCTAACACAGCTAAACATCACGCAAGTGCAACAACACACGATATAGTGTAATTGAAAAAAGTTGGGCGGCTGTGGCTCAGGTGGTAAGAGCAGTTTCCTACCAATCAGAAGGTTACTTGTTAAGACTAGAAAAGCCCTCTATAAATACAGTCTGTTTACATTTACAATTGTATGTGTTGTATTGTACATTAATTTCTGTTCTAAGAACAACGGCATGTAGGCTAGCCATCTACTAAGCGGTATGTGTTTGTGTGTGGTGAGTGTTTCCATATATCTAGTGTCATCGTTGCCGTGGAATGGTCCAGTGACCGCACTGTTTGTCTATTACCAAAATAAAACCACTCAACTGGGAATACTGGCCTGTGGTGTCTCTCCATAACACAGTGCAAGATCCCACCTGTTACGATAGCAAGCCAGCTAATGCCTTTCAATTAGTTGTTTATTCTTGGCAGGTTGGTCTCAGTCTCAATGTACAAAATATATCTGTAATTAAAGCCCGGAGTTATAGTCCTGCTAGTCTATATTGACGACATTTCATTTACAAAATTCCGTTGTTCCCTCATTTCGGCCGGATGTCCGTCACCTTCCTCTTCCTTTGTGTTGGTGTTCTAACCTCCGGTGGATTTGTGAGGACTATGGTTCACTGCTCCTCAGATCTCTGCAGGGTAAATCCAGACAGCTAGGTAGACTATCTGTCCAATCTGAGTTTTCTGTTGCACGACTAAAACTACTTTTGAATGTACACGTGTTCCACCAAAACTAGTTCCTTCCCGAGGCTATTTTGCAGAGGCACCGTCATTGTGCTCGGCGGTTAGCGCTGCCAAGACGATTGTGATTGGTTTAAAGAAATGCCAATAAACCAGAGCACGTTTTTCTCCCATCCTGCAATGCTGTGTGGACTAGCTAGACCCTCCTTTGTGGCGCTGTGGAGGAAGGTCTGGCAATGCTAGTAATGCAAGTTACTATAGTCCTGGGCCAATGTTTCTCAGTAACTCAATGTTGTTTGTGTCGCACAAGCACCTTTGTGTGCTTCTCCCTCTATCTCTCTCTCTCTCCTCGCCGTCGGTGCCTCATTCCACATTGGATCTGGATCTCCATCCTCCAGGAGATTCAGCCTCTCTTCCTGTTTCTCTCACCCTCTGGGTGTCTGTTTCCATCTCCTATGTGTGTGAATAATGTGCTTCCGTTTTAAATTGTGTGTGTTTGTGTAGCCAGACCTGTTTCCAGGTTACATGGTGAAGAGAAGGTTGTGTGGCTCATGCTTTGGCTGTTTGGCGACACCTGGAAGCAGCTTCACATCCTCCTGGATCCATCTTTTACATAATATGTTTACATTCTATGTATTATTTTGTCAAACAGATTGAATATATTGTAATTTTACTACATTGGTCTATTCTGTACACACGCCATCTGTTGCATGTCTGGCCGTCCTCAGAGAGGGATCCACTTCTGAGGTTTCTTCCATTTTCCCCCCAGTGTGATGGGTTTGTATGGGGAGTTTTGTTCCTTATCCGAAGCGAGGGTCAAAGGACAGATGGTGTCACATGCTGACACAGACTGTGTGATATTGGGTTATATAAATTAAATTGACTTGAATCAGCATGTGCCAAGTGTGGCCATAACATCTACCATGAGTGCCAGGGAAAACTTTGAAATATCGAAACTTTAATAATAAAATAATCCAAAACGAGAAGCCTTTTTATTAGTGCATAATTCAGGCTCATTGATTATTTATTAAAGCGGCTGGGGGCTGGCTGCAGTCTGAAAGGTTATATAGCAATATTCCTGCTACAGAAATAACCCAGAAGTTGGAGGGACGATAGAGTTTGGATTTAAATGAAGCCACCATGGGTCTGAGCTGGATGGGCTCTCTGTCTTTTTAGCATATCATCTCATTGACAACTACAACAAGTCTCTATCTTATTATCTTATCTTGTTTTTTTATTGTTGTGCTTTCTTTATCCTGAATTCAAACCTGTTTGTGTCTGTAGTCTGTCTTTCCCTGCTTCAGTGTCTTTGTCTTCCTCTAAATCAGAGATATTCAACAGGGGGTCCGTGACCCCTAGGGGGTCCTCAGGGTAATTGCGGGGGGGCCGCCATATTATGTCTAAAATGTTTTTGAAAGTTTCTTTTTTCAAAATTCAAATATGTCTGAAAATATACAATAATATGAATCCAACCTATTATTAGTAAAGATAATTTGGCCTATTTGTGAAAAGAAATCCATTTCATTTACACATTGAACATAAGCTTAATATTGGTAGCCATACAGTTAGGCTTAAGAATTCACTGTGCCTTCCACATACTGTATGTGTTTAACATTAAAACATGATGTATAAATAATATATATCTATTAATTTTCATCCATCCGGCCCAGTTTAATATGCAACTCAATTTTATACAATATATGTACAGTAGTAGGGGGTCCCTACTCCGTCTCTCTTTCAGCTAAGGGGTCCTTGGCCTAAAAAACGTTGAAGACCCCTGCTCTAAATCATCTTTACTGCTCTTCCACTCCCATTATTCCACAGGAACTCATAGAAATTATATATAGTGTATTGATGTTGGTAATTTAACAATAAAAGTGAACTTACAAAAGTGGTCTCATAACTTCACCTGATTTGATAAAGAAAATGTTATTTCTTAGGATTCCTAGAAATAACTGAGTGATGCATTTTACTTGTCCTTGTTTGTGAAGCCCTTTTTAACATAGTTTTGAAAATTGCTATATAAAGTTATTATTATTATTAACCTGGTACAAATTACAGGTAAAATAGAGACCACGTTCTCTGATATTTTAGTCAGTTGTCTTGATTTTAAAAGCCAGTGATTTTAAGAAGATGGATAACCTTAATAGTGATTGAATGAAAGAACTGCCCCTTTACAGTAAACACAAGTATATACTGTATTTTTTTCTTTATCATTAATTTTTAATGGAAACTTTATTCCTCATATGTGTTAAATGTTATGCTTGCATGCAGACAAATTGCACATAGTTGCGTGTTCAGCAGACATGCTGAGTGTCACATAATTACATTGGTAATTTAGTTATTCTATTTATCAGTCATTACTCCCTGTTTTGTAAACTCGCCTCTTGTCTCGTTTCAGCTATTTCCCTTGAGGACCATGTCTTTCCCACCTGTGTAAAAAAGGCTCTCTCGACATGAGTCAGGCCTGCGCAGAACCGATCACCGGCGATCGCCCAGTGCATGCTGGTTAGATTTGCGTCCGACTTGACTTGCTCTGACGTCATGCACACGTGGGCAGCGATAACCTCCCGAGATCAAGGCGGCCGCAGGTTTGAGACGCAGGCAGCGCAGCTGCTTTTCACCGACTGCAAGACCCAGGGCATGATGGGAAACGCCTGGCTCTCAGCTGATCTAACAGCTGATTGGTTCAGAATCGACTCAACAATATATTTGAATTGGAGGGATTTTCATTGCTAATTGTCCGACTTATAGGTATCTACAGTCTGTTGTTTATTAACATCAGCAACAGATCACATGTAGAGCATTTTATCAGCTACTCTGTCATAATAAAAACAACTGGACACTATGTACAAGCTGATATATGGGTCTGATAACATTTAAATAAATCAGAATCTGACCTAACAGGATGTGAGTGTTTCTGGGACTTCCTATTCCCAGAAGTGTATTAAGTGTGTGTTCCCTGTTCCCCAAAACAGCATCACTGATCTGTTTTAACTGAATATTCTCTGGGCCAGCTCAGCAAAAAAAAATAAAAAGCAAACACAGAATCTGTCAGCCTGTTAGCGTGTCGTTCATTACCGAGTTACTGTTTGTAACCAGTACCAACTATGTTATTCCACCGGTCTTACTGTTATTACCAACATGGCATCATGACTTTGCGTAAACATACACACCACTTTCCTAAAGCCAAATGGCGTGTTATCTGTACGCATTTTGAACTTTCCACATGTATGTCTATGCTGTATACAGCAGATGTAAACATACACACCGTGTGGTGTCTCCACGTTGCGTACTATCGCGAGAACATCACACACGTGTAAAAAAAAAAAAAGTTTCGGTTTAGAAAAAGAACACAGGGAAAGGCTTTAGTAACACAAAAAAGCGAAAAAAAAATACGACAAAAAAACCCGACAAAAACATGCTTAGGAAAACAAACGGTTGGGTTTAGGAAAGAAACATTGGGGAAGTGTGGTGGCAAATTTTATTTTAACCATTATTGATTAATGATTTTAACCATTTGCTTAAAGATTGTTTAAAACCTCCATAGAAAGCTGTTCATTCCTCTTAGACTCTTAAAGACTAGAGAGGGACAGCTGCAACCGTGAACTATAGCCCAGTAGAGTTATTTAGTTCTACTAGCCTGAACCTTCTCATTTGTTTAAGTTTTGCTTAGATAGAAGTGGAGAAGGCCGATGACTGTTTACAACAGTGAGAACTACGTATGCTTCTACCTCCTGAGATTAACTATTGTTTAGGCTAATGAAAAGAACAGGAGCAGAGGGGAAGGTGAGGATAGTTTGACTTTTAATGATGTCCTCTTTTCAACTATGACCATGCTAGAAGATAAAGTGAGAGGGGTGGCTAAAGAGAGGTTTTGACTATATGATGATGTGATGTTTAGATTTTAGTTTAGAAATGCTCATTCAGTTGTACCTGTGAATCTGTATTCTCATATTTTGCAAAATATAATAAATGCTCAAAGACCAGATTTTGGTTTGATTCTCAAACAGTCTTTATTCGTATTCATTTTTATCATTGATATTTACTAAACTCTGCTGCTGCAAGAAAATTTCTATCACAGAAGGCTTAAAAAAAAAAAAAAAAAAAAAAAAACTGCTGAAAATCGCCACACGCGGGACGCAATCCCTGCTCTCCTGGGTGAAAGTCCTGCATTTTACCCATACGTCCCTTTATACTACTCACTACGGCGAAAATTCACTCCTAATGTAGGTCAATGGCGGGCAAATTGCGTTGATAAACACGCTAAAAAGCGATTATGCGTCTTTATAACACGCCAAAATGGCATACGATTTGCCTTGTCATACGTACGCCACTTTATGAGATCAGTCTGGTTATTACAGACATGTGAACTAACCACAGACCACTACACAGCCATTGTTGAGTCCATCCTCACCTGCTCCATCACCATCTGGTACGCTGCTGCTACTGCTAAGGACAAGGGCAGAGTGCAGAGTATCATCCGCTCTGCTGAGAAGGTGATTGTCTGCAATCTGCCATCTCTCCAGTACCTGTACGCCTACAGGACGCTGAGGCGGGCAGGAAAGATCGTAGCCGATCCCTCTCACCCCGGACACAAAGTGTTTGATCCCCTCCGGCAGGAGGCTGCGGTCCGTCCAAACCAAAACCTCACGCTACAATAATAGTTTTTTCCTCTCAACAGTAAGTCTCACTAACAAGGCCGCGGACCCCCACTGACACTGACTCTCAACCCCCCCGCCCCATCCTTAGCCATTACACTTGCACAAACCTTCATCCTGGACTTTACATCTGCCCATTGCATATACAATATATTCTTTGCAAATTTTGCACTCAGCCCATTCAGCCTTTTTTCTTATGGAACAGCATCATTGTATGTATACATTTGTTTTTCTGTATTTATTGTTTATTTTATATAAATGTTTAATATGTTTGTTTCTTTATGTATGCACCTTTCACCAAGTCAAATTCGACATAAGTGTACTTATTGTGGCGAAAAAACCTTTTCTGACTCTGATTCTGACAGTTGACTCGTTCATGCACTCGCAGCAGTGCATTGCTGCACAGTGAATACGTGCAAAACGTTATTTTTGGTATTAAACAAATATTTTTTGGCCCGGAGGGGGTCCCAGTTGGCCAAATGGGAAATACTGATGTATGAAACTGCCAATTGGAATATTTTTTTCTTATTTACTGAAGGTGCTGGAATCATTCCGGCCCGCTATAACCTGTTAATATTATAACCACAGTCATTGAATTGTGAAAATTGAAAAGTGATTTGTGGATTGTGGTGAGACCCTGCATATGTCACACTTACGGTTGAGAACAATTTCCAAACTCAAATTTGGAAATGTTTCAATCAGACATGTTGGATCTTCTGTCAGCTGACTGAATTACTGCTACTGGAAATAAAATGTATCACATCAAGAACAAAAACAACCTCACAAATGTAACACTGATGCTCTGATGTCTTTGCTCCATCTTGAACATGTGGACATTTACTGAGTTTAGGTCTAAACTTAACTTCTGTATGTTTGACCTAATACATAAATAGAATCATAAACCTAAAATGAACCAAAACACAAGTTAACACCTTAATGTCCTTCAAGCTCAACCATCTGTAACGTCAATGTGGTATCCTGTTATATTAAGTTACAAGAATGCTTATCTGTAATCTATATAATTTACTTACCTATGAAGAATAATAGTTAATTTACTTATCCTGTTTCTGATGTTAGCTGCTAATAAGGGATGTTCCAGAAGGAGGTGCTATTACATTGAGTTCTGAATCAGAGTATGTTATGCTGACCGGATGTTGACTCTAGTTAAGGGAGACCGAAGAAGTTGTTGCTAGCGAGACGTGAAAGTAACAAAGTAACTTGTAAAGATGTCATGCCTGTCCGTTTGTATTAAACTTGCAAAAGTATTTGGATGTCGTGGACATTCAGTTCTTCCTTAGAAGGTAACAGTCAACACTAAATGTAACCCTTTCTATAGAAAACGACATGTCATCTACAGTACAGGGATTCAAATCAAGGGTCACTGTAAAATGCCGCAGGATCCAATAAAGAGACATTTTTCGAACACAAGCCTTCAGTCACCTTCGTCCCCAAAAAATAGCCTTGAGCTACCTTCGTCCCCACGCGATTTTGATCATATTTGTCTCTGCAGTGTCGCTGTAGGAAGCCGGTTGTACATGATATCAAATATAACACTGCCTGACCAAGGACAGGATACTTTTTCCTGTATTATTTTGTTAATAATAGCTCTTGGCTGTATTATTTGCGTCCCCTTCAACAATTACTCTTAAGAAAGTTTATGTTTATTGTACCCCCCCAACTGTTAAATTATGAAATTTACGCCCATTCTCCTGCACGCTCTACCCAGGTGTCACCCCTCGCCTAAACCACACAGAGTATTTCCAGTAAGTGAGAACGCGTCTGACCCGGACAATCTAGTGTAACATCCTGTCCAGACCTGATTTGTTAGATACTGTCTGGGATACATATTAGAAAACATCTGTAGACACATTCTCCATAGGAAACCTGTTACACTGACATATAACATAAATAATAACACAACAGTAATTAGTTATATCACAATATTACTGTCTCTGAATTGTACTACACTACTTTTGCGTTCCTGTTGAGTTACTTTCACCAAAATAAGTAAAGACTATGACTTGGCAGGTAGCTTGTGAATTTCACCACCTCATCAACAGTCTCATCTTTATCCACTTTAATACATCATAATTTCTTTTATTCATAATATTTTGTATTATTAATCTGAATCTGTAAAGTGAAGCTAAAAAACAAATAGTAAATAAAACGTACAATAGGCCTACTTGACTCAGAATTGCAGGAGAAGAAGTATAAAGGAGAATTAAAAGTCACCACCACAAAGTTAGTTTTTTAATCTCTGACTTTTTTTTCTGTGCCGAAAAGTTTTGCAGTGTTGGTGAATTCTTAACAAGTCGCCACTTAATTTCGGGTTAAATGCATTGTAACTCACGTTACTGAGATTGTAACAGGTATAATATTACCGAAATGTTATTAGTAATGCGTTATATTACTGCGTTACAGCAAAAAGAAATAAAAAAAAAACATTAATGTAATTGCGTTACTTTTTTAATGTGTTACTCCCAGCACTGATAACAGAATTCAGCATTCTGAAACTGAGAGCTGTATTCAGACAGCTGGGTTTTACTTGGTGTAGGGTTAGCAAAGTCGCAGAGGCCTTTCAGCTTCGGCTTGCTCTGTGTTTAATGAGCTTAAAGCGGACCCAGATTTTGGCCTCTTTCATCCTTGTAGCAGTCAGTGCAGCCAGTTAGCTCACTGAAGCAAGGAACCCCCCCCCTTTACACACAGTCCTCTCTTTATTTCCTCAGTCTCTGTCTCTGTACTTCTCTCTGTCTGTTTCTCTACCTAGTCCACTTGTTTCTTCTGTCGGATCCGCTCAGCGTTGGCAATGCTTTGGCTCCTCTGCCTTCTGGCTGTCAATGCACTGCCTTGGTACATCCTGCTGCTGCTTCATTAGCTGCCTCTGTATCGAGACACAAGGAAGGGATAGACACTCGCACGCAAACACAGGGTTTACACCAGAGCTCTGTCTCTAAAATATGTCATACATGGAACAGAGCCTTGAGCTTAGAAATGCAGGGCAGTGCTTCTGCAGTTGTCATGGGTTAGAATCGCCAGACCGGATGATCTGTTTTGGGGGAAAGTAATTATTCTTTCTTCCCATTCTGTGGCATTGACAAGCCTTTGACCAAGACCCTTAATTGCAGAGATGCCAGTGGCTGTGGTACTAGACATCTCTCTGGAGTGAATCTCCAACTGTATAGGGATATTTTTTTTATCATGTACAACAAAATAAAACATGTAGGAATGAAATCCCCCTTCCAACACCATGGATATAGAGCCACTCGACCAGCCATGCTAAAACACTTATTTATCAACTTCAATATTCAATGGAACATAATCTCAAAATGAAATAGCACAACGTGGTGTCAACATAAAACACAGCGCTGTCAAGCCGGGGCGCACAGTTCACTTCGCAGCGAAAACCAAATACTTTCACCCAGGAAACACTTCGGGAATTCCTCGGGAGTGTTTTAATCCCAACCACCATCTTTTTCCTAAACTTAAATAGTCGTTTTGGTTCCTAAACTTAACTGTCATCGCCACATGACGCTCACTTTTTCTGTCTAAACTCCACCACCACGGGCCCCTGAAAGCACCATCATCTGCCGGTGCCTGTAGCCGGCTCACAGTCACCTGTTGGCGGCTAAACAACTGCCGCTGGTAGCCGGCGTCCTGGAGCTCGGTAGCAGCTAAACACAACCAGCAACTGCTGCTCTGATTTGATCGTTCTATGGCTCTAAAGACTGTTCATGTTACAGCGCTTTACTTAGTTTAAAATAGGCTACTTCTATGTTAGGTTTATAAGTAATATATGATAGGCTATTGGTGAAGTAGCATTGATCACTTTGAGGTGGGGTGGGGGGGAGGACATTTTGTCCCCACCAGGGATATGTAGACCTGAAAGGGGAAATCCCACGCATCCCCCCAAGCACATCGCACCCTGGTCATATGTGTCCTTCCTTCATGTCCTAAGATGTCTTATGTTGATTTTATGTTGATTTCACATCGATTTTAGAATGGTTTCTCAGTGACATGTTTGTGTTGTGAAGCAACAGATTGTAGCACTATGCCCAAGACATATTTCCCCTCGGGGACAATGAAGTGTATTCTGTTTTATTCTATTCTGCTGTTCCATTTTCAGATAGATTCATATGGCATGTGTTAAACCTGTAAGAAATGAGAGGACGAATAAAAAGACTGTGAAGAAAAGCTATGAGACAGAAGGCTAGGGATCAAAGAGCAGCAGAGAAAAGTGATGTCACTTCTGTCTAATAAGCCCCAACCCCTGTCCTTCCATTCATCCTAAGGAGGAGGCGAGGGCAGGGCAAGTTGTGAGAGACTGCCATACTGATGTAGTTGAAAGGGCTAATGATCTTCGTTAGTGCCCAGATCAGGTGTCCCTTGGGCTGGCTGTGCTCCAAGACTGGGCCGTGGTCTGTACCAGGGCCCTATGGGTGGTAAAGTGGTGGTGATATTTTTTTAACAAAATAAAGTCCACTACTTTGGACAATATAATAGAGGATGCTCGTGGAGTTACTCAAAAAAGTTATGGAGACATAGGTTAGGCTGATTTGGATTTACTTTCTGCCTGCTTTTATATACAATCGACAAAACTACATCTAAAATGTTTGGATTGATGTAAGAGTAACTACGCCAGGGCTAAAATTCAAACTAGCGCTACCATTTAGCACTTCCTTTATGCTATTCTAGCAGGTGCAGATTGAAGCTACATACTTTAATTTGAAAACTTCTACATTTCTAATTAATGCTATAGTGCGCAACTTTTTGATATTAGTCCGTTACATTCAAGCCATTGCCAAATAAGTTGTTACAAAGCTAATTAAGACTATCAGCTCCACACAACTCTCTCTGGATTTTTTCAATATGGCTATGTTTACAAAATGGTGTAGGCTTGCGACAAAGTATGTATTAGGCCTGCTGCTCCTAGGTACTTTCTCTGTCTCTCCTCTCTCCCTCCCCCTGTCTGTCCTAATTACAGGAGTGGAGTCTGGTGTGCAGGAGTCAGGGTTCCAGCTGCCTCTCATCTACCACAATCAATCTCTGCTTCATATACCCAGTCAACCCACCACTCTGCGTCAGATCATAGTCAGGATAGCCATAGTTAGTCTCGGTCATGACCAACCTTTGTGTATCTGTTAAGTATATTGTATGTTTGCCAGTCATGATCCCTTCTCTTGTGCCTCATCTGCCATTGGACCCTGACTCCTGCTACCGCTTTGCTTCTGCCATCCACCTGACCAGACAACCACCACCACTGGACCACACCACTAGCCAAGCCTACTGTCTTCCTCTGACGGACCCGCTTCTTCCCGGAATCCTCCGGACCTGTTATCCACCCTGGAAAACTGGACTTGATACTTGAGTGATTTTGAAATAAACCTGTTAATTCACACTCCTGGCTCTGCGTTCTGTCTGTATTTGGGTTCATCATTCAAACCTAAAGGTATGGTTATGTTTAGGGAAAGATTGTGGTTATGGCAAACAAACTATGTTTAAGTTAAAAGAGGTTCTCGCTTTGCCAGACCATCCACACGCTGCGGGTTAGTCCACACATTAACCCATTCCTGGATGGGAGAAAAACATGCCCTGGTTTATTGGCATTTCTTTAAACCAATCCCAATCGTCCCAAAACTCAAATTGGACAGATAGTCTAGCTGTCTGGATTTACCCTGCAGAGATCTGAGGAGCAGTTAACCATAGTCCTCACAAATCCACCAGAGGTTAGAATTACAACCCAAAGAAAGTGGAAGGAAAATACATGCATCCGAATTTCCTGTGGCACTGAAGCAATCCCGGAAGTGGAACGTCAAGGACTATATATATATATATATATATATATATATATATATATATATATATATATATATATATATATATATAAATAAATAAAAAGGCAGTCTACATATTCTGAGGATGTAGCTTGTGGTGGGCCAACCTGTTCTCACTCCGAACTCGTAAAATGCGGACGCTTGGGCAGTGGCTGTCAGATACGACGCAAACCTCACCCTTCAGCATGTGTGTAGAACACAATGAGCAGATCAGCAGTTATGTGGTACTTGAAGATGACTTATTAAGAGCGACAACTACAGCGTTAGTATGAAAGCCCAAAATTCCACGTGGGGAGGTTGGTTAGAGTTGTGGATGGGTCAAACACAGGACTTTCACCCAGGAGACCAGGGTTCTCATCCCGCTTGTCACATTTACGAAGATTTTTATACCTAAGAAGAAATAAAATATCACTTTATAAAACACATTCTGTATGTAATAACATATAATCACATTTTGTGGTCAGTTAAATAAATATAACCTTACTATAACTATAAAAATGCTCATGAAATTACTATGTTTGTTAGCATTTGATAGCACTTACAGACACTAACATGAAACATTGGGGGATTGAAAATTAATACAGCATAGTATCGCGATATTATACTGATGTCATGATGACAGTTTCTGTTATGTTCGGTTTCCTGTTTTATTTTGAAATCTGTTTTCTCTCGTCTTATTTTCCTTCCTGTGTTTTCCCTCCCTTGTGATTGCCCTAATGTGTTTCACCTGTTTCCCAGCCTTGTTTCACCTGTCCCTTGTTAGTCCTCATTAGCGGGTCTATTTAGTCTCTGTCTGTTGTCAGGTCTCTGTATTATGTTTTGAGTGGCTGTGTGTTTTGACTTGCAGTGCTTGGGCTCTGTTACCTGTGATTCCTGTTTTGTATTTTACTTATTCTGGATTACTCTGTCTGCTGTTCACAGGAATCCTTTTGTTTGGTATGGACTTTATTTTTGCTTATTAAATCCTCAAACTCTCCATTCCTCGTTTGTCTCTGCATTTGGGTCCTACATTCCCTGTAGCTCGTGACAACTGAATTGATACACCGACACAGATCTTTCAATCAATCTTTTATTATAAAAATGAGAATTTAACTTTTTGGTACTAGAATAACAATCAACTGCTTTTTCAGTCCACTGGAGGGTGAAGTGGAGGTTTTGTGGTCAGAAGGGATGGCCGTCAGCGTGCATGTGGAAGTGTGTATAAATAATGTAATAAATTGCAATATATTGCAAAAGATTTCCCGATTCTGATTCGATTATACTTCCGATTTTGATTCTATATTAATTAGGCTAGGGAAACTTCAGTTTCAATACCAATTTTGCTTGGATATAAAAGAGATTCTCAGAACTTATGCTGGAAATTGTACAAGCAGGAAGCAACTCTAAAATATTTGTTATAATGCTCCAGGTAAAGAATTAAGACCCCCAAAATGTTTGTTTAAAGTACTTTTTTTACTTTTATTTTTGGATATTATGAATCTATATCAGATCACTCGAACAAAGATTGATTTAATTGGAGAATCAACTATTTTAACCCAGCCCTAATTGCAATATGTATCAAATATTATATTGTGACATAAGTATCTTGATAATATCGTGTCGTTGGGCCTCTGGTGATTCCCACCTTTACTAATACCTGGAGGTACAGGAATGATCTGCCCAGCTGTAACCACTACCAAACCTCTAACTACATAGTCCTATCATTTCATTTCTTAAAATATTAATACATTCTTTTTTTAGTGAGGATGAATGAGCAAAAGGAGCACAGATAAAGGTCTCTTTAGATGAAGTATAGGCTTCATGAGGCTTAATTGGCTCTGGGCTTTATGATTAGGACCTCATGTAACAACTGCAACATATACAACTATGAGACATGATGGTGAAAGGAAACCATGTTCTTCTGTAGGTAATTAGAGCAGAAAGAGAGAGAGAGAGAGAGAAGGAAAAGCCTTTTCTCTTGTGTCTCCGACTCAAAGGTTCGGCAAAGAAAAGGCTCACACTTCAAAGAGCCAGGGTTGAAGAGGTAGATGAACAGAAACATCTTTGGAGCTGAGCATCCATAGTGCATTCATTGTGTGCCGCTTCACAACACAGCATGCACACCAAAAAGAATAGTGGTGAGAGATAAACAGGTCTAATTTAGCATAATTTAACACGTGCCTTGAAATGACACAGATATAGATAGCTTTAATTATCCCGGATGTGCAGTTGAGTTTTATACAGTCCACCTCTGAAACATATACACACATTCGTACTGCCAGTCATCAATGACAGAGTGAGCACAATAAAAAGGCATATGGCAAAGTGTGAGATCCAGAAGTATACAAGAAAAAATATTTGAAATATGAACTAAATAAAGACGATAAAGTACGATAAAGAGAGACCAAATAAAATAATAAAAATTGTTAAAGTGCACATACGTAACAAATTACAATCCACCAATTTTGAACACATAACCAATATGAGGTGTGTGCAAAATACATTTCATTCAAGACAGGGGTGAAAGGGCATCACAATACTGAAACATGAAAAGACGTCATTTCAATTAACGCATGTAGATGTAAAATGTGATTATGTGTATGCACCTTATTTCACACAAAGCCATATAAGAGTACGGTAAATATAAGATGCATTTCTGAGGCATTCAGGAATCTGTCTTAGAGATTTTTGTTTATGATGTGTTTTTGTTCATTGCATAACCAGTTCAAAGAGTAGCCGAACAAATCAAATCTTTATTTTCAAACTCTTTCCTACAGGTTACCCGGCGAAGAGAGAAAATCAAAGTAACGAGACTGTCTCTGACTACAAAAAGGAAGACCGAGGAGAGCAGGTATAAAGTCAAACATTAAAGATCTATTCAGCTGCATACATTAAAGTCATACATAAATGAGACAGACTGAGAATCCCTGCAATGACACAAAATCTTTTTTTAGGACTACATGATGGTGCGACGTACAGTCGGGTTTGTTTTAGTGAGGAGAGCAGCAAATGCAACTAGGCTGCAACTAACCATTATTTTCATTGTCGATTAATCCGTTGATTATGTTAGCCATTATTCGAGTAGTTGTTTTGCTTTAAAAAAAATGTTGGTCTTGTAGTTTTTTCTTTCGCTGGTCCAAATATAATTTCGCTGTATTACAGCTACAAATAAGACCAACGTGCTACTTATATTGCAGCCTATCAGCTTTTGACATTTTTTGACGGGGCGTAAAGTAAGAGCATGCTGGGAATACAACAGCAATGGTTAAAAAGAGAGAGTAAAGAGGGGCAGAGAGGAATATGACAGGATGCTTTTAACCGGTTTTGTTAGGTGTGTAAGGCCGAGGCACAATTTGTTAAGATCTCCAGAAAGACCTATTGACATGTCGTAGGACGGGCTGAATGAAATTGTTGAATGTAGAGTGAAATATAAGCGGATGACAAGAACAGGGGCTGACACCTGACAAATTGGTAGGAAGGATTTAAGAAGACAGAAATCATCTTTCTTTAATGGTGAGCCAAGATGTCAGTGGCAAAGGGCCATATGCATTAAAATGTATACTGTTTAAATGCAATAAATATGTAAAAAGGCAATTTAAATAGTAACACATCTGCACTGCTTTTAACTGCCACCTCACACCCAGACAGATGTAAAGCCAATGGCAAGAGACAATGCTGTGTATTATTATTTGTTTTTTAAACAGAAAAGGGGGGGGGGGGGCGGGGACTCAGTAGAGTGTTAAACTTCTCCTTGCTGATCAGCTTTGGCGATAAGCTTTTTTTTTTATTCACAATCTCCTTTCCTTTCCCGCTTCTTCCCTTAGCTGCCATTTCAAAACCAAGTCAGCCAACCTCATCTACACCACAGCTCAGCTGGAGACACAGAAAAGAGCAGAGACACAAAGCGAACAATGGTAAGCCACAGATCTGTCAGTAATGAAGTCTTGTATGAATCACTGTGGGAATGTGATTCATGAAGTTCACAGCTGTCCTCAGAAATTCAGAGTCAGCTAGAATGTCTTCACTTAACCAATTAAGTTACTTTAAATCAACATTTTCTTATACTAACAATGAATCAAATGTGTAATGTGAAAGGGATCACTTGTAGTGAGAATTATGATCCAGTACTGCAGTATTCCCTCAGCTTTACTGAGCTTTGTAGCCTCCTTTAGCACATTGACAATGTTTACATGCATTTACGTTTTTTGCCCTAATTCCGAAAAAAAAGACACTATTCCGACTATGCTGTTTACATGGTGAATGAAAGTGAATATTCCACTAATATTCCTGTTTACATGCAGCCGTGCCTTGTGTGTCTTGGTTAAATTAGCTCTGTCTCTGTTTTCAGTTTTGTATTCCTACAGCCTGTTCTCATGAACCATTCGTTCAAAAAGCTACGAAAGGTAAAGCACTGTAATTCATAAGCATTCCACCTTTTTTTTATGCTGTATTACATTGACGGCCGATGTATAAGAAACTAAATTTAACCGTAATCTCCACCGAAGCAAACGGCAGTTCGTGGTGCTCTGTACCCGGGCCATGTCATGAAGCTCTATAGCAGCTTAAACAACTAGCAACTGCCGCTCGGCAGCATGGAGCTCGTAGCCAGCCAGCGTCACGTGATCAGCCGGCGGTCTCCTAATATCGTAGGATATCATATGTTTTGGTGTGCATACATTTTCGTACGATATCATTCATGTGAATGCGTTGATTTCTATCAACCTAATACCATGTTTTGTGATTAATAAATCATTAAAACTGGTGCATTTAATGTTGTTAACGATGCTGTCTGTGCTCTGTAATTGAGAAATGCTGATTAATTAATTAATCATGGCTTGTCAGATCGTACCAGTGTAGTAAAGTTCACACTACCATAACTGGTCATTTGCTGTTGGTAGAGCTCTGTTCTCAACATAGACACGACAGATCAACACAGACATTTTCAGCGGTGGAATGTAACTAGGTACATTTACTCAAGTACTGTCCTTAAGTACAAATGTTGAGGTACTTGTACTTTACTTGAGTCTTTTCTTTTCATGCCACTTTCTACTTCTACTCCGCTACATTTCACAGAGAAATATTGTACTTTTTACTCCACTACATCCATCTTTTTCAGCTTTAGCTACTTTACAATTTAAGATTTTTGCACACAAAACACATGTAGTTTATGAAAAGTCCAAAATTAAAAAATGTATGCCTACCAGACACTAGAAGACTTTGAACAGACTTTGAAAAGACTACAGTCTGACACCATCTCACATCTTAACATGTAAAGACTGGGGATCTTCCGGGTCACACATTGCAAGACTACGACTAGATTAGTTTTA
Organism: Perca flavescens; assembly: GCF_004354835.1. Taxonomy (NCBI): domain Eukaryota; kingdom Metazoa; phylum Chordata; class Actinopteri; order Perciformes; family Percidae; genus Perca; species Perca flavescens. The sequence continues at coordinate 42,479,757 of NC_041332.1, read as the reverse complement.
AAAGATTTAACCAAGCTAGCCAGCTACTGCTAGCGTTAGCTGGTAACTTAAGGGAAAGCTGCTTTCTGTCTGCGTTTATCCACCAATAAAACCCCGGTTGGAAAACACGCTTCAGAAGGGTAGAAGAAAGCAAACTTTCCCTCTTTAGCGTTTAGTTTATCGCGGCGCCATAGCAACCGTAAACAACACTGGCTCTAGCCGTTTGCTGCTTCCTGTTTGGAGGGAGCATACAGTGCGCACCCATTGGTTGTTGTCATGTTCACATGATTTAACTTCACTACCAAGACTTAAAATTTAGGGCGTTTTCACACCTGTAGTTCGTTTGCTTTGGTCTGAATCAGTTGGTGAGGTAGTAAACTTGGAGCGATTTGCCCTCGGTCGGTTTGGTTTGGTTTCACACCTGGAAAAATCCAAGCGTACCAAAATGTGACATTACAAATCAGGCAAGAACATCCAGCCCTCTTATTGGTCGGATATGCCTGACGGGGCGGGAGCAAGAAAGTAAATACAGGAAGAAGGTCCTGTGTTCTGGACTAGTGGTCAAACCAGCTCATTTCATTAAAATGATCAGACATTGTTTCGCAAGACATGTTATTACATCTGCTCTGGTCACCGAGACTTCGCTAACTGCTCTGCCGGCGTCTGTCTCCAATTTTAGTGGCAGCTGGCTTGACCACGGAGATACGAGTGACGGACGCTGAGCTTGACCGCAGTCTATTTCTGTGAGAGAAACACTGAAATCTGCTACAGTTTGCTGCTCTGCTGCATCGCAGATTGCTAAACACACCTGACTACAGGAGACACTAGCTCAGACTGGAGGAGTACATATTAGTTGCTGCGGTTTGAGTACGGATCACGTTCGCACCACAAACAAACCGCTCCAGAGTTTGATTGAAAGCGTACGGAGACCACCTCTCCAAGCAGGTCTCGGTACGCTTGTTTGGTCCGCTTTTGGTGCGCACCAGAGTTCGATTGCCACGGTCTCACCTGCCCAAACAAACCGCACCAGCGGGGCAAACAAACTCTAGTTCGATTCAACCGAACTACAGGCTGTCGGTGTGAAAACGCCCTTATTACACCATACACCATAACACCATAATATCAAACACGTTTCCGTGTTTCCTTTAGGATTTTTTTTAGCAGTGGGGGCAGGTCTGTCCGAATAGCAAACGCCGTTTGGTGGAGCTGGTCGTTTAGTAGTTGACTCGGAAGAAAGCGAACGTTTTGACATCAACACAACAGTATGTGGAGTTAAACTGGACGGGCCCAATAACCTCTGAATAATTAGGGCCCGAGCGCCGACAGCGGCGAAGGCCCTATTGAAACTGAAGGAATTATTTTTTTTCTTTTTCCCATCAAATGAATTGGCTTTTTGAGGGGCTTAACATATTCAAAAACTCACCAAATTTGGCGGTCGCATCAAGTCTGGTGAAAATGTCATTAGCGCCATACCCTAAACCCAACAGGAAGTACAAAATTAGTGCAATTTTGGCCATTTCCACATGTCGTACTTTAAAGAACTCCTCCTAGAGATTTCATCCGATCAACTTCAAACTCGGTCTGTGCCATCTTAAGACGTTAAAGATGAAAAGTTGTTAAAAGAAAAACTTTTCGTCATAGGGCGTGGCCGTGGCGGGGCGGCCATTTTGTGCGTTTCGCCACCGAAACAGGAAGTGGGTGTAACTCGAGTGTACATTGTTCAACTGGCTCAAAACTTTTCAGGATTCATAAGAGTCCAACCCTGAGGACAAATAAAGGCCGATATTTACTTAAAGTCATAGCGCCCCCTAGTGGCAACAGGAAGTAGGCCTAAAAGTCAAGGTGCTATACTTTAACAAACTCCTCCTAGAGATTTCATCCGATGGACTTCAAACTAGGTCTGTACCATCCCAACACCTTAACGATGAAAAGTTATTAAAAGAAAAACTTTTCGTCAGACGGTGTGGGCATGGCGGCCATTTTGAGTGTTCAGCGATGAACAAAGAAGTTGTTGTAACTTGAGTGTACGTTGTCGTATCTGCCCGAAATTTCTCACGATTGCAAGGGTCCATGCCTGAGGACACCTACAGGCCAAAATTGACTTTTGGTCATAGCGCCCCCCGCTGGCACCAGGAAATCTGCCTTATATGACAAACATCATCCGATTTACATGAAACTTATAATGTGTGGTCTACATGTGATACTGAGCCACCCCCTATAATATGACCACGCCCAATTACTCAGGCCACGCCTCCTTTTATAACATTTGAATCGTTTAAGGTAGAGTCTTGTGTGAGGTGTCATTGAACTCAGCAGAGAGCTCCTTATTCATTGGTGATGGTTTGTCCCACCCCCTATGTTCAAGCCACGTCCCCTTTTATAACTAATGACCCGTTTGATGTAGACCCTTGTGTATCATTGAACTCAGCACAGACTTCCTTTTTAATTGGTGATGGTTTGACCCGCCCCCTACGCTTTTGCCACGCCCCTTTTCACAGCTAATGAACCGTATGACGTAGAGTCTTGTGTGAGCTATCGTTGAACTCGGCAGGGAGTTCCCTTTTCATTGTTGACAATTTGCGGCATCTGAGTGCCGCGTGAATGCACGGTCGCAAGGAGCGGCATGCGGTAACTCCGACGCGCGCAGAGGCGCGAGGGCCCATCCATCGCTGCTTGCAGCTTTAATTCTACTTGTTGTTAAATTGTAATGTGAGCAGCATCCAACAGGGGGTGCATTATGTCGGCAGGATCATTTAAAAGGCAACCACGGCTAATTGTGCGTCTGCCCTATTTCCGATACCGTGGCAGAAGAAATGTTGCCATGGCGCACCGCCACAATAAAATCAATATAGAGGATAGACCCAAAACCCATTTGATTCATTACAGACCATAAGAAAGGCCACTCAAGATGGGAAGAAGACTGACTTGGACTGAGTTTAATGAGGAAAGTAGTCCGCGACAGTGAAATCGCTTGAAAAATCGTCTATTTTGATCGTTTCCAGTTTCTAAAAAGTGAGGATTTTTCTGCATCGAGTACTTTTACTTTTAAGGACAATGCAAGGATGCAGGAATTTTACTTGTAACATAGTATTTTTAAAGTGTATTAGTACTTTTACTTAAAGGAGAATTCCGGCCAATTTTTACGTTAATCTTGATCGCTATAGCTACGCGAGTACTTTCGATAGAAAAAACCCCGACCCGAATCAGTGCAGGTAACACTGAGAAGCTGCAGCTACGTACTACAAGCGTCCCCTGAGCTAAAACGGCAGTGCTCGGGGCAAGATTTAGAGTGCCTTTGTGCCTCTTAACAGACACAAAATGCAATTAATATGTCTGTGCCACAAGAACAGGGCCCTTACGTGTCAACAAGATGCGTTTTCAACTCAGACATTGTTTAAATTCACCTACCCTGGTCCCTGTCTCGATCCTGCCAGTAGCTAGCTTGCCCTGCTAGCCGTTAGCTGCTAGCTGCCGTTTGGTGAGTGTATTCCGACAGGCTTCTGTGATAATCATCCCAAAAACAATCCACGGAGCGGTGGTGGTGTGGCTATGTCCTCCAGAGGACAGGTCATGTCATGTCTTGAAGTGTATTCCCCCCTAAAAAAAACAATAGTGCGGTAGTAGCTGTTAGCTGCTAGCTGCCCTCCAGTGAGTGTGTACAGCCAGATAGCTGTTAGCCGTTAGCTGCTAGCTGCCGTCCGGAGAGTGTATTCAGCCAGGCATCTGTGCTAATCATCCCAATAAAAATCCACGGAGCGCCCGGTGGGTTGGTGGATATCCTGCAAAGGACAGATCATGCCTTTGCAGCGAAAGGTTTAGATTATTTCCCCCTCAAAATAGGTAATTGAGCACTGTAGTGGTTATGACCACTGGTTATCAGTGACTATGTAACTACATGGAAACGGGATAAACGATGTCTGTGGCTTGCACAGTAATAGCGTTACTGAAGCCTAGCTGTTGCATCGCGCGGTCTCCTGGGAATTCAGTTGTAGCAGAAAAAGGTAAACAGTAATTTGCAGATTGGAGCGTAGTGTGTGTGAAGAGTGAAAAGCGGAGTTGTTTATAACGGAAGAAGCTTGGAGTATGAAGAATATAGCAGATATGCAACACACGGAAGAGCCTTTTGCGTTTGATGGTCATCCTTATTTATTCGAACCAGAGTATACAGACGAAGAACTAGCCTCAAGAGTTGGAAAGAACGAGACTGACAGACAGAGGGGAAACAGGCAGATGAACTTGCTGCTCCAAGCACAAGCTAAAGGTAGCCTTCAGTAACTGGGGGACATAGCCACACCACCGGGCGCTCCGTGGATTTTTATTGGGATGATTATCACAGATGCCTGGCTGAATACACTCACCGGACGGCAGCTAGCAGCTAACGGCTAACAGCTATCTGGCTGTACACACTCACTGGAGGGCAGCTAGCAGCTAACAGCTACTACAGCACTATTGTTTTTTTTAGGGGGGAATACACTTCAAGACGTGACATGACCTGTCTTCTGGAGGACATAGCCACACCACCACCGCTCCGTGGATTGTTTTTGGGATGATTATCATAGAAGCCTGTCTGAATACACTCACCAAACGGCAGCTAGCAGCTAACGGCTATCAGCTAGCAGGGCAAGATAGCTACTGGCAGGATCGAGACAGGGACCAGGGTAGGTGAATTTAAACAATGTCTGAGTTGAAAACGCATCTTGTTGACACGTAAGGGCCCTGTTCATGTGGCACAGACATATTAATTGCATATTGTGTCTGTTAAGAGGCACAAAGGCACTCTAAAACTTGCCCCGAGCACTGCCGTTTTAGCTCAGGGGACGCTTGTAGTACGTAGCTGCAGCTTCTCCGTGTTACCTGCACTGATTTGGGTCGGGGTTTTTTCTATCGAAAGTACTCGCGTAGCTATAGCGATCAAGATTAACGTAAAAATTGGCCGGAATTCTCCTTTAACTAAAGGATCTGAATACTTCTTCCACCTGTGACACATCAATAATACACACTACATTCTGTACCCAGTTGGTTAAACAGCCTCAGACATCAGACGCATCAGCAAGCCAAAGCATATGCATGGATACAGACAGTAAAGGCCTCTTAAATGATCTAATGTCTGTAGTAGTATGAACAAGGTTGATGTTGGACAGAGGGGACAGCAATCTGTAACACCCCGAGAGGACAGTGGTTGCTTTAACCATCCTGTAAAAGCCTCAAACAGATAATGGCTGAACTGACAAATTAAAGCTGTTCTTCAAGGCTAAAAAAGCACAAATGACTTACATCTAAAAGATGTGCAGTACATGCTGCTACAGAAATTCCTCCATTCTAAATACCTTCTGTCAAAACACTTGGACATAACCTTGTCAAAAAAGGTTGTGGCAACCTGTACAGGAATAATAACTACTTTCTCACCTTTCTTGCTGAAGACATCTGACTTGTCAAACAAAGGTGGAACTAATGATGATGGCTCCATTCCATTTACGTGTGCTACTAAGCCAGAGTATTTACCGTGGCAGGTCCCTGCTACTACTATTATTTCTAGTCATAGTTATATTATCTTTATCTGTACTATAATAGCTACTGTTCATCCTACCAATTGCAATAATTATTATGAATCATATTTCTGTATGTCAGTGTCTCTGTGTCCCAACCGGCAGCGGCAGATGGCCGCCCACCTAGAGTCAGGGTGAGTTTTTCCTCGCCACTGTCGCACCAAATGCTTGCTGTCATGGGGGGAATTGTTGGTTTTTGTAAATTATAGGATGTGGTCCGGACCAACTCTATCTGTAAAGTGTCCTGAGATCATTCCTGTTGTGATTTGACACTATAAATAAAATTGAAATGAACTGAATTAGCACCGTGCCCCCAGCAAGATTGCCGGGATTTGAAGCCAATTTGACATAGTGGCCAAACAGTGGAATTACAACTCCCGGTCTACCTAGCTGTCTGGATTTACCCTGCAGAGATCTGAGGAGCAGTTAACCATAGTCCTCAGAAATCTACCGGAGTTTAAAATGCCAAAGCTGAAGGTGACGGACAATCCGGCCGAAATGAGGGACATCTGGCGGAACCTCCGGTGGCACCGGAGCAATCCCAGAAAGGAAACGTCTTTGATATAGACTACTGTAGTTGTAGCCTCATTGTGCGGACATCATTGTCTTCTAAAAATAACTTAATGTGCATCACTCCATTGTGAAAGGACTCTCAAAGGTCTCCTGAAACATCAGGGTAATAGGTGTAATCCTGTTTCTGAGCTCACCGGCTACCAGATGCTACCAAAGGAAGTGACTCACCTCCGGCCATGTAATGTCAAGTTGTGATTAGATTTCTGCAGGGCCAGCAGCAAATGTTTTACTCTTCATACAGCTTGCTGCACACTCATTAATTCAGAGTTCTTAGAGCGGGGCGGGCCTGGTGAAGAGGGCTCCTCTGGGGCTGCTGGTTGGTGAGTAAAGAGCCTGAGGTCAGCGTCCCTGCTGTTATGATATCCTCTCTTTCCTGAGAGGCTGGACAGATAAGAGGGTGCATGTAGTCCCTAGGGGAGGGGACGATAGCTAATGGCTTCCAATTGATCATGGTGTGGCAGATAAGAGTGAGCACAACTGGACCCTAAAGCATTCTGGGTTAAAGCTGAACGGTGGACATATGTGCAGCGGGAAAGTTAAGATCACGTGGCAGAGAGTGAAGAGGTTTGGAAGAGATTGTGTCGCTTTACTCGCCATAGCCCAGGGACCAGAGGGCTGGACTACGACACGAGATTGATGGAGTAGCGAGTTATGTTTAGTCTAAAGCCTGAGTTTTCTTTGTAAGAAGGTGGCTCTCTTTCAACTTGGCTAGATCCCCACCGTATCTTATGCTGCACGGTCAGCTAACCTGGTCGGGATCAGTTTTTGTTCCGAGTTTGGGTTTGAAACCGGCTAAAAAAGTAGGGCTGTGCAATCAATCGAATTTTGATCAGGATTTCGATTTTGGCTCCTAATTATTTTGCACATTACATTTTGCAAGTAAACTCTTAATTTGTCTTGTGTTCTGAAGTGCCATTTAAACGTACAATATGTAACTTTCTGCCGCTAGGGGTCTCTCAACCAAAACAATGGACGGTAAAACTTGACTTTTGATGACCTTGGGAAGTTGCATGGAATTATGGGAGTTTTTAGTGTTAAACACCTTCGCTGCCGGTTAGAATGCATCAGTTCACGGACGAGTTTACCCATTCAAGTTTATTCACGTTACGTTTATTCATGTATTTGTAATAAAATAGCTGCAGTTTCCCCAACATAATTACGTTTTTCTTGATTAGATTTTTATTTGTAGCTGACCAGTTAGCTAGTGAAGCAGCAAGCTAACAGTAGCCAGCAGCTAAAACACAAAATATTTCACATGTCAATGTCACCTTTTGGATGGTTTCAACACTGGGGCGGACGGGGTTTGTTGTAATGCTAGCTAGCTACTAAACGAGTCTGAGAGACGGGTGTGGGTGGGGATTGTCGGGAGAATCTCCGCGACAGCGAGCCAGGACGTTCGATGCCTGTTGTGCAGCAGCAGAACATCTCCCAGCTGCCCGGAATGATCTCCCCTTCACTTTTTCACTTCATCTTAACTTTTCGTTTTGGTGCTTAACCCACCTTTTGTCGGGTTAATTTAGCTAACCGTAAAGACAGCTAAACGCGAAGGGGGGAGAAATTCGGCAAGGAGGAGATTTTTGGCACATACACCGGTAGCGCTACGGAGATGTAGCTAGCTACCGCTATGGATGGCCGCTGTTGTGACTCGGTGCTGGGTCTGATATAGTCTGTTTCCCGAAGTTTAATTAAACTGCCGTTAGCGTCGTAAGCACCAGGCACTGGAGATAAGTTCTGGCAGGGGGGTTGCTGTAATGAAAGTAGCTGGCTGATAGCTGACTGGGGGCTAACGGTAACTAGCTAGCTATAGCCTATGTCCCGGGGCTGTTGTCAGCTGTCATCCCGACTGAGTCTCTCTGCGCCGGGGGAGTGAGGCAGACAGACCGGGGTGTGCTAATTTGGCTAAATTAGCATTAGATTAATCGTCTATCTATACAGCTAACGTTAACGTTACTAGTGAAGTTATTCGTGGGTTAGCTCAGTCCTGTTAGCTGTGGTCAAAACAGTCATACTAAAAATAACTTTATTAGCGTGTTGAATGATGTTGTAACCTCATAATGTTACCCACAAAGCTTTAGCATCAACGTTAGCACATTGTAGTAACGTTAAGCTGGTATCGATATTGAACTTTCAAAATAGACAAGGTCTCTGTTGTATTACTGTGATAAAAAGTGGGATGTAATTAATCACAAAATGATGCTGTATGGCAAAAAAAAGCAGTATTACGGTTACAAGTATTTTTTTTCTGTGACATTGTATGATTTACAATTACTCATGAACGTATCATCTTGGTGCCAGTGTTCTGACAGAAGTTACGAGTAACTACACAGTGAAAGGTTATATGACGCCACTGACGGGCGACTAAATGAAACGTGCCGTGTCTGAAAATAAAATAACAGATTTCTCTGGGTTTGACATTTGGTGGAAACATTTGGGATAGTGTAAGAACATTACTCATAAAAATATATAACATAGGTATGGTCGTTTTTAGACATTTTAAAGAAGAAATGTTACATAGTTCAAGGTGTTTTTACTGTTAATTTGTTTAACTGTTTCACTGTTTTTTTTATTTCAATAAATCCAACATCTTTTCAGTAGTCAATGAGTAATCATGTTAAATAATCGTGATTTCAATGATGACCAAAATAACTCTGATTATGATTTTTTCCATAATCGAGCAGCCCTATTAAAACGCGTTGTCCACTAATAATCTATGGAATATATATTTGAGTGATACAGATTCTCAGCTGAGGGAAAACACAAACTAGAAAATCTGAGTAAGAATAGGTAACTGTTTTATTTTATTCACAAATCTGCTGTTGCTCTCTGGCCATTTGCCCACGCTGGCTCTAAAAGAAGCATCTATAAATCATGCATTAATAGTTCACTATATTATTAATCAGCATGACATTTAGTTGCATATAAAATGTGGTATAATTCCTTCAGACCATAACATTACCACTTTGGATGATGTTTTTATGCTTGCTCCTGATTTGCTGAAGTCCGTTTTACACTAATGGTATATTGCAGCTAAAGTGATTTCCACGTCTCCTTCATTGTGGGACCGTGTCAGACTTAATTCTTTAAAACGTTTAAATTTGCTGCATCAAGTTTAAAGTGTCAGAGTTGTAGAATGAGCAGCTGTTACATTAGAAATAAACTGTTGAATACATACATTAACTTGTGAATTTACACAATGGCAATTTCTGCCAGCATTTCTCTCTTGCCCTGTTTGCAGCAACAGTGTTGCTTTTTGCTGCAATATTCAAGACCAAGAACAATTCCGGGATTGTTTAGGTGCCGCTGGAAATTCCGCCGGATGTCCCTCATTTCGGTCGGATGTTGGATAATTTCTGCTTTCTTAGTTAACTGCTCCTCAGATCTCTGCAGGGTAAATCCAGACAGCTAGTTAGACTATCTGTCCAATCTGAGTTTTCTGTTGCACAACTTAAACTGCTTTTGAACGTACACATGTTCCACCAAAACAAGTTCCTTCCTGAGACTATTTAGCAGAGGCACCGTTGCTCCATCTGGCGCTTAGCGCCGCCCATGACGACTGTGATTGGTTTAACGAAATGCCAATAAACCAGATCATGTTTTTCTTCCATCCCTGAATGCTGTGTGGACTAGCCAGACCCTCCTCCACAGTGCTGTGGGAGCACGCACAGAGCCTGAAGAAGAAAGCCTGGGTTAAAGGACAATTCCGGCGCAAAATGAACCTAGGGGTTAATAACACATTACCGGTACCAAGTCGTTCTCTGGGATATGTTTTCATGTTAATCAAATGTGACCAGTTTTAGCGCAAACCGCTAATTAGCCATTCGGTACACAGGCAGGTGCCATCTTGGGAAAACAGCCATGACCAGTCGAATGACAAACGCCGTGTAACCAGTAACATAACTCAAACGCGGCATAATAATACACCCCTCAGCTGAATTTTATTCCACCATCAAACTCCAAACTTCTTGCTTATTACCAGGTGTTTTACAGCAGCTCTAGCTGACTTTACAATGACTTTCAGTCCACATATTGGTTGACATTCCCACATTTATGTCAGATGCATCGCTGAAATGTCTTAACTATGGTTAACTTTTGATCTAGTCCCAGCAGCAGACATGTTATTGTTAAGATTGAAATTACTCAATAACTATTGGACAGATTGCCATAAATGGAACAGATATCCATTTTCCCTCAAGATGAATATCTTTGGTGAGCCCATTATTTGGTGCCATTATCAGGTCTAAATTTCAATTTGTCCAGTATTTTAGTTTTTTACCAAATAATAAATGCTAAACTAATGACATTCCCATCAGCCTCAGCTGAAGTGGGGTAAGTGCTAATTAGCAAATGCTAGCATGCTAACAGTGTTTAAGTGCTAATTTACACACTAAACTAAGATGAAGCTTGCGCTGGTTGCCAACGCTAGCATTTAGCTCAAAGCACTGCTGTGCATAATCCTTGTGAGCCACCAACATGACATGTTTTTTTTTTCTCCCATTACTCCCATTTTTTTTAGATTCAGGGTGAACTATTATATAGCATTTTCAGTTTCATACTTGTATTCTGTGTTTGTACTACAACATGTTTACATACTTTAATGTTCAAAAAACACTATCTTTCTCATACTGCCCATGGCGGCTGCTCCTGTACTCACCCACTGTCTGATGAGCCCCCCACCGAAAAAGCCCAGTCTGCTCTGATTGGCCAGTGTGTGTCAGCATTGCAGAGTCTCCTGGAATCCCCGCTCCACTGTTGTTTTACCCGTTGCAGCTGGAGACTGACTGCAACGGAGTATATAGCAATACTTTGTACCATGAAAAATCGTATCATATCATAAAGACTTCTAAACAAACAACCGTCAAAAATCGCAGATAAAAGCTTCTGAACCAAATACTACCCAATCGGATATGTTTCAGCAGACATGCGACCCAGAATTGGGGGAAAATTATTATTAATTATTATTATTGGCAGCCAAGATTACAGCTATCTGGTGTTAGCATGCAGCTACTTAATAGTTATCAGTAGGCTAATGTTAGATTGTACTGGAATGTATAGCAGCACTTTCTACCGTCAAAAATCACAGATAAAAGCTAGATGACATCTTTTACTGCCGTTAGCGTGTAGCTACATGCGACAATGTTAACACCGCAGTAGCTTAAAAAACACTCCAGAAGTTCCTGCGTAGAGCAGATGAGCAATAATAGAAGGCCGGCTAAGTGTTACGTGACACATAGCCGAGAGTAGAAAAAACGTTTGGACCAGTTGGAAATCTGAACGTTTTAGCACACAGGGATTTCTCTGAAATACGTTTACCTCATTATTTGAGCTCTATAATGATGTTTGACAATTTGTTTTGGCCACGTTTAACATGAAAATCCAACATTATAACATTAAAGATATGACAGAAAATACGGATAAGCATAATGTGTCACCTTTAAGAGAAGCAGTACAGTGCTTTCTAAATGTGCTGTTTTTTTTTTTTTTTGGAAAGGGTGTGGGTGGAAGGAACAAATTGAAACATTTTCAAATGAATCCACATGGGAATTGGACACAGTTTGATGCTCTTAATTCATGACCAACCTAATTAATTTCTCCTGGGTTGCTCCTCAAGTCATTTTTAATCACTTTTTTATCTGTTTTTTTGTTACAACTGTAACAACACTTGCTAAAGAGTTGAACTGTGTTACATAAGGCCCACTATCCTCATGAGGAATCACAGGCTGAATATTGTATACTACTGCCACTGCCGTCGCGTCTATGAACCTTTTGATTTAAATTATGTTTATTCCTTCCATATTTCTTCTGTCAGGCGTGTCAGTCTTGTTGCGGTACCTCACTATCACTGAATGATGGATGTACAGTGAACAATGAATTTGTGGGCGATTTACATACCACCTGTTATTACTTTGACGAGTGCCGTGTCACTCCCTCCGTTAGGACAAAAACTAATTTTGTTGGTTGAAGGCACTTGCAGTGATGTTCTCAGTCACGACAGATCATAATTGCTTTTTCATAATTGTGGCCGGCTGTTCAAATGTGACAATTTTCCCCTGTTACTTCACACACAGAGAAATATACGCACACATATTTTATATGTCCCCAGTTCTTCTGGTCTTTTTCTATATCAAGCCCCCCTCAGTGGTTGATTCAGCTATCTATGAACATCAGGACTACTCTCCCCAAAAACCTTCCGATGCTCCCTACCAGACCCATCTGTTCAGAGTGACCTCCGGTGCTGGGCAGCTCCACAATACCTCCACACAGCCGGGGAACTGTTGGACCCACTCACCTTCCTGTTTGGCTGGCTGGCTGATTGCTGTTCTCTCTCTCTCTCTCTCTCTCTCTCTCTCTCTCTCTCTCTCTCTCTCTTGCACACACACACACACACACACACACACACACACACTTCTTTCTACCTTGCTTTACTTAGTATAAATATGAATATGCATAGCACTGTGTTGTGCACACAAAGGGGTAAGCTTGGCATGTGCGAATGCATACATAGTATAATGAATATGTCATTAGGATGCCATTCCATACATTTGTGAAAATTATGCATGGTAATGAGATATGTTACCATGGAGAGACCAAATGTTATAATGACGTACTTTATCCACAGCAACTGAACACTGGCATACATATTTTCACTGGCTCTTGGAGCTAAATGCTAATATGCTGATGGTAAGCAACTGTAATGTTCACCATGTTCACCATCTTAGTTTAAAGGTCCCATGACATGGTGCTCTTTGGATGCTTTTATATAGACCTTAGTGGTCCCCTAATACTGTATCTGAAATCTCTTTTATATAGACCTTAGTGGTCCCCTAATACTGTATCTGAAGTCTCTTTTATATAGACCTTAGTGGTCCCCTAATACTGTATCTGAAGTCTCTTTTATATAGACCTTAGTGGTCCCCTAATACTGTATCTGAAGTCTCTTTTATATAGACCTTAGTGGTCCCCTAATACTGTATCTGAAGTCTCTTTTATATAGACCTTAGTGGTCCCCTAATACTGTATCTGAAGTCTCTTTTATATAGACCTTAGTGGTCCCCTAATACTGTATCTGAAGTCTCTTTTATATAGACCTTAGTGGTCCCCTAATACTGTATCTGAAGTCTCTTTTATATAGACCTTAGTGGTCCCCTAATACTGTATCTGAAGTCTCTCTTATATAGACCTTAGTGGTCCCCTAATACTGTATCTGAAGTCTCTTTTATATAGACCTTATTGGTCCCCTAATACTGTATCTGAAGTCTCTTTTATATAGACCTTAGTGGTCCCCTAATACTGTATCTGAAGTCTCTTTTATATAGACTTTAGTGGTCCCCTAATACTGTATCTGAAGTCTCTTTTATATAGACCTTAGTGGTCCCATAATACTGTATCTGAAGTCTCTTTTATATAGACTTTAGTGGTCCCCTAATACTGTATCTGAAGTCTCTTTTATATAGACCTTAGTGGTCCTCTAATACTGTATCTGAAGTCTCTTTTATATAGACCTTAGTGGTCCCCTAATACTGTATCTGAAGTCTCTTTCCCGAAATTCAGCCTTGGTGCAGAATTACAGCCACTAGAGCCAGTCCCACAATGAGCTTTCCTTAGGATGTGCCATTTCTGTGTCTGTAGCTATTGAGGAGGAGAGAGGGGGGGCAAGGTGGAGAGCGGGGGTGTGGCCTTGACCAACTGCCACTTTGCTCGTTTGAAAGCCATGATATCTCTCTCTCATGGGTGGGCCAAATTCTCTGGGCGGGCAAAGCAGAGAAAGGGGAGGTAACCTTGCCATTTCTAGCCACTGGGGGACCATATGCAGGCTGGGGGAACGCATATTAATGTTAAAAAAACCTCAAAGTAAAATTTTCATGCCATGGGACCTTTAAGAGTTTAGAGTGTTAGCCTGCTTAGATTTGCTAATTAGCATTAAAAACAAGGCTTTAGTTTTGCAAGTATTTTGTCAAAAATCGAAGTATTGGACAAATTGAAATGTCACGTGATGGCACTAGTCAAAGTCAGGAAAGCACCAATGTTATTACAAGTCATAACATCATTAAACAAAATATTATAATAATAGTTTCCCCCTGGAGATCATTAAGGTATGTCTTCTTCTTCCTATATCTTGAGTGGAACATGAGTATCTGTCTAAAATGTCTGCTGTCTAAAATGCCATAGCAATTCATCCAACAGTTTTATCAGGATTATCAAAGTCATTAGGTTTCCTCCTCTGGGAACCATGAATGTCTGCAGAAAGATCATGGCAATCCTACTTTTAGCTGTCTAGATATTTCAGTGTGGACCAAAGTGGTGGGTCAACTGGACCGAACGACCACCGGCCTCACTGTCATCACTGTCTGCTAACATGTAAGTGTAAAGTACCTGTATTAATAATAGGATTTATTATACAGCTACATTGGGTATTGCTGTTCAAATTATTACACACAGTAAGCCAAGTTGTCAGTTGTCACTCTTAACGAGGTCTATGAATGGATTCCTTGTTTTCAAAAACAGACTTTGTCTTTAAATTCTTCATATCAAATTTGAGTGCACTGAGAATCTTAAATATAGTCTTAAAATGTTGTTGCAGCACCTCTTCTGTGATAAACATACAGTAGAAGACCAGATTTCAGTTGTAGAATCAGGGTTAGATCTCAATAATGGGAAGAGGCAGCACCTAAGCTAAGATATAAAAAAAATAAAATGGTGTTTAAATTATGATATCTTTTTAGCCTGGATGCCAGCCGAACTTAGCCCCGCCCACAACATTCGAGGTCAGGAAGTTCTAGAATCTATGTATGTATGACCATGTCAGGCTAATATCTTTTGACTTTTTAATAGAAATCAGAAGAATGGGCATCATTGGTGATAAAGCATAATGCTGTATTAGTTTGTCTCTCCAGGATGCAAATTTGGGTTTTACTAGGATGGCAAAGGAATGACCAGCCCTACTCCACCTCTGAATGGCTAGCACTCGTTGCCTTCGTTGGTTAGGTTTAGGCATGAGGTGTGAGACTGGTTAGGTTTAGGGTAAGAATACCAGGGTAAGGCAATCAGAGGCAGAGCAAGGCAGAGTAGGGCAGGACATAGTCTATATCCATGACGTTCCACATCCGAGATTGCTCAGTTGAATTTTGCCAGAGGTACCAGGGGTATGCAGCAACAATTTAAGAAATAAAGTGTGCCAGACATCATCATGTATGGGCTTCAAATAATAAAGGTTTATTTTTAAGTATATCTGCCACTGTAGGCCTGCCATAATAATAATGATATGGTGTATATATATATACAGTGGGGGAAATAAGTATTTGACCCCTTGCTGATTTTGCAGGTTTGCCCACTTACAAAGAATGCAAAAATCTACAATTTTAATCATATGTACATTCTAACAGTGAAAGACAGAATCCCAAAGAAAATTCCAGAAAAATCACATCATATGAATTTATTAAAATTGATAACCATCTGATGAGGAAAAACAAGTATTTGACCCCCTGGACAAACAGCATGTTAATATTTTGTAGAAAAGCCATTATTGGCCAGCACAGATGTCAAACGGTTTTTATAGTTGGTGACAAGGTTTGTGCACATTTCGGCAGGGATGTTGGCCCTCCTCCCTGCAGACAGCCTCCAAATCATTCAGGTTCGAGGTTGTCGCCTGGCAACTTGAATTTTAAGCTCCCTCCAAAGATTTTCAATCGGATTCAGGTCTGGAGACTGGCTAGGCCACTCCAGAACCTTGATGTGCTTCTTCTTCAGCCACTCTTTTGTTGCTTTGGCGGTGTGCTTAGGGTCGTTGTCGTGCTGAAACACCCATCCTCGACCCATCTTCAGCTCTCTCACTGAGGGAAGGAGATGTCGGTCCAGAATTCCACGATACATGGCCCCGTCCATCCTCCCCTCAATACGATGGAGTTGTCCCGTCCCCTTGGCTGAAAAGCACCCCCAAAGCATGATGTTGCCACCACCATGCTTGACGGTGGAGATGGTGTTCTTTGGGTTGTACTCTGTGTTCTTTGCCCTCCAAACACGACGAGTTGAGTTGAGGCCAAAAAGTTCTATTTTGGTCTCATCTGACCACATCACCTTCTTCCAGGCCTCTTCTGAGTCGTCCAGGTGGTGAATGGCGAACTTCATGCGGGCCTGTACATGTTTCTTCTTGAGCAGGGGGACCTTGCGTGCGCTGCAGGATTTCAATCCATGACGGCGTAGTGTGTTACCAACCGTTTCTTTTGTGACTGTGGTCCCAGCTGCCTTCAGTTGATTCATCAGTTCCCCCCTTGTGGTTTTGAGATGATTCCTCACCGTTCGCATGATCAGGGACACCCCACGAGGCAAGATCTTGTGTGGAGGCCCAGACCGAGGGAGGTTGGCGGTGGTGTGGTGCTTCTTCCATTTCCTGATAACTGCACCGACAGTTGATTTTTTCTCTCCAAGTTGCTTTCCGATTCTCTTGTAGCCCATCCCAGCCTTGTGCAGATCAACAATCTTGTCCCTGATGTCCGTAGAAAGCTCTTTGGTCTTGCCCATGGTGGTTATGTTGGATGCTGGTTGTTTGGGTGTTGACAGGTGTCTTTTATACAGGTAACGAGGTGAGGCAGGTGTATTTGATGTAGATAATTGGTTCAGATTGGGGCTGTGTCTTAAAGAAAGACTAACTGGCTTGTAGGAGCCAGAATACTTGCTGTTTGTCCAGGGGGTCAAATACTTGTTTTTCCTCATCAGATGGTTATCAATTTTAATAAATTCATATGATGTGATTTTCTGTAATTTTCTTTGGGATTCTGTCTTTCACTGTTAGAATGTACATATGATTAAAATTGTAGATTTTTGCATTCTTTGTAAGTGGGCAAACCTGCAAAATCAGCAAGGGGTCAAATACTTATTTCCCCCACTGTATATATATATATATATACACATACATACATACATTTTTTTTTTTTTTTTTTTTAACAAGGTCTGTTTATTCAAGATTTTACAACATACCAAAAAAAAACAAAGGAGAACTGAAACAGTACAGTATACAACAAAACCCCAACACCACCCATCCCTCCACCCATCAGACAAAAATTATTGGATATATACAGTTAAAAAAAAAAAAAAAAAAACGTAGAAATTATTAGAAAAGGATACATAAATATACATACATACACAAACATACAAAAGTAATTTTGGGGCTGTATTCTCTACTTGATTTTTTTCAACAAATGTCAAGAAGGGTTGCCAGATTGCATAGAATCTCTGGACAGACCCTTGAAGAGAGTATCTTATTTTCTCTAGTTTAAGATACTGCATAATCTCCTTAATCCAATGAGAAAGAGTGGGAGGAAGAGAGTCTTTCCATTTAAACAATATTAATCTTCTGGCAAGAAGTGTGCAAAAGGCCAACATTTTACAATTATAGCTGCTCAGGTGTAAGTTCTGTGCTGTAACACCAAATAAAGCAAGAAAAGGAGATGGTTCTATTGGCAGTCCTATCGTTTCTGAAAATGCGTCAAAAATCAGTTTCCAAAAGTTATGCAAACTTGGGCATGACCAGAACATGTGTAAAAGGTTGGCAGGAGCTTGCCTACATCTATCACAAATAGGATCTAGTTCTGGTCTGAATTTAGATAACTTAACCTTCGACCAATGGAGTTGGTGTACCACCTTGAATTGTACAACCACATGACGTTGACAGATAGATGATGAATAGATCCGTTTAATAATTTTCTGCCACGTTGTCTCTGAAATTTGTTTGTTCAAATCTTTCTTCCATTCATTCTTTAAGTAATCTAAATCTGTCAGGCAATGCTGAGTCAGGAGGTTATAAATTCTACCGATGACTTGTTTGGGATCTTTTACTAACTTAAAAATAGAGTCTAATAGAGATGCAGGAGGGTATGAAGGAAAACAATCAGTATGTGAAACCAAAAAATTCCGTACTTGCAAAAATCTAAAGAAGTGGGACCTGGGAATCTTAAATCGAGGAACCAGCTCATCAAAAGATGCAAAGGTGTTCTCAATATAAAGATCTTGCAATGTGCAGATCACACTCTTAACCCAGATATCGAAGGCTTTATCTAATATTGAAGGGATAAACATAAGGTTTTTACTTAATGTGGCACATAAGGAGAGGCTACAAAGAGCAAATGCTTTTCTAAATTGATTCCAAATTTTATAGGGTTGGAGGAATAGTGAGAGGCAGGTTCAAGCATTGGAAGTACAGAGCACATTAAAGAGGATAAAGAGACAGATTTGCAGGAAATTTTCTCCAAACTAAGCCATTTAGGGGTGTCAGAGCTATCATTATACCTCATCCAATAAGTCAGTCCTCTAATATTGGCCGCCCAGTAAGAAAACATAAAATTGGGGAGTGCCATGCCAAATCCCCAAATATTTAATCTTTTTGGTGGTGACTTTAAAAGGAGTCGAATTGAAAGAGATAAGTGTAGCAGCTGCATTGATTGGCATTAACTCGCTTTTTTGAAGATTTATTTTGTAGCCAGAAATCCTGCTGAATCTTTCCATTATGTTCAATAATTTAGGGAGACACGTCAAGGGATCTGATAAATACAACAATAAATCGTCCGCATAGAGCGAAATTTTGCACTCCACATCTCCCCTACGAATTCCTTTAATAAAAGTGTCTTGCCGCACAGCTATAGCCAGTGGCTCGATTGCGATGGCAAATAGAAGAGGGGATAGCGGGCAGCCTTGCCTGGTGCCTCTTTGTAAACTAAATGGGGCGGATCGATTATTGTTAGTGCGAACCGCTGCCATTGGGGAGGAGTAGAGAATCTTAACCCACAATATAAAATTAGGCCCAAATCCAAATCTACCTAGAGTGTAGAAGAGGTAGTCCCACTCCACCCGATCAAAGGCCTTTTCGGCATCAAGTAATAAAAAAATCTCTGGTATGTTGGGTGAGGAGGGACTGTAAATGATATTTAAAAGATTCCTAACATTAAAAAAAGAGTACCAATTCTTTATGAAGCCAGTCTAATCTGTGGAAATAATGGAGGGAACGAGCGCCTCAATACGACGGGCTAGCAGTTTCGCAAGAATCTTAACATCTGAGTTCAGGAGGGAAATCGGACGATAGGAGCTGCACTGAGAGGGACTATACATACTTTTTTCTTGTACTGTATTTTCATTACAATAAATAAATCATCATTGATGGCATTTGAGCATATGTGTTGCGGATGTTTAAATTTGCGTTCTGATTTGTTTACTACGTACCCGCTGTCAGACATAGGCTAATTATTATATTTTCCATCTCTGTCTGCACTATTTTTTCTCCAAAAAAGGACACAGTGAATACGTTGGTCAACAGAACTTCAAACCATACTGGAAATTTAGTTTTGTGTGGTCCAACTAATAGAACTCCTACCTGATGTCATCACTGGTCTCATCTCTACGTGATGCCATCACCCACCTCATGTCTGTCTCATTCACTCCTTGCCTGTGTTCTTCTCCACTAAGACATATTGTCAAACAAACATTATGTAATAGATTTTCCATATTAATAATAAGAAATGAATTGTTGGTATCAAGTGGCTCCCCCTACACTTCCACCTAATGTTAGACCTACCTGTTGCCTTCCCCTGTCTTTCCTGATGAGCCACCATCCTCACACCTGAATGAAATGAACTCACTGTTAAATATAGCAACCTCAATTCAATTCTTAAATCAGCCTAGTGATGGCATCAGATAAGACAAATACTACGCAGTAAGGTTGTGCTGCTGTTGAAATTACATTCACGTTTTCACAAATATGGTGAGCCTCTTAGCACAGACCTTTAAAGAGAGAGATGTGACACTAATTACAGCTACCATGTCACCCAACAGATGTAATATAGCCTGTGTATGTCTGACAGCTAATGGTAAAACAAAATATATGCATGATTCCATAGTACCAGAGTTATTGCATTAGTTATGTTTTCCAGATTAGTTTTATCTACTGTACATGCTACCTTATATTTACCAGTTTTCAGCTCTGTAATCTCGGTTTTGCATATTCTAAACTAGCTGTAAACTCCATTTTGGCTGCTACATTCCCAGTGTTAGCAAACGCTAGCTAGTCTGTTAACGTGAATATTTACAAGCCTCCAAGCACAGTTGTTACACTTTAAATCCTACCTGTTGCCTTTCACCATCCACTTATTTAATTTAAATTGTTTTGCTTTATCCATCTTTTTCCATAGACAACAACTCACTACTGTAGCGGCTGCTCGCTCAGCGCTCACGGCGCCCCCGCTCGCAATATTACCACCTTTCAATAGCCCGGGTCTTGGCGTGGCCATAGTAGGGAGTGCCCCCCGCTCCCTCTTCTACAGTATGTCAAAACTCTATGATAGAATCTTATGAGATAGGGCGCCTACTCAAGCCTGTTAGTCTTCTACAATGTTATGTAACATTGAGGAAATGCAGAAATGATTTAGAAACGCACAAAAGCAGCTACATATAAAAAATTATTTTAAAATCAATTTTTTTTTTTTTTTACCATCACTTTGGCGCCCCCATGGTGCTGCGCCCCTATGCGCCGCATATAGCGCATACCCACTTTTTGCGCCACTGATCATTTAAACCGGATATCCGTTACCTTGGGCTTCCTTTGTGTTGGCATTTTAAACTCTGGTGGATTTGTGAGGACTATGGTTAACTGCTCCTCAGATCTCTGCAGGGTAAATCCAGACAGCTAGCTAGACTATCTGTCCAATCTGAGTTTCTGTTGCACGACTAAAACTACTTTTGAACGTACACATGTTCCACTAAATCGGAGACTATTTTGCAGCGGCATCGTTGCTCTGTCCTGCGCAAGACAATTGTGATTGGTTTAAAGAAATGCCAATTAACCAGAGCATGTTGTTCTCTCATCCCAGAATGCTGTGTGGACTCACCAGACCTTGCTCTACAGCGCTGTGGAGGAAGGTCTGGCAAAGCGAGACTAGGCTGGACATGCCTTTGCCATCCTAGGAAATGCAAATTTGCCTACAGCAAAAGCTTGTGTAAGTCACTCTTTATCGATATATCAACTTTTTCGCCTCAGCCAAGCATAAACACGTTTTGCAATATTTCAAATGTTTAAATAAAAATATATAACCATTATTTAACTAGGAGATCACATTGAGATTAAAACCTATTTTGTGAGACCTAACCAAGACAGGGTCAGAGCATCCAACACATAACAGGACAACATCATCAGATCACAACAGCAACAATAGGTAGGACAAAATTTACTGTGGCTAGCAGTGACCACTTCCATTGTTCTAAGATTAAAATCAGAAAAAAGTGCATAAAAACAGGTGGAGGGGACCACACTGTGTAACATGTTCTTTCATTGTGATGAACACACACTGTATTTTATTTTGAGTCAATCCCACATACACTGTCCTGATGCCCTTATTCTCTATAAGTGCCATATGTGTATTAATCAGCAGCGGAAAACTCGTTTGCTTCAGTGTGAGTAATGTTTACTGCACACTACAGCGCCCAGCTGTTTTATCCAATTACTTTGATGAAATTATATATTTATGAACTATTGCCTATAGTATTATGTCTATAGATAATAATGGACTCAGGGTTGAGACACACTAACATATTGTTTTTTGTTCATGGGATTTGTTGACCATAAGAAAAATATAGAATTACACCAACTTTATCCTTTCATTAACATGCTGACATGAGCAATATTGGATTATTAGCTCATTAGAGCATCCCAAAATAACATCAAGATCAGAGTACCAGTATTATTCTATAACAGGTGATTTTTCTTTCATAATGAATTGTTGACTTTCCAAGGTAAGGTTTTCTGCCCTTCATCTAAACAAGTTAATACTATATTGACTCCTGCAAAGTATGTTTCCAACAGAGGTTCCAGAGATGCTTTTGAAGACCCTCTGATATTAAAATATAGGCCAGTCAATAATGATGAAGTAAGATCTATGTGTTGGGAGAAGAAAGTAAAGTCTCAAATGGATTAATCATAGATACTTATTAGACTCCTATAGTACCTGTCAACGTAATAGCTGTCAATGATTACTTTGTGTATTCCCCAATTTGTTTAACCCTTCTGTTGTCTTCCTGTCGACCATGCAACTTTTTGTTTTTCTGGGTCCAAATTTAAAGTTGAAACTCTTTTTTTCAACGCGGTGGTCGTCCAGAGCCGGGTACGGTATCTGATATAATAATAACATCCAAAACTCAAAGTTCTCTCTCAGTGGTTTCTGTGAAATGAGAAATACTTTCAAAATACCATTGTTTGAAAATACAAAAACGGCCAAAATACACGGAGCTACCTGTGGGGCCATATCCCCACTTAGTGGAAAAGTCACGCCACTCTTCACATTTTATATACTGTATATTACAAAATACGATTAGGCATGTATTTTGTCTCAGTCAAATGGCTCTCAGGGTAAATTTAGATGATTTAGATAGATATTAAAGTTTCTTCTCTACACAGGAACCTCCCATACAATTATCAGATAACATCTTCTTTTATTCAAACAGAGTAGATGTGTGTTAGGTGTTTATTTTTATCCACATTCCACTATCCTGCGGATCTGAAAATGACGGTAGTATCATGAATCCAATATGTTTCACATGGAGGGTAGCATATCCAAAACTAAATTAACCAGCAGCTATGCACTGTTTATAAAAAAGTATTTGCCTCTCTTTTAGTGACTCAGACATTTTGCTCTCCTCTTCAAGTAGGATTTTTTACATCGCAGTGCTTTCCCATAGATACGAGGTTGTGTTCATGGGAAAGCACTCCTTTTTACACAAAGGACACCGTTCACTGGATTAAATAGAGCTTGCTTCTTGGCAAGAGCAGTGCTTAGATCACGGTGAACTGATCCTATTTCTGTGGTATTTCATCTCATCTTGCTTCGCCCCTCCGGAACAACATCCTGGTTACGGTATGTAGCACAAAACAAATGGCCACACTACTACTGGCAGACTTAGAGCCAAGAGTGATGTGTGCTATAAGCAGCTAAGGTGTTCTATAAACCTCCAAACCTATTTCTTCTCTCAGTACTTCAGGTCCTTTGCAGTCCTTGGGCACATTTAAATTACATGAATACATACAATATATGTAGTAGCCCTGTCTCCCTTCAGCTAAGGGGTCCCTGGCCTAAATAAGATGAAGACCCCTATACTATACTACACTATAATATACTACCTGCAAAGCTAATGACATTCCCATTACCTTTAGTTCTACCTTGAGTTTTAGTGCTAATTACAAAATATTAGCATGCTAAAGCACCAAACTAAGACATTCATTAAATTCAATTAATTCAATTTTATTTATAGTATCAAATCATAACAAAAGTAATCTCAAGACACTTTACAGATAGAGTAGGTCTAGACCACACTCTATAATTTACGAAGACCCGACAATTCCAGTAATTTCCCCAAGAGCAAGCATTTAGTGTGACAGTGGTGAGGAAAAACTTCCTTTTAGGCAGAAACCTGGGACAGACCCAGGCTCTTGGTGGGCGGTGTCTGACGGTGCCGGTTGGGGGTGTGATGAACAGTGGCAATAATAGTCACAATAAAGATAATGGAACTATGACTGGAAATACTAGTTGTAGTAGTTCATGGTGTAGCAGGACACTGCAGGGCGTTACAGGGAGTAGCAGGGCAATGCAGGGCATAAGAGGGCATTGCAGGTCATAGCAGGACATAGCAGGGCGTAGCAGGACATGGCAGGGAGTGGGAGGGTACTGAAGGACGTAGCAGGGCGTTGCAGGACGTAGCAGGGCGTTGCAAGGCACTGTAGAGCGTAGCAGGGTGTAGCAGGGCATAGCAGGGCGCAGACCAGGGCCATGGCCACAGCTGCAACCATGATTTAGGTGCCACCATAATCCAAGGAAAACTTCTGGGCGAAAAAAAACAAACATAAGGACTCCGGGGAAAGAGCTCCCCAGAGCTCAATGTTAAGAAAGTTCACTTTCTACATGAACTAGTTCAAAGTTCAGTTCACAAATTTAAAAATGAACTAGTTCAGTTAATAGTTCATACTTCAAAATGTTGAACTAAGTTCACAGTTCCAAAAATGAACTAGTTCATAGTTCTTGTTTTCCATATGTTGCTGTGAGCTATTGTTTTTCAAAATTATTGCCACAGCCAATATAGAACCACAGACAGCAATTATTTTATCAGTTTTAACATTGAAACTATGCGTCAGATTTCACCTTCATATCCAATCAGTTCAATGTGCCGTTTCCGACTGAAGTGCAGATTTTCTTTTTGAAAGACGGCGGGCAAAGTTTGCACAGAAATGTACAATTTTTCCCATCCTCACCGACCTTGTCATAAAACTCATTTAAATGATCATACGAAGCCTCCTTGCTGCTTTTTGTTTTGATGACGCATGCGGCGGTGAGACACTGGTGGCTGGTGTTGCCAGATTGTTTTTGTTTTTTTCGCTACATATTAAGGCCTGTTTACGGTGTGTTTTAGCCGGGTTTTCGCCTGGAAGGCTCTGTAGAAATCTGCCGCCCTATTGGACGAAGTTACACTGAGAGAGCGTGCTGTTCACAGATACCAGAATGAACAAGTTCACAGTAACGTTCATCAGGCAGTAATACAGTACGTTCAGTTCATGTTCGCCCAAAATATGAACGAGTTCATGAACTATCGTTCAATGAACGCGTTCAGGCACAACACTGCCAGAGCTAGGTTAGTAACAAGCATTTCTGGGACATGGATGCACACAGAGGGAAAGAGAGAGGAGAGAGGGGCTCAGTGTGTCAAAGGAAGGAAGTCCCCTGGCAGTCTAAAACTATAACAGCATAATTAAGAGCTGGTGCAAGGCCAGTTCTATAAGGGTTGGTAGATGAATCTGACGACTATGAAGAGAAGCTGTGGGCCGGGCTAGGCGGACGCTGCAACTGCTAACTCCCTAACTATAAGCTTTATCAAAGAGGAGAGTTTTCAGTTTATTCTTAAATGAGGTGATGGTGTCTGCCCCCCTAACCCAGACTGGGAGCTGGTTCCACAGGAGAGGAGCCTGATAGCTGAAGGCTCTGGCTCCCATTCTACTTTTAGAGACTCTAGGAACCACAAGTAACTCTGCATTCTGGGAGCGCAGTGCTCTACTAGGACAATAAGGTACGATGAGATCTTCAAGATATGATGGTGCTTGACCATTTAGAGCTTTGTAGGTCAATCCTAGATTTTACAGGAAGCCAATGCAAAGAAGCTAATACAGGAGAAATATGATCTCTTTTCTTAGGTCTTGTCAGAACACGCTGCAGCATTCTGGATCAGCTGAAGAGTCTTAAGGGACTTATTTGAGCAACCTGACAGTAGGGAATTACAGTAGTCCAGCCTAGAAGTAACAAATGCATGGACTAGTTTTTCAGCATTGTTTTGAGACAGGATGTTCCTAATTTTGGCAATGTTACGAAGGTGAAAAAAGGCTGTTCTAGAGGTTTGTTTTAAGTGGGCATTAAAGGATATATCCTGATCAAAAATAATTCCTAGATTTCTGACAGTAGTGCTGGAGTAGAGTAGCTATATATTTGGATAATGAAGTTCAGAGGTGTTTAGGGCCCAGCACAATAATTTCGGTTTTGTCTGAGTTTAACATCAGAAAATTGTAGGTCATCCATGATTTTATATCTTTAATGCATGCTTGAAGTTTACCTAACTGACTGGTGTTGTCTGGCTTAATTGATAAGTATAATTGGGTGTCATCCGCATAACAGTGAAAGTTAATTGAGTGTTTCCTAATAATATTGTGTAGAGGAAGCATATATAAGGAGAATAGAATTGGTCCAAGCACTGAGGGAAGGTAGGATATCGGTCTATAGTTTGCTAAGACCTCAGGATCGAGGGTGGGTTTTTTCAGAAGAGCTTTTATCACAGCTACTTTAAGTGACTGCAGTACATAACGTGTTAATAAAGACATATTGATCATATCTAGTGATGAAGTGTTAACCACGGGTAGTGCTTCTTTAAGTAGCCTCGTTGGGATGGGGTCTAAGAGACAGGTCAATGGCTTAGCTGAAGATACCTTTAAAATTAACTGTTGAAGGTCTATAGGATATAAGCAGTCTAAGTATATGTCAGGTCTTGTCGTCCTTTCTAGCAGTCCTGCGTTTAAAGGTGAACCGTTAGGGGTTGAGGGCAAAAGGTGATGAATTTTATCTCTAATTGTTATAATTTTATTATTAAAGAAGCTCATGAAGTCATCACTACTCAGAGCTACAGGAATAGACGCTCAGTAGAGCTGTGACTATCTGTCAGCCTGGCTACAATGCTTGGGTTGTTCTTATTTTCTTTTATTAGTGATGAGTAATAGTCTGATCTGGCATTTCTGAGAGCCTTCCTATATGTTTTCAGACTGTTTTGGCAATCTAAACTAGATTCTTCCAGTTTGGTGGAATGCCAGTTACTGTCAAGTTTTCGCGAGATTTGTTTTAATTTGCAAGTTTGGGAGTTATACCAAGGTGCTAGTTTCTTTTGTTTCATCATCTTCTTTTTGAGGGGAGCACAACATTGAGTTAAATGCTGTTGGAATATCTTCCTTAAATTTTGCTATAGCACTGTCAGATAGGCATCTGGTGTAGAAGCTTTTATCTAATTTTGTATAGTCGGGTAGAAAGAATTCGAAAGTTATTAAAAAGTGGTCTGATAATAAAGGATTCTGTGGAAATACTATTAAAGCACAAGGTCGAGGGTGTGGTTAAAACAGTGAGTGGCCTTACGCACATTCTGACTAAAGCCATTGAATCTAGTAGTGCGTTGAAAGCAGTACTAAGGCTATAGTTGTCAACATCAACATGGATATTAAAATCACCTACAATGTCTGATTTTTTCAATGTTGGATGTTCAAGATTAAGAACAAGGCTTTGAAACAAGTTATAATTTAGTTTAGGTTTAGGATTAATTAACAGGCTTGAATCAAAGATGGCTGCAACTCCCCTTCCTCGACCTGACCCTCGAGGAATTTGAGTATTAGTATGACTGGGAGGAGTGAATTCATTTAGACTAACATATTCTCCATTGCACAGCCATGTTTCAGTAAGACAGAATAGATTAATTTGATTATCTGATATCAAATTGTTTACTAATACTGCTTTAGAAGACAGAGATCTAATATTTAATACTCCACATCTAATTTCCTATTCTGTTCTATCATTGCAGTGTTAGTTTTAATTCCAATTAGGTTGTTAAGTATAGCCCCTCTTTTGTTTCCTTTTGATTTAATTGGTCTGAGTCGGGGAACATATGCCGTCGTTATGGGACTATGAGTGGGCGACTGCTCCAACGGAAGCACAGAGAAGCGTGCAACGTTGCACCTCTGATTACTAATATCAACCTTGGGTTGTCATGGTTTGAATGGGATGAATGCCGTCTCTCCCACACCCTCCAGTTATTCACACAGCCCCACATCATTAGCTGGGCACCACGCCGACAACCAGCGGTGGAAGAATGACATGCGGCTGTACATGTCATCACTGATCAGATTTGGCAGGGGTCCAGAAAAAACTACTGAGTCAGACATTGTCTTTGCATATGCACAAAGTGACTCAACATTAATTTTAGTGACCTCCGATTTGCATAATCAGGGTATCGTTACCTCCTACGTGAAGTATGATCTTACTGTATTTGTGGTTACCTTTAGCCAGCAGCTTTAGATAGGATTCTACATTGCCCGCTCTGGCCCCAGGGACACACACAACCACAGCGGCTGGAGCCGCCAACTTCACTTTACACAGAATAGATCTCACAATAACCAGAGTTGGCTTCTCAGGGGGTGTATCACTGAGTGGGGAGAAACTGTTAGAAAGGCGAAGATGTTTCGTCCGCGACACGGGAGCACCGGAAATGAGTAAACGTCAGCACTTTAACTAGTGCAGACAGGACGTCAGGTCGGAGTGAATAGAGCAAAAGGAAATTGTAAGTGAGTTTTCATTAAACATGGAAAAACATTATACATGTTAGAATGCTGCCATTAGCATTTAGCTCAAAGCACTGCTGTACCAAGATCACACGGTTGCTGTAGACTCTTGTTTCTTGACAATTGCTAATAAATACATAAAATAAATAAAATGAAATGATACATTGCAGCCCCCCATGCCACCCCACTTAAAAAATCCTGGAATTGTCCCTGCTTACATAGACAAAGAATGGGAAGAATGGGAAGCATGGAAATGGCGCTGCCAGTGGACACGTACCATTAGTCAGTCAGTCACTTGGTTGATTCATTGATCGGTTGATCAGTCAGACAGACAGTCATGCCATGACAGACAGTGAATGGAACAAAAGAACAAGTAAAGATCCAAGCGGGAATATCGCCGCACATGTAGAGGGAGGGAGGCATGAGGTGGGGTCAGGCCAGGGTACACTGGGACTCTCATTAAATAATTACAGCCTGTGGTCAAAAAGCTGTGAAAAAATGTGACAAGGTCACTGTGCTTGTCAGTGGAGGACACTCCCAGAGAAAAACATTGTTACTTTCCTGTTTTCCCTAGAAGTCGGTGCAGTGCATTAATGTTGGCAGCCCCCCCCATTGGCAACACAGAAAGGTCAGAAATGACTGGCAGCTTGCGGTGCTTTGTACCCGGCTCAAAATCACCTATTCTCGGGTAACTGAACCACCAACTACCGCTGATCCAACGGAGCACGATGCAAAGCACCGTAGCCAGCATAGCAGAGCTCTGTAGTGGCTAAACACATCTACTTTGTACTAACTGCAGCTCTGCGTCATGGAGCTTGTAGCTGGCCACTGTAGCCAGCGTCATGTGACCAGCCGGCGGTCTCCTAGTTTAGTACGATATCTTACATTTTGGTGTGCATACATTTTCCTACGATATCATACCAACAATATTCAACAAGGCTGTGTAATAATATATTTATATATATATATATATAATATTTTTTCTAAGAATTATTTTAGCAGTTTTCACATTTGTTGGACAGCTTGACAGAAAACGGGGAGAAAGAGGTGGTATGGCAGGGATCCTACTAGTGGCGTGGCAGTTTTGTGACATGCACTGTAAACACTCGGCTACCATGGCACTCCAACTAGCGAGTCATATTATAGAAGGAGGTGTGTGTTTCTATCTCTTTTGGCAAAAAACTTTACAAAATCTATGGGTTTAGGTTAACGGCCCTCTACAGGTCCATGCCACGTGATTCTGGAGAATCACGCTTGCTAAGTAGCAACCATTTTACACCAACCAAATCAAATGCCCAAACTATTTTAATCGCATTTCTTGAAACTATACCCTGTCCGCATATTTCAGTAAAACATACAGTACATTACAGAAGCTAAAGATGCCCTCTCTGGCATTGCATTGATATTTTAAGAAGGAAGAACAATACGGGCTATTAATACCTCCCTAACCCTGTGTGTGTACTTTTTCAAACTTGAGACCAACATATGAAGTTGCCAGCACAGTTATATTTATTTTGTGTGAAAGGGACTTAAATGATTGACAGAATGTCACATGGCTGACTGAGTGGCTGATGAGCTAATTAGCACAATAGCAGGTAACTGACAGAATGAGTGACTGACTAACAAGCAACACCTCAGGTGTGGATGGCAGCACATATCCTCCTCATAAACGCTGTTTTATGCTGTACAAGTTTCTGATGTGCATAAAAGAGCCAGACAGACTCTGATGTTGCTGCAGCTCTTGCTTAGTGACCTTTTCATTGATGCTCACATAGAAAAAATTTTTGTACATCAGTGTCAGCCACGTGTTGCTGCCAGTAGAGAGAGAGAGAGAGAGATGTGTAATCTGAGGCATCATTACGGGGAATTCAGAACAAAAAAAGTGATTCGGCGATTTGCTGGGGGGGGGGGGTTTGGTTGTCAATGAAACGGCCCATCCGTGTGATGTCCTGTTGTGTTCTTAAATCCCCCTAACATAGCACAAGTAGACCTTATATTTCAAAATTATTGTTTTCCGTCAGATCGTTCATAGATTTCCGACCGCACTAGTGTTTTTGTTGTTGCAGGAATTGCAGCTATTACACAAACTAAATGTATTATTAGCCCCCTGCCCCTCAAATACTTAGCAACGTCCCTGATTCAAACATGTGAGCGGCGTTCGCTCAGTCTGGCTCACACACAGCGAGTCTGCTGCGGTATGATGGCCCTGCAACCCGACTGGAGAGACTGAGCTGCCCCACACCCCCCCGCCCGAGCCTCTGAAGGTGAAGTCAGTTTCCCC
This sequence comes from Perca flavescens, assembly GCF_004354835.1. Taxonomy (NCBI): domain Eukaryota; kingdom Metazoa; phylum Chordata; class Actinopteri; order Perciformes; family Percidae; genus Perca; species Perca flavescens. The sequence continues at coordinate 42,449,498 of NC_041332.1, read as the reverse complement.
AGGTGAAGTTTAAACACACGTTTAACTTAAAGTTACATTTGTAATGAATGTATTGTATGCTAAAGACGATTCAGCATCAGCAAAAACAGCGAGTCTGTTACGTTAGCCAAAAGTCAAATCGCTCCCTTGTGATTTGTAAGAGCACTCTGCCCTTTGATTATGTAACCGAGCATTTTTCTTAATTGTCTAAACTCACTGTTTGACTCTTAAATGAAGACACGGGCTTCCAATGCCGGAACCAAGACGGCACTGCACGTCTCACTTTATTTTTCAAAACTCAACACAGACCAAACCAACGTCCGAAAGTACAAAGCTTTCTTCACTTCCGTTTTCCTCTTCAAAATAAAAGCTCATGTTTACTTCAACTTCCTACTAAGCTTCAACTGAGAGGTTAGCCTACATAATAAAATATCTTACATACCTCCCCTCCTCCAAAAAGAAACGTCCCCGTTTCTAACCAGTAACAGCCATAACATTAAGAACAAAAATAAACAGCATAAACTCCATAACCATAGAAGATAATAAAAATAAAGACAAATCCCAACTGTAACAACAGTATGAAAATTGCAGTCACCTCACCTACAGAGTCAACATGGACAAATATTAACGATAGGTGACAAAGTCCATGAAACGAACTGGTGGTCTCACAGTCCGTCCAAAGCGAGACATAGTCTGTCGTGGCTCACTGGGGCCCGTATCCTGAACAGTCCAGAGATGGAGCAGTCGGCACCAGTACAACAGTGTAGGGTTTAAGCCTATCATAATGAACAACCTGCTCTCGTCCATGGGGGCTTAAAGGACTGCCAATCCGGTAAGTGAGCCCAGGTTCCCCCTGAGAGCCCATGACAGCCAGGACTCTGTAGGGGCCCCTCCAGTGGGGAGCAAGCTTCCTGCGGTCCTCAGTGGGGTCATGCAGCCACACCAGATCACCCGCTGCATACGACTTGTGACGGGCAGCTCTGTCATAATACAGCTTTTCAATTTCATGGGTGTCGGCACCACGCTGCCTGGCATTGCCAAATGCCGTCTCCAGCCTCCCCACCAGGGAAGTCACAAAGTCAGCATGAGAGGAATGAAGATCTGAGCTCCCTGTCTGAGAGGGCACCAAAACATCCACCGGAACACGAGCCTCCCGCCCATGAGTCAAGTAATAGGGGGTGAAATTGGTGCAGGTGCTAACAGATGTGTTATAGGCGAAAGCCACCTGTTTCAGATAATCATCCCATTCACCTCCACAGGCGAGCAATAATTTGGCCAGCTGATCTATGAGAGTGCGGTTGAAGCGTTCAACCATGCCATCTGATTTGGGATTGTAGGGCGTTGTCCGCGTCTTTTTGATCCCCAAAAGTTGACATATTCGCTGCACAATCTCCGCCTCAAACTGCCGACCTTGGTCACTGTGGATGACCTCAGGAATGCCATGCACCAGCACATAATCCTCAAACAAACACTGGGCCACAGATTGTGCTGTCTGATTTGGGAGGGCATACAGGTTCACAAACTTTGTAAAGTAGTCCTCCACTACTAAAACATACCTGTTGCCCTTGGAAGTCACTGGTAGTTCAAGAATGTCAGTTGCCACTCTTTGGAATGGCCGAGTCGACCCCCCATTGGTGCTTAGGCACAGGCGCCCTGCGAGTCTGGCATGGAACGCACTGCTCACACCACTGTCAAATGTCTTTCAGCATTGAAGGCCAGTAACAGGTATGCCTCGCCCGCTCCCACACTTGTTCCACAGAGAAATGTGCTGCCGCAGGACCCCCATGAAGATGTTGCAGCACCTCAGAGATGAGTGGGGGAGGCACAACCACTTGACACTGAGAATCCCCTGTGAGTGATGAAGTCACAGTTCGGCAGAGCAGTCCATTCACAACTGAGAGACGAGGATATTCAGTCCATAATTTCCGGAGCCATCGAGAGCTGCCTCTTAGGTGCCCCCGAGGCGGTCGAGGCATCCCTAGAGTAATCCAGTCCAACACTGTCCCAATATCTGTGTCGGCCTGCTGCAGTTCTCTCATGCCCATCCCATCGTGTGACAGAGCATGCATAACAGACAGGTCATCTGCATCACCGTCCCTTCCCACAGGCTGCTCCTCTGTGAGAAGATCAGATGGAACCAGGACAGTTGAGGACATGGGGTCCTTGTCCGGCACACTTAGCTCTTTGTCCGAGCCTATGGCATTCACCTGACTGGCAGCTGCTGGAAAGGTATCGTTTTTTGGTCGAAACTCAGGGTCGGGAGGCCGCCGGGAGAGCGCATCGGCATTAGTGTCCTTTAGTCCATCTTTGTGTATTATGACCCAGTTAAACGGATCCAGTTCCAGTATCCACCTCGCTCTTTTTCCTGTGGGGTCTTTGTCAATAGACATGCCACGGAGGCCAAGAAGCGGCTTATGATCAGTGATTATGGTGAATGCGGCTGATCCAATGTAATGGCTGAACTGGCGTACAGCCCACAGTACGGCCCACAGTTCCCTGTCAAATGTGGACCAACGCCTTTCAGCGGGTGAGAGAGACTGACTGGCATACACCACCACTCTCTCCAATCCTTCTCGGTCTTGAGCCAGCACAGCCCCCACTACTTCCAAGGAGGCGTCAGTATAAACTTTGAAGGGGACATTGAAGTCAGGCATGGTGACCACTGGGGCAGATGAGAGCACCCCTTTCAGGTACTCAAAGGATCGCATCACAATCAGAAGTCCAGTGGAAAGGTGTGTCTTTGCAAGTTAGGCAGTGCAGGGGTGCTGCATGTTGGGCAAAGCTCTTAACAAAACGTCTATAGTAAGAACACAGGCCCAAAAACGCTCACCTCAGTGGGGTTTCGTGGTCTAGGCCAGGTCCTGACCTTGGAAGTGTTACGAGGGTCTGGCTGCAGGCCATGATGAGACACAATGTGCCCCAGAAACACTACATGGTCTCGAGCCAGATGACATTTTTTTTGGATTAAGTTTGAGGCCCGCCGCCTGAATCCTGGAGAAAACTTCACACAAACTGGAGAGGTGCTGCTCAAAGGTGGGGCTGTATATCAGAACATCATCCAGGTACACCATACACACCTGCCATGGCAGTCCTCTATGTACCAGCTCCATCATGCGCTGGAACGTAGCGGGTGAGTTGGTGAGGCCCATAGGCATTGATCGCCACTGATACAGGCCCCTGCCAGTTTTGAAGGCTGTCTTTTCCCTGTCCTCTTCAGCGACCTCAACCTGCCAGTAGCCATTTGAAAAATCTAAGGTGCTAAACCAGAGGGAGCCCGCTAATGCATCTAAGGTATCATCCACCCTTGGGAGGGGATGAGAGTCTTTCACCGTTATACTGTTCAAGCGATGATAGTCGATGCAAAACCTCCACTCACCATTTTTCTTCTTTTCAAGAACGACTGGCGAGGCCCAGGGGCTGCAGCTCTCCTCAATTACCCCATCAGCTAACAGGGCGGTCACTTGTCTGTCTATCTCTTCCCTCTTATCTGGCGAGGTCCGGTAGGCACGCTGTCGCACAGGAGGGTGATCACTCGTTTTGATGTGATGTTTGATAAGCTTGCACTTGCCAATCACTCCCGTGGATGTGCCGAATATATCCTTATGCTCTTCCAACAATGCATTCAGCTGCGCTTTCTGCTGCTGACTGGCCGGGGACTCCTGCAGCGACAGAAGCGGCCCAGCGGCTGGAATAGTAGAAATTGTATCGGCTTGTGTCTGTGGGAGTGACACAAGCTCCGACTCATCCACAGAAAAAAACTCTCCCAGGTGCATGCCCTCTCTCAATATGATATCCTGATTAGTAAGGTTCAACACACGAGCTGTAGTAATCCCGTTCCTTACTGAGGTCACTGTGTGGGCCACCACACATTCACTTTTATTCTGGGGATTAGGCTCTAGGTAGCCCACAAAGTCAGGGGGTTGGCCTGGGCCAACTGAGGATACATTTACAGGCACCAGCATCTCGCTGAGTGGAGGCAATGTCCTGGCAGTGGCAATGGAAACATTACAACATTCAGCAATCAAGTCTTTGCTGCTTAAAAGTGGAATGGTAGTGTCCCATAACAGCAGCCTGCCACGAGCAAAGTCCAAGAGTGCATGGTTGGCTATAAGAAAGTCCAGGCCCAACAGTGCTGCTTGTGTAGACCCTCTAAGTACATGGAACACATGCTGCCAGGATTCGTTACCTAGGTGTAGAGTGGCTGTTATGGTGCCCAGCATGTCCAGCATCTGACCGTTCACAGCACGCGCAGCAATAAAATCAGCATTGAGGGGACGCTTGCGAAGAGCTGGAACTGACATGCAAAAGTCTGCACTGATGTAGGAATCTGTCGAGCCTGAATCCACCAGTATGTTCATTTCAGTCCCTTCTATGTTGCCCCTCACATATGAGGTACGCTGCAGTCCTGGGCTGTCTTTACTAGGTCCATTACAGGTGGAAGAGATACGTTTTTCTTCCACCAAGTGGCCCATGGGTTCTGTAGCTGGTGTTTGGGCCACAACATCAGCTACAATTCTTTTCCCGACTGGCTGGCTGGGTATTCCCCTTTGGGGGAGAGGAAACGCACTCCACGCCTCCTCGGTGTGTCATCGTTAAATGGGGGCATGGCAGGTCTCCGGTCACGGCCATTTGGAGAGGGGGCTTGGTCACCACAGGACACCTGATAATCCCCTTTTTCCCCGGGACTCCTCTCTGCTCCACGTTCACGCCAGCCACGGTTAGGGGAACGCCCTCTCTGTTCACTCTGTGAGCTATGTGACTGACAGCCCTGTCCCCCACAGTCACACTAATATCGATACATGCGCCCCTGGGGAAGGGCTTTCCATTCATTCTTCCAGCCATTGGATCTCAGTAGGTTATTTTCCTCCGCCATGCGTCTCATTTCGATTCTCATTTCTTTCATGTCCCCTGTAAGGCGGTCCATAGCTCGATACAAGCCTCCATCGGATATGGAGTGCACCGTCGCTGTTGTGCTATTCCCAGTAGGGGCTTGGCGTGTATAAGTGTTAGTATAGTCCATCCTCAATGTCTCTCTGGCTATCTCACATCGGCCGGCAATCGTGAGGGCTTCATCCAAATCAGTAGCCCCCTGCTCGTGACATTTAGCTCTCAGGGCTGGGTCGAGTCCGGCCAGAAATCTGCGGAACTTTTCCTCTTTCTGAGCTATTTCACCATAGCCTGGGAATGCTTCATGCACTAACTTGCTGATATCTAATGCATAAACGTCCAAACTCTCCCCTGGAGCACGGAGGCGCGCAGAGAGGTTTCTGAAACAGTCCAGAAAATGTCTTTGTCCAAACGCCTCTTGTAGTTTATCCTTGACTGCAGAGTAGTCTGACTGCACGGCTGCTGGCAGGCTATCCCACAGGAGAAACGCAGCCTTTGTAAGCCATGTTGGTAAAATCCTAGCCAGTTCATAGTCATGGTCACGTTCGTTGCCTCCTACCAGCGCCTTCACAGCCACTTCATACTGCCGGGCCCAGCAGGGAAAAATTTCATTCACCTCTCCAGCAAAGTGTGGCGGGAGTTCAATCCTGACGTTGTTTGAGAAGGGCCCGTCCCCACGACGCTGTCGGCAGTCCAGCGGGTCTCCTTCAAACTTCCACATTGTGTCGTTTATTTTCTCTTACTACCCTCTCTAACTAAAACGAAAAAAACTTCCGAGGTACAACAAGCGGAACTAATACTCGTGCTACTATACACTGTAAAAAGCTAAGCTAGCGCGGAGTTAGCAGTGGTTAACGCTACCTGACTTTACTCGACAACTGCCTACCGATGTAGCTAGTAAACTTACGATAAGCCTCAATGGAGAAAAGATCCCACCGCTGCCACCAATGTAACCGAGCGTTTCTTAATTGTCTAAACTCACTGTTTGACTCTTAAATGAAGACACGGCTTCCAATGCCGGAACCAATACGGCACTGCACGTCTCACTTTATTTTTCAAAACTCAACACAGACCAAACCAACGTCCGAAAGTACAAAGCTTTCTTTACTTCCGTTTTCCCCTTCAAAATAAAAGCTCATGTTTACTTCAACTTCCTACTAAGTTTCAACTGAGAGGATAGCCTACATAATAAAATATCTTACAATTAGTTTTGATTTTAGTAAAGACAAGAACAGCTTAATATAAAATATAAAATCTTGTTTGTATCCGTAACGTTGACTGATGATTGCCATTTCGCCAACTTTACGTTACAACACACAATACAGTGCCAGTTGGGAGATCGATCATTTTTATTTGATTAGCTAAGCAGTCCTATAAAATCCACTTCCTCTCACATATCACAGCAATAATTCTGCACAAATGAAACCAGGTTACAACTGGGGAAATAACAAATAGAATAGGATTAACTAGCCTAGTCTAAACATAACTGTTGTGTGCATGTGATAAATATTTTCTGATTTTATATTTGTTATACTTATTAGCTACAGTGTAATGTAATACAAGAATAACCCCAGCTTTTCATATATCGACTTTTGCAGGCCAGAGTAGCTGACGAAATTAGCTGGAACCTAAACATGAAAAGGAAGGCTAAAGGCTTGTTGCCAGCTTTTTTGCTAAAAAAATTCAAAGAAGTACACAGGAGGAAGAGAATGAGGGAAATGAAGGAGAAGGCAAAAAACTGGAGAGACCATGGAGGGTGAGAGCAGGAAAAGACCACAGAAGGAGAAGAGGGATTAAGTGAAGGAGATGAGGTAAAAGAAGAATCAGTGAGGGATGAAGAGGAGGCTCCAGATTCAGAGAGAGGGACAGAGGCAGAGAGTAATCAGGAGGAGGCAGATGAAGATGACAGGGAGCAAGAGGCCTCTAGTTACCCCTGGACCATATGGTATGTTTTTATTCTTCTTCCATATAAATTGCCGTACAGTAGGATAATATGTAATGTCACTTATATGCATTGGCTATGTCCATGTTTAGAATAGGTATATTCATTCCCATCATAGACTCAATGATCAGTGAGGTGGACAGGCGCTTTTCAAACTCTAGCAGCAAGATAATGAGGGGTATACAAGCTTTAGACCCATCATCAATGACTTCTTAAAGGAAGAAGTGGGTTTTGTTAGTGGCTGAGGAATATGGCTCTGAAAAGTATTAAAAGTATTTGTGTTTGTTTGGTTAAAGCCATTCACATATAGGGATTCCCGCATACTGTCTACCCATGCCACCTTGCCAAGACCTCCTTTTGCCACCCCATGTAAAATCTTCTAGATCCGCCACTGGTCGGACTTGAAAAAGTCTGAGACATCTCTCAAGATAGTCGAGAACATGAGATTGCACCAGTTTGAATGACTTACAGTATGAAAGCTCACAGGCAGATGTTTTCTAGGGCTGCAACTAACAATTTATTTGCGATTAGATGCCAATAATTTTTTTGATTAATTGTTTGGTCTATGAAATGTCTGAAAATAGTGAAAAAGTCCAAGGTAATGTCTGTAAATGTCTTGTTATGCCAGTCCAAAACCCAAAGATATTGTGTTTATTATGATATAAAAAAAGAGGAATCAGGAAATATCCATATTTGAGAGGCTGAAAATAGCATTTTCTGCCATTTTTGCATGAAAAATGACTTTAGCGATTAATCGATTATCAAAATAGTTGGCGATACCATTTCTGTCGATTGACTAATCGATTGATCAACTATGTCAGAATTGGTGCAGGCTTGGACCCAAAAATGCAGACGAGGAGGCAACGTAAGGTTTCAAAGGTACATTAAATAGAAATGGCTAGCTAGGTAGAAAACTGGCAAAAGGAAAATCCCAAAACACTAAGGAACAAAAACTACACAGGGAGAGACACAGGGAATGGCACAGGAAAATACAAAAGGAACGATCGAACAGCAGACAAAGAAAGCACAGAGACTAAATACAGAGGGTAAGGAGGGTAGTAACGAGGGACAGGTAGTCTATATCTTTCACGTTCCACTTCTGGGATTGCTCCGATGCTGCAGGAATGCATGCATGCATGTCTTTTCCATTTCCTTCCACTTTCTTTGTGTTGGAATTTGAAATTCTGTGGATTTCTAAGGACTATGGTTAACTGCTCCTCAGATCTCTGCAGGGTAAATCCAGACAGCTAGCTAGACTATCTGTCCAATCTGAGTTTTCTGTTTCATGAGTATTTTGCCACGGAGTTTAGCACCACCCATGACGATTGTGATTGGTTTAAAGAAATGCCAATAAACCAGAGCACGCTTTCCTCCCATCCCTGAATGCTATGTGGACTAGCAAGACCCTCCTTTAGAGTGCTTTGGAGGAGGGTCTGGCAAAGCGATACTAAGGGACAGGTGACATGAGGGCTGATGAACAGGTGGAACACAACAGGGCGGGGCAGGCAATCACAAAGGCGGGAAAACACACAACGCAGGGAGTGAAACAAGACTCCCATTGTCAGACCTTCCTCCAAGCGCTGCTAAGGAGGGTCTGGCTCTGGTTTAATGGCATTTCTGTAAATCAATCACAATCGTCATGGGTGGTGCTAAGCACTGAACGGAGCCGCGGCCTGCTGGGTCAGTGACAAATAAGGATTGGTATGATGTCCAAATCAAAAATATGCTTTAAACTTGTTAAAGTGCCCATATTATGAAAAAAACACTTTTTCAGGGATTTGGGGTGTTATTTTGTGTCTCTGATGCTTCCACACACATACAAACTTTGTACAAAATCCATCCATGCTGTTGAGTGAGATACGGTTTCTGAATGTGTCCTGCCTTCAGTCTCCTAGTGAGCTGTTCAAAATCGGCTCGGAATGTCCAAAATGAGCTGGCTAACCACAACCGTTAGCTCGTAGCTTTACCGTTAGCATGCTAACGCTAGCATGCTACGTCGTTCTCAATAGCAAAGCACTGCTACAACACACACAAGTTCACCATAATCTACAAAAGAACTACTTACATGTGCACCCTCATTTAGAAGAAGTCTCCCAGCTAATCCTGCCTTGTAACTGACCAAAGTTGGAGAAACAGGCTTTCTTTTACTGTCTTTAGAGTTAGCTAGCTGACATGCTCTACATCTGAGCTACTGAGCATGTGCGAGTGCAATCAAAGATAGTACAGAAGAAGAAGATGAAAAGAGGTCTCACTCTGTAGCTAAAACAGAAACCAGGTGAAAAGAGGATCTGCAGCAGTGAGGGAGAGCAGTGCAGTACAACAAAAATATGGTGTTTTTTAAAAATTAAACCATGTAAACCTATTCTGGTACAACCTTAAAATACAGTTATGAACCTGAAAATGAGTATAATATTGGCGCTTTAAAGAGGTGATATTATGCTCATTTTCACGATCTAGCATCAACTACCGGTAACCATGGCTTCAGCTCAGCCATACATGTTCGAACCAGAGTCTGATCCCAAAACAGAACCCGAACCAGCTTCACAACTTAGACTGGAGCAAGATGTTTCAGAGTGGTAAGTTAATTAAGCATTTCAGTTTGAATTCTGCACCGTCTCTATTACAGTAACAACTTTATGTCCTTTGACTGTCTGGAGGGTATCTAACGTAATTTTATATTTAGGTGTACTTGTGGAAATTGCTCGACAATGTCCACTGAAGTTGAAAACATCTGTTGCCAAGAAATACAAATGGTAATTATAATATATTAGAACATATACAACAGCCATGCAAAGTGGATATGATTTTTACTAACCTTCCTCTGTTGTAACTACTACAAAATGTGTTGTCATGTTTACTTTTACCGTTGTGTAAAAATGTATCATCATGTCACATCACCTCCTGGATGTAATTATTTGTAATCAATTATATTATATTATAGGGTCCAATCATTTCTATGATCTTTGACAACACCATTTGTTTTATACATACAAGGTTAACAAATAAATGTAGCTTCATCAATCAGTATCTCGATTTTGCAGTAATGTTGCCTCCTCAGGTAATATTTATTCTAAATGAGTTACTTATTTTTATTATTAGGTTGTTACACAAATGCAACAGGTTTCTGTCCCACCTACCTGCATGGTTTACCATCCAGACTTGGAGCCAACCTGTTTGAACCACTACACCCTGTGGAACATCTACACTATATACAGAGCAGACTATGGACCTTTGAGGTGTCGAACAGAAAAAGAGTAAGTTTTTAAAACTTGTAATTAACTCTCCCATAAAATTATTTTACCAATAAACCAAAGACCTAATGAAGAAATCACAATTACAATGTCTTTATTTTTATCAAATGTTGAAACGCTTATATAAATAGAACAATCTTAATATACATAATAGGAAAAAAATACAAATATACACTATAAATAAGAGTGATGTTCAGGCACCTTGCCTATCTTGGCTTTGTCAACTGGTGCTGGGGCTACTTGGGAAGGACGGTTAGGGTGGTAGTCCCGTCGTGTGTTGTACGCCGGATACGCCTGCAGTTTCTTGATCCGGGTGCATAGTATGTGCGGTTCCGACTGTCCCTTGAACAAAGCGGGACAGATGGAGATGGCGGGCAACCACTTCCTCCTTTGAGGGTCTCTCATGTTCCGATGCCAGGTCCTTGGGGATGGGGATCAGTTTCAGCACCTCAACAAATGGCGTTGGGTCGTCAAACACCTCCTCGAAAACCAGCCTCATAAGTTCTTCCACATATTCCGTGAATTAATGCATATAAATAATCACTGAAGTGCTTAAGAAGAGCGTTCTTCTCAGACACCACCTTATTTCTACATATTTATTTTTTAGCCTTAACTATTTATTTGTTACGTTTACAATACAATTGTACACACAAACACACACACACACACACACACACACACACACACACACACACACACACACACACACACACACACGTTTCACTATTTGTAATTACAAAAGATGTTTTTCTAAAGTTAACACTACTTGTAAATATTCAATGTGTCTCTATTGATGTTACGTTATTTGTTATATAAATAAAAGTAGTTTAAAACTTACTGTATGTAGGGTCTGTTTTTACTGGCCTCGCAGTCACCTCCCCCTTCCTGGACTTGGGAAACACAACCTTGAATACTGGTTGTCCTGCAGATGTTGTGGCTTGTAGGTACAACCTACAAAAATACAATTGCAAACTGAAGTGACACAACAATTTTGATATTTTATATACAGTATATAAGCCATTGGGCAGTAGCTGTGGTGTATAATGTTACTGAATGTATTCGTTGTATCACCTGCAAAGCATGCCCATGAAAGGGAAAACCACATTCTTGGGTGTGAAGCGAAGGATCAAACTGTGGAAAGCCTCCAGGGATGATGTTTGGTAGTGGTGGCTCAACTTCTCCACATCTTTGACAACTCTCTTATTGAGCAGCGCCATTGACCCTTAAATAAAATTAGAAAACATTTTATTAAAATTGCTAAATACAGCAATAATATTTCATTATAAAGGGCATTTGGGGTGAAATTGTTTTTGTTATTAATATTATAAGCAAAAAAGGTTTTGCATTTTAAATTTAATTCTTTTAATCACATTTTGTTTACATACCTGGTTGAAACCATTTACTTGGATCCCTTGACTTTTCGATCTGGATGTTGGCACTTAGGGAAAAGAGGGTTTTCATGCAAGTGCACGTTCTGGATGTGGTTGACAATCGACATCCACTTGGCTACCTTTTCTGGCCCTGATGTTGACGATGTTGCACTCCAGTAGACATGGCTTTTGATGCTACGCAGCCACTTCTTCAACACCCCGCAGTCCTTGTTTTGCGCAACTTTGTCAAGTTTCTTTGACAAACCCTGCAGAAAGTACATATGCAAGAAATTGATATTCAGGACATTCTTTGACGAATAACTAAACACAATGTATGTTAATGAGCCACACTGACATAAACAAAGATGAAGACGTACCTTTCTCAAAGTGCCACACATCATAGAAGTGGGTGATGCTGCGCTCCCTCAGATACTTCTGGATCTGTGGATGACGGTCGGTGACAATGTAGTCCACCACCAAACCGTTTGAATCCAGTAGATCCAGGCAGCGTTTAAGGCCCTCCTTCTTCATGTGGTAACTACCACCTACTTCATTGCTCTGGTGGTGGGACAAAAATGCATAGATATAAATGTGAGACATTGAAAGCTATACAGAATCATCTTTCATCATGTCGCAAGGCAAAGAAAAAAAAATAAATAAATATGGGACCCACCTGAACAAGCTGAAGGTCAATAATGCGGTTACTGTCTAGGTGCATGAGTGTGTAGCTCCCATACTTTGCTGAGTGCCCTGAAGATTATATAACAAAGACCATGTCAAGGCTTTGCAACTCAAATTGAATGTTTAAGTACCATGCTTTTAAGAACAGACTTTTGGGACTTTTGTCTTACCCGGGGAGTCAGCTCGCATATCTCCACTGACTCCAATCTTTCCTCCATGTTGTAACTTTTGAAAAAGATGTTGCTGATCCGTCTTCCATTTGTGGATTATGGCTGGCTCCAGAAAACTCCTAGCATGCCTCCTGAAGGTGTCATACTGGAAAATCTCAAGATTCATGGCCTTGCATATCTGTGGAAACATGTAAAATTGGTACGTTTGTGACAACAGTACAGTGATTGCCATGTCATATTAAATAGTTATAGCAATACCTTTTCCAGTTGGATGAAGGATGAACCGGTGAAATATGTTGCTGTGACAGGTGTAGGTTGCCGACGGAGGTACTTCCTACAACAGGCCGACTCTGCCACTGTCTTGAATAGTTGCAGTGTGGGCAGAGCTGTGTGAATGACACATACGTTCCCATTTTTCGGCGCTGAACGTCACACTGCCTCTTGCATACAGGACAGCTTTGAAAAAGCTCCCTTAGGCAACTTTCAAAAACAATGTACTTATCATCCTTATAAGTAGACACTGGCTCAGACCTTAAAAAAAACAAAGAATACATTCTTGCTTTAGCTTTCCTACCAAGTTTAACGTTTCTGCTGATAAGTCATATTGAAATGTAATACAAATATCGAACTTACGACATGGCAGATTCGTCCGTTAGAACAGAGTCACCAGGGATATATGTTGAGTCTTGTGGCTCAGCTTGCAACTCTGCTGAGGTGTCTCCCTCTTCCTCTTCCTCCTCCTCCTCCTCCAACTCAAGACGAGGTCTCTTGCGAGGTCTGTAATCTTGGGGTCTTATTGGTGTTGAAGACATCGGGGTGAATTCTGGGAAGCTTGAAGTGGTCTCAGTGTAAACACTAACACAGGGCACTATTGCCTGGGTGCCTAAGAAAAAAAGGAAAAACGTAAATAATATTTTTCTTTACAATAACGAAATTAAATCCTCATGTTTATTATATATTGGGTTTTCAGCAGAGTAAAGCATTTACAGGTACTGCATGTGAATGTTGAACATGTGATGTTTTTGTTATTTACCTTTGCTTCTCATGGAAGCCCTCAGCGTACCCATGGATAGCTGTGTGCCGACTGTTGGAGCACTGGACTGTATGCCCACTGACATATTTTGTGGTGGTTCGGTCTGGCATCCTATGTCATGGAATGTAGTGGAAAGGTGTGGGGTTTCGAGGTGCTGCTGTGATGTACTCTGTAATAAGACAGTAATCAGATGAAAAGAGTCAGTATCTGTAACGCTAACATTCTTATCCCTTGTGAAATCAGGAGACAGCACAAGTAGCATATAAACAAATTAACACACCACATGACATCCTTTTGCTAGTCAAAGCCCCGGTTGTGTAAGTAGGGAGAAAATATACTGTTGGTTATGGACAACGGTCTCCACGTAACAAAAGCAACTTAAACGCACGTGTCGTTTACCACTTTAAAGAACGTTAGCCAACACTACCAAATTAGCTGAGGCATATAGTGGTTTCGGCGCCCTTACCAATCAACCTGTAAAGTAGCATTAACGTTCTAAACATGCCTTCACGTGCACACTTGTACACTGTTCTACATATTTTGACTGAAAAGCGATAGCCGATTTTAATGCAGTGTTACGTAATTGTGTTCAAAAGCTTTGAACAAAACGGTTTGAACACAAAACGTTAGCACTAGCTAGCTAGAAAGTTAGCTTCTGCTAACTTTGTAACGAGGCTACATTTCACTGCCACCGTAACAGCAGCTGGTAAAAGTTACTCATAAATGCACATCCACACAACAGCAATATTTCACATCTTTAAATACACAACCCATCGCCATATTTAAAAAAATAATCTGTTAAAAATGAGCTAAACAATTTCACACCGGATATAACATTAGCTACAGCTTTAGCTAGCTGTAGTTTAGCTACAACCTGCCCACTTCAACAGCCCACTTGAACACTTGGTAAAGGTTCATAAAATATAGCTAGCGTACTTACAGGTTGTGGTTCTGAATCTCCAGGATGGCCAGACAGAGTCGGAACTGCACTGTCTTTCAAAATTAAACGGTTTGAAAATCCTGAATTGAACTGTTGCAGGTTCAGGAAGCAGTCCTCCGTAAAATGGACAGAACACAACATAAGGTTGGGGTTGTAGTCCTGGGGAATAGTGCCAAAAACTAATTTTAACCACTGACTCTTAAATTCATCGTCTTTTGGAAGACAAAAAAGAGGAAATTTCCCCGTGCACTGACGAAATACAGCGTCTCCTGGACATGACCGAAACTCTCAACTCTCCAGCCGCTCTGGGTCTAACAAACTTGAATTAGTGGTGGTGGGGGGAGCTTAGCAGCTAGGCGAGCTTTATAACTTCTGTGACGAGCTGACGTCAGCTCGTCACGGAAGAAAAGGCTTCACTACAATAGAGCTGTTGGGAGCAGTTTGTGAACAGTGTTTTCTGCTGGAGATGGAAACTACCTTTGGGGTGGACTTTGGGCTTTTTCACTTTTTAAACCTATTACATGCCCAAAAAACATATACAACACAGTTAAGGAAAGGGAAAAAGCCAAAAAGCATATCACCTCTATATAACAACATGTTAGATGTTTGTTTAAATGTATAGTTTGCATTTCTGTTGGTGCCATAGTATTTTATTTTATTTTATTTTATTTACCATTTTTAACCAATTAAAGAATCACAGTCCCATTAAATTGGCAAATGGTGTAACCAGAAAAGCATGACAAGTATTACATGACTCACCCTCCTAGAAGTTATGCAAGTGTACTGATGAAAAGTTATTTATTACACAATATCATTTCAAAGTATATTTAAAATATTTTCTTTCTAAACTTAGATAATATGGGTTTTTGTCATAGACATTAATGTTTTCTCTCTATTCTTGGGTCAGTGGGTTTAAAATAATCTTAAATTTCATTTGTACAGTGTAGTAGAGTGCTAAAATCATATTTATTGTAACTTTTTTGTGCAATATCAGATTTTTATGAGAAACATTGGTTACACCAACTGACCATACTATCTGTACAGAGAACGACAAGCAATTGACACATGACATTGAATGAAAAGTCATGGAGTAAAATGATTTAGGTATTTTAATACACTCACAGATTTTTTTTCATAACACATAAAAGCAATACTCTTAACAATGAAGAAACAGATTGACCTCTGATTTCAGTACAATTTCTGCTTAGAGTCCAGTATTACATTAAAAACAACCATGTCACCAATCAAATTTAAGACAACAATATCTAGCAGAGAGAAAGAAATGACCTCTATATTCAAATTGTGTATACATTAGAGTCCGGAGCCCATGTCCAACAGAGCCGTGACCGAACCCGGCCCGAGCCCGACAGGCATTAAGAAATTTGTGTCCGAGCCCGACACAGTTAAAATCTCATTTTTTTTCTCATACTAATGACACATGTAGGCTACGTTTTTCTGTGGAAAGCCAGCTTTTATTAAGCAACTGTAGGAAGGCATTCGGAAATGTCAACAGATCAGGTATCCGCTCTCAAAGGGCAACAAGCGCACGTTAATAAGCTGTTAAAATGTTCAATGTCTTAACCTTTCCTACTTGCCACTTTTCCGACTGTGGTCAGAAAACCAGGGGAGACTGGTTACCTCCAGGGCCGACTTTATAACATGAATAACGTCTGGGTTAATATCTTGTTCCTGGTGAGACAATGACTGAACTTGGCTTTCAGTTTGGGGTTTATATCGGACACCGCACACACTGTGTAGCTACAAAACTTAAACTTATTGCACCAACTCTGCTCCGTTTGCATACAACCATAGACAGTATATAATGGACCAACAGACCCCGTGTCTCTGGACGGAGACCAGTGAAGGATATTAGAAGCACTTTTCCGGTGATCTCTTGCTTTACTGCGCAGCCTCCAACTGAGAGAGACAACGTAAATGTGACGTGAGCAACCTGTCTGAAAGTTGTAAGTCTTCTGGTAGCTGTGCCAAGAGAAATCTCAATCATTCCCCTCTCTTGCAGAGACAGAGAGCGTAGATATATGTAAGGAAATAACATGGGCACAGGCTAATTATTGCTAACTAACATGCTAGTTAACATTAGTAATTAAACCTAAACAGCTCACGTAAGTCGAAACTGCCTGCAAACTTATCCTGTACTATACGGTAATTCCTCTACTATGTGACCCAATCGTTAGCCTATTTTAACAAAATTGTCTGCTACGGAGCCATAACGTGAGGTACAAGGTAATGGAGCCTTTTATACATTGTCGTTTCTTTAGAACTAAACAACGGACAAATAGAGTCTTTAAACGCTTCAGATGTAAAGTTATTCAATGTCAAGTGACGTCAAAATGAATGCTAGTCAGTTGAATGCTAACGGGAGGTGATTGTTTTGTAGCACCAAAATGGCGCCATAGGAGGTTCAAGTTCTGAAGCGAAGCTTACACCCTTGCATACAACACATCTGCTTCCTCTTTCTCTATCTCTCTTCTGACTACTTTCCACACACACACACACACACCCACACGCACTGAGCTCTCTTAACCTGTTAACCCGTTAACAGACGTGTTCTGATGTGTTACATAATAGTATTTAACCACAAAAGTTCAAAACTTTTGTCAATATGGACATGCTGTATATCGTTTGATTGGTAAAATTCTCTGCAATTGAATCATTCAGTTCATTTTACTGAAATCATAAGCACCAAAGCATTGTTCATGATCTTAGTGCTCATGCTATTTGAAGAAGAAAAAAAAAAAAAAATTATGATGCTTCCCTACCTGTACGCTGTCCGAAACGCTCAATCCGCATCCATTCCTGGCTTATATATATTCCTCTAGTCCGTAAGTGTCCACAGATAAAAAGGATAACAAGGTTTTTTCACAAGAATTAATCCAGGTTATGAATATTGTTCTGTAGAACCCATGCTAATTGTCCGCTAACTGTCTGCTAACTTCATTAGCCGATCTTGTTCCGTCTCAAATAATATATTTCTCCTTGCCCTGCACCGTGTTGCTGGGTATGTTTGTTTTCCTCAGGTTGCTGCCTACACAATGAAATTATCCCCACCTTTTTCTGTTAAGTTTTCACCCGGGACAGCCCCGGACACCCAACAAGCGCTCCCACTGTGGAGCGTCAATACCATAGACAGTATATAATGGACCAATAGACCCCGTTGCTCTGGACGGAGACCAGTGAAGGCTATTAGAAGCACTTTTCCGGTGATGGCCAGCTTTACTGCGCAGCCTCCAACTGAGAGAATGTGACGTGAGCAACGTGTCTGAAAGTTGTAAGTCTTCTGGTAGCTGTGCCGAGAGAAATCTCAATCATTCCCAATCTTACAGATACGGAGACTGTAGGTGTATGTAAGGAGATAACATGGGCACAGGCTAATTATTGATCACTAACATGCTAGTTAACATTAGTAATTAAACCTAAACATCTCATGTAAGTCGAAACTGCCTGCGAGCTTCTCCTGTACTATACGGTAATTCCTCTACTATGCGACAGTAAGTCACTTGGTTATGACACAATCGTTAGCTTATTTTTACAAAAACGTCTGCTACGGAGCCATAACGTGAGGTACAAGGTAATGGAGCCTTTTATACATTGTCGTGTTTCTTTGGAACTAAACAACGGACAAATAGAGTCTTTAAACGCTTCAGATGTAAAGTTATTCGCAGTCAAGTGACGTAAAAAAAAAATGGCGGTCAGCGGAATGCTAACAGGAGGTGATGGCCAGTTAGCTTACCCCCTTGGTCAATACGCTGCGTCATCTCTCTGAGCAGCCATCTTAGAAAAAGCTGTCATTGGCTATCAACACGTCAATCATGGCAGTTGTAGCCAATCACATTCCCTTTCCAACGGTATATAGCATGATAGGAATATCCAATGGGAACCAGTCCAAATGAATGGGTAACAGACCTAAGCCCCGCCTCCCAGAGCCAGCAAGCGCATACATGTGATTTATGAGAAAAAAATATGATCAACAGTGTTTGAATGAATGTAAAAAGGTTTTTTAAGTCATTTTAAGTATTTCATATGTTTTTTCTAATAGCATAGAAGTGAGTAAAAGCATTTAGCAACATTTGGTCACTTGGAGAAGTTTTGGAGAGGTTTTGGCACACCGGTGACACTTGTTATACCAAATACTGAAAACTCCCATAGCTCCCATTAGGTTAGGACTAGAGTTCTGAAACTTTATAGAGGTCTTCTTGACAAGGTCTAGAAGGTACGTGTTGTTCTGCATAGTGTGGCACAAAGTATTTTTTTGTTATTTTCTTTTCAAAAATTACGTCTTTTTTGACAGGACCAAAATAACTATTTTGAACCATGTTTGAACTGCTGTAGTGTATGTTGTGTTTTAATCACATGCTAATCACGCACATGTCCCTAAAGTAGAAGAATTTAGGTTTCAAGTGAAGCCTCATACATGCTTTTTGGCCTTGCAGATCTTCTGTTATAAGCTTTTCCCTTTGGGAACGAGAAATAGGCGAAAATCAGGCAAAAGAGGTGGATGTTAACAGGTTAAAGGAGCCGCAGCACCATTTTACAACAAGTGCCTTTTTTTCTAGTCTTCTGTTGTGAGGATGTTGTGGAATGACGGGAGTTGACAGGCTCTGGCTCAGAGATCATGAAGAGCACATCAGATGCTACATTTACAGTACATGTGGCCGGCTATTTTCATAAACCGACATTTCAACCTCTCCGTTTTCAAAAATAACATCGTGCACAGCTGTCAGTTTTCAGAAAAGTGTTCGTTTACACGTCCCCGTGTATATATGCCGTCAAGAGCATGCCAGACCTGTAGGTGGCGGTGTAACGAGAAGCTCAAGCCCACGTTAGCCGATCAGAATCCTGAAAATAGCAACAACAGCAACCAGTCACTTCCTTTCTTTTCTCTTCCTCACTTCCTCGGCTGCCTGAACCTCCGGTTGTCTCAGTTTACATGCAAACGTGCAAACAGTTTTCCAAAATCTCCTCTCTGGCCGGAGTTTATAGAAAGAATCGTTTTCAGAGGCAAATTCTCCGTTTGCGTGTAAACGAAGGGCACAAACGAAGGGAATTGTCTCAGTTTTTCAAAATAACCATGTACGTGTAAACGGGCTAAGATTCATAGTAGGAGAGGAGGTTGGGTGGGTGAGGTTTCATGCAGCTCACCTCTAGCTCATTGCCCCCAACCTGAACGATCTGCCCCACAAAAGACAACAATGAATTTGCCTTTCTGATTCAGGCTGGGTGGTTCTGGGACACGTTTCTGAAGACTACTGTCGATGGATTGTAACATTTACAAATGGCTGCTGGCAGTGTTGTGCCTGAACGGCATGTTCATATTTTGGGCGAACGTGAACAGAACGTACTGTATTACTGCCTGATGAACGTTACTGTGAACTTGTTCATTCTGGTGTCTGTGAACAGCATGCTCTCTCAGTTTAACTTCGTCCAATAGGGCGCCAGATTTCTATAGAGCCTCCCAGGCGAAAACCCGGCTAAAACACACCGTAAACAGGCCTTAATATGTAGCGGAAAAAACACCCAATCTGGCAACACCAGCCACCAGTGTCTCACCACCGCATGCGTCATCAAAACAAAAAGCAGCAAGGAGGCTTCATATGATCATTTAAATGAGTTTTATGACAAGGTCGGTGAGGATGGAAAAAAATCGTACATTTCTGTGCAAACTTTGCCCGCCGGCTTTCAAAAAGAAAATCCGCACTTCAGTCCCATCCACAGCAAACCTGAAACGGCACACTGAACTGAAGCAACATATGGAAAAAAAAGAACGATGAACTAGTTCATTTTTGGAACTGTGGTAGTTTTAGTCGTGCAACAGAAAACTCCGATTGGACAGATAGTCTAGCTAGCTGTCTGGATTTACCCTGCAGAGATCTGAGGAGCAGTTAACCATAGTCCTCACAAATCCACCAGAGGTTAGAATTACAACACAAAGAAAGGGACAAAAAGAGTGAAATCCGGCAGAATTGTCGGCGGCAACAGAGCAATCCCCAAAGTGGAATGTCGTGGATATAGACTAAACAAGACATGACACAGGAGAAACAGATAAAACAAAGTAAAACAGGAAACTGAAGCATGATAACATACACAGAACACAACCACGAAACAAACAACAGGGAAACATACAAACAGGGAATGAAATAACGAATGGGAAAAACCACAACCACAAAAAAACCGCAACCACAAAATGTTTTCATTCTTTTAGTGCAATGCAAACTTTGTAAGAGGTTGTGGAGCTACTACTATGCATTACTCCCTTTTCCTGCTGTTCCTTACAATGTGATGAAATTGATTATCGAGAGACTCTCCCACAGATGAGTAATTGTCCCAGAGAATGGGCGGAGCATTATCTATTCAAGATCATTGTTGTAAGCAGCAATACTCGAAACGTTTATAGTATAATAAAAATCAAGAAATTGTGATGCTGAGCAAGTGCAGAGTGCGGGATCTTCCGTTATTATCTCTAGTCTTAAACTCAAGCAACTCAACAACTCGAGGAAAATCAAGCAGCGAAGAACTGCGTTAAACCGATGTAAACTCCACGGCTCCTATTGTTGTTGGATGACTGCGTTTAAGGCTCTTTTTAACAGCCTATAGGCTAAGTTCAATTTGTACCGGATCAATACAGCTTTCACATAAGCTATTCTGTTCTGTTTTTTTTTTTTTCTTCACTTCTCCTCTGTCTGGCACTAAGCAAGATAAGAAACATCAAATTACATTCCTCGATCCATTCCAAATCAAATTAGATTTCTAGGCTGTATTAGACCGCTCACTGTGCATGGGTCTGCTAATCCAATCATGGAGTGCCAAGGCTCACTTCACCCAGTCCAAGATAACATGCACAGAATCAAATGATTTTACTCGAGAGGGATTTATGAATGAAGCAATTGTAGAACAGTTCCCTATTCTTGTTAGTAAGAAACACTGAAGTAACCCCAAACCCAGGGGGCGGGGGGGTGGGGGTGGAGATTGACTGTGAGTGTTTTTACCGTAATGCTGCTGTGACTCGAGTCCCAAACGGAATCTGCTTCTTTTTGGCTACACCACAGATGCATTCTGGGATAGGAGAGAAAAAAAACTGCTCTGGGTTGTTTGTTTTTCACATATTACAATCGTCTTGGAGCTGCGCTAAGCTCTGGACACAGCGACGGTGGCTCTGCTAAATAGTCTCAAGAAGGAACTTGTTTTGGTGGAACATTTGCACCCCGCAAAAGAAAACGCCACATCCAATATTAAATGAAGTTAACTGTTGACACAATACAGTAAGGTAAGCTATGTAAATTAGCTGATACATGGTTAAACCTCATTGGCTCTTACCAGTGTATCTCCGTGTGTACTTCGTCCACAGCAATCCCACCAATCGCTCCCAAAATGCCCCAGTTAGAGAGGAAATGACCTAAACATATTCTTTGTAAGTCTTTACAATCATTCTCTGAAATAACCAAGCAGGCCTGCCTTGTTGCACGATCCACATTTTCTTAAAAACCTGGTATTTTCAGAAGTTTGACAACGGCAACAGACAGACAGGGGAAGTGAGGGACATCATGTGCAGATGTTAGGCAGTTATCCTAGAAACGTACTTCCGTTGATCCAGACTAGCGGTGATCCAGAATGAAAATCTGCGGAATTTAGTTGACTGTTTTTTTGGGGTGGAGATATGTTAAAAGTTTTCTTTTTTTTATGATTTGTTTAAAATCTGCGGAGCAGTGGTATGTATTCTGCGGCTGCAGTTTCTGTGTGGGCCTGCTCATGACCAAAGTGTGAACTTAAATCCAGGAACGCTCCTTTTAAGTTGCCCTGGATACCAAGTGAGATGAAAAATCAATTTTTTATATTTTTCCGTGTTCAGCTCAAGCATACATCCTGTCTACAAAGTGAATAAGGTTAGTTCTTAGGCATGTTTTTTCTTCTCATTCAAAAAGTGATCGTGAATCTTCCGTATTAAATACTTGTTCTTGTTCAGCTGCAGAATGATGAAGACAGTTGGAGAACAATTACAGTAGATACAAAACAGCATGCAGGCTCTACAGGATATATCTTTTCCTTGACAGCTATTATGTTTTCCCCAAATTTTCTACAGTTTAGGCATTCTATTATCAAATGGCTTGAAAAATAGTGCAAATAGCTGCCATAAATGGAGCATGCACCCCCCCCCAAGGTCTGGGCTGAGCCCTGAATGCTTACAACGTCTGGCTCCGCCCCTATCACTGTGCAGAAGGCTGATTATGAAGACTGAGCAAAATTAAAGTGAAAGTTTGGCAGGAAGCTGAGGAGAACATTGGCTTTTGATACTACATCTGGAGAACTGGAGCAAAAAAAAAAAAAGAATCTAAAATACAGCACTGAAATAAAATTCCTTACAAAGGAAATGGAAATGATAAACCCCCGACTCTGAGTCGCACTGGTTTAAAAATAGAGAAAGCACACTTTGAGCTTTTTTCACTTGAAAGCAAAGACAAGCACCAGCTCAGCTTTAGAAAGAGTAACTGGTGGTGTTTTTCTTCTGCTGTTGTGCTACAGTGTAACACCATGACACAGGAGGAATACAACTAGCTCATAAGGTGCAGTAACACTATGTCCTTTCATAATAATTAATCAGTGTACTTTGACGCCTGTACACTGCCCATTAGAGTCTGCAGAACAGCACTGTGTCATGAGAGATGAATGTGCATGGCTTAGGGTAGTAAAGCAGCCTGCTTCTATAGTGCACTGTAGTATTCAGATATGTATATATATATATTAATACCACAGTAAAAAAGCTATTTAAATGTAAAATTCCTGTAAAATGTAGAAAGTGACATGAAAAGAAAAGACTCAAGTAAAGTACAAGTACCTCAAATGTGTACTTAAGTAGCCTGGGAAAACCCTGATGAACTTCCATTCAAGCCCATTTCCAATTTTTCCAAATCAAGGGACCAATCACAACCTTTGAGGCGGGCTTTACACAATGACGATAGCGCAGCGACGCTGAAGCTTCATCTCCTTCATCGTTCTGATTGGTTGACGGACTATCCAATTGCGCCCAGAGGCATTTGAGTGGTGTCCGTTGGTGACGCCCCTTTGGAAATGAGCTGTGAATGAAGCTTCCCCAGACCCACTCTTAGACTCAACTGAGAAGGATCTGGTGTCAACCGGGCTAGTACTTAAGTACAATACTGAGAACATCTACTTAGTTACATTCCACCACTGCAAGTCAGAGTAAATGTAAACCCATGTTAATTTCCAATTTTCTACATATATTATGACATATACAGTACAAGACAAAAGTTGGGACACACCTTCTCATTCAATGCATTTTCTTTATTTTCCTGACTATTTACATTGTAGATTCTCACTGAAGGCATCAAAACTATGAATGAACACATATGGAATTATGTACTTAACAAAAAAGTGTGAAATAACTGAAAACATGTCTTATATTTTAGATTCTTCAAAGTAGCCACCCTTTGCTTTTTTGATAGCGCTGCAAAACCTTGGTGTTCTCTCAATGAGCTTCATGAGGTAGTCACCTGAAATGGTTTTCACTTCACAGTTGTACCTTGTCAGGGTTAATTAGTGGACTTTTTTCCCTTATTAATGGGGTTGGGACCATCAGTTGTGTTGTGCAGAAGTCAGGTTGATACACAGCCGACAGCCCTATTGGACAACTGTTAGAATTCATATTATGGCAAGAACCAATCAACTAAGTAAAGAGAAACGGGTGGCCATCAGTACTTTAACAAATGAAGGTCAGTCAGGAAAATTGCGAAAACTTTGAATGTGTCCCTAAGTGCAGTCGCAAAAACCATCAAGCGCTACAACGAAACTGGCTCACATGAGGACCGCCCCAGGAAAGGAAGACCAAGAGTCACCTCTGCTGCTGAGGATAAGTTCATCCGAGTCACCAGCCTCAGAAATCGCAAGTTAACAGCAGCTCAGATTAGAGACCAGATGAATGCCACACAGAGTTCTAGCAGCAGACACATCTCTAGAACAACTGTTAGAGGAGACTGCGCGAATCAGGCCTTCATGGTCAAATAGCTGCTAGGAAACCACTGCTAAGGAGAGGCAACAAGCAGAAGAGATTTGTTAGGGCCAAGAAACACAAGGAATGGACATTAGACCGGTGTATGTGCTTTGGTCTGAGTCCAAATTTGAGATCTTTGGTTCCAACCGCCGTGTCTTTGTGCAACACAGAAAAGGTGAACGGATGGATTCTACATGCCTGGTTCCCACCGTGAAGCATGGAGGAGGAGGTGGGATGGTGTGGGGGTGCTTTGCTGGTTACACTGTTGGGGATTTATTCAAAATTGAAGGCATACTGAACCAGCATGGCTACCACAGCATCCTGCAGCGACATGCCATCCCATCCGGTTTGCGGTTAGTTTGACCATCATTTATTTTTCAACAGGACAATGACCCCAAACACACCTCCAGGCTGTGTAAGGGCTATTTGACCAAGAAGGAGAGTGATGGAGTGCTGCGCCAGATGACCTGGCCTCCACAGTCACCGGACCTGAACCCACTCAAGATGGTTTGGGGTGAGCTGGACCGCAGATTGAAGGCAAAAGGGCCAACAAGTGCTAAGCATCTCTGGGAACTCCTTCAAGACTGTTCTTGAACTGTGTTCATTCATAGTTTTGATGCCTTCAGTGAGAATTTACAATGTAAATAGTCATGAAAATAAAGGAAACGCATTGAATGAGAAGGTGTGTCCAAACTTTTGGCCTGTACTGTAAATGTTGTGCATACAGAGAAGAGTAGATGTATATTTCCCCAGAGTCTTCACTTGAGAGCTCCCCTACTTCTCTGCTTCCTTAAAGGTGACATATTAAGTGTTTCAGTATTTTCTGCCATATCTACAATGTTATAATGTTCAAATAACGAGGTAAATGTATTTTAGAGAAATCCCTGCGACCTAAAACGTTCAGATTTCCAACTATTCTGAACGCTCCGATTTCAACAGTTTTTCTACTCTCGGCTAAGTCTTACTCAACTCTAAGCCGGCCTGCTATGATTTGTCATCTGCTTAAAGTGGGAAGGACTAGACTTTTTTTTTAAGCTACTGTTAACGTTAACATTGTTGCATGTAACTACATGCTATAGGCAGTAAAATATGCCATTTTGGCTGCCAGTGTTGTTAAATTCTCCCTGGTCTGAGAGGGTCTGATTGTAATTTCACAAACAGTAATTCTGGATTGCCTCCACCAAACAAGTAAATAGGAAACTGCGTGCCAAAACAGCAGTATGCACGCAAGCGTGAACCACTAGTGTTTCTTCTTGCTGTGTATCTTTTACTGTCTATGGTAAATTTCTCCCAGACACCAGAGTTCAAGAGTGTATGGCTGCAGCCTGGAGACCTCCCGTCTCATGCCTGGGCATGTCCAACAGTAAATTCAGATGTTCAGAATACAAAATCGTGAATTATTTTCTAAATGAAGTCATGGTTAAGTCAGTGCGCGTGATGCAATTAATTGAACACTGTTTAAACTCTTAAATGAACGATCGCCTATAGTTGGCAGATTTGTGGATGGTAATGTCGTCTCCCTGATGTTAATGTTTGTTGTTTATTTGATGAAACCTGCGATGACTTTATAGGTTTTTTAATTAATGCTTTATTTGCAAATTCATAACAGTCCAAAAAAAAGGACAAGCGTAACATAAAAATATATGTCAAGTGAAAAAATATAGCTCAACAATGAAGCCACCCACATAATACTGAAATTAATAAACACATTTTGGTTCTAAAACCTCATATTAACAGAGAGCGGAGCTCCGACACACACACACACACACACACACATACATAGATTTAGATCAAATTGTGGTCAAATTGTGGTAAGTATTTTCTTGTCTTTGTTTTTGGTAGTTGTTGTGTTTGGTGTAGAACTGATTTCAAACTTTGGACACTGCTCATTCTCCCTCCTAGTTAAAAATAATGAAAATCATCATCACGCACTTCACCAACTCACCGGAGACACCAACTATCCCAGCTATTTCATCCCATGCCTCATTTATTTTTATTTTTTTTAAACTGCATCAGTGTTTAACGTTGACATTTGTTTAAGCCATATTACGTGAGAGGGTTTCATTTCGAAATCTGAAAGGCGCATCACTGCAGTGTAGGCCTCCTCAAGTGTAATATTGTGATTATACAACAACAGCTACCAACAAAATAAGTGATAATCAATCTGTATTCATATTGTGGAGCAAAGCAAGAAGAAGTGCTGGATAGTTTAATAAGAGTTTATGTTACCGAATTAAAAAACTGAAATTGAATATTCCAAATTAGTGTCGGTGTATTTAGATTTTCAGAATTTCATTTTACTCTATAATGCCTATAGGGGTGGGCCAGGGATGGCAGGGGTTGGTGGCAATGTAAGTATCTGGATATTTGCCGTGGGGCGAGGGCTTTGATTACTTCTCTCTTTTTTGACCATACATGTATTTGCATCCCTGCCTTTACTGCTGGGACATGTCCAGTTGTGTAGTATTTGGTTTAGAAGCCTTTATTGGTGATTTTTCACGATACAAAGTCCTGCTATACTCGATTGCCGTAGCTCCAGCTTCAACTAGCTAGTGAAACAAAACTGGAGCGCACCGGAGATTCCAGGAAACACGCTGGCCAATCAGAGCAGACTGGTCTTTTTCGGGAGGAGGGATTAAAGAGACAGACGCTCCTACAGAGCATCTAAGACAGAGGGTGAATACAGGTGCAGCAGCCATGGGCAGTATGAGAAAAATTTTGTTTTTTGAACATTAAAGCATGTAAACATGTTCTAGTTTTATCCTGAAAATGCTATATAATAGTTGCCCTTTAAGTACCTCAAGCTATGGTTGTAATTTTCACTGGGGACAGGTCCCCCCCCAGTTTTCAAATTCCTGTTTGTGTCTCCAGAAGCTGGTTTTAGAATGTAATAGACGTCACCTGTTTCAACAGCCAATAGAGAAGTCAGCTGGTAAAGTCAGCTATAAACTATACTAATACAATTATCCATAACCCCTTTTATTTTAATGTTACAAACAGCTGGTCGAGGTTGCAGAGTTTTAGACGGAGCCTCAACGACCGCCTGAAAGCACGGTAACGTCAAGCGAGCTAGAGAGAGACTGAAGTGAGGCAGCGCCCAGCGGCGTTAGAACAAAGCTGTGAATCCGAGAAATAAAACGTGTTTTTGCTGATTCATCACTAGAAATGCAACTGTAGCAAGCTTCTCAATATCACTAGCGTTGTCCACATTCATATTTAGACGCAACAAATGATATATCCAGCTCCAAAAAAGCCTAAAAGTCTGCAGTGAGAACAGAAGTACAAAGAGTCATTGCAATGGAGATGATGCACCGTCTTGTCTCATTAGTCTGAACTGGCAGGTTTTACAACACTGCAGACCGATGCGTTGCAAGTAGTTGCAAGTTTCAACTCGTCTCGTTGCAAATCTTAGGTCTGAACTGGGCTTAGAGAGATGATGTCTTCCAATGGAGGGCGACAGGGAAAAGGACTGTACGGTTCTGTCATCAGCACTGTCATCACCACCTGGATTGCTGGTTGTCCTTCCTCTCCATAACATCAGTCTCTGTTTGGAGAAGCCATGGATCCCGCTGACGAGAACATGTTGAAATTGTGAAATGAACGTGGCAAAGCTGAGGATAAGCTTCTATGTTGCAACCAATAATCTGGACAAAGTGCATATAGCCAGGAGTCATAGATGATAAATGGCCATATTTAAATATTGTTGCTTCATCGCTCATTTTTTCTGCCTCATCAACAACACGTGTAAATGTTTCATGTTTTTTTACAACCTGCATGTTACAGTTTATGGAGCACGACATCAGACGATATGCTGGTGAGAGGAATTCTAATGTCATCCGGGTTCATACACTGTGTGTGTGTGTGTGTGTGTGTGTGTGTGTGTGTGTGTGTGTGTGTGTGTGTGTGTGCGCGTGTGTGTGTGTGCGTGCGCGTGCATTGAATAATAATAAACTAAATTCATAAAACCAGAAGCCATTCCAAATTTACAGTGTTGGACAAATGCCAAGTCTAATATAAATTCCTACTCCTAAGAATCCTCTCGTGAAATGGAAATGAATGTGCGCAAAAGGCCGACACACACATTCTGACAAACGTTTAAATTCATATAAACTGAATTTTAGGAACAATTATTATGTAATCTGTGACTTCAGCACCTTTAAAAATTTTAATAAATGACTTTTTCATTGTCATTCCAAAGCTTGGGGGACACAGTCTGAACGTTTTTAATTCCTAGGGCCTTAACTAATACTGCTACTTTGGTGCCAGATGGAGTGTTTAACATGTATGAGGCAATATTCAGAATGCCACTAACGTCTGGATTTAAAAAATTTGATGTTATTTTATGCTTATGCGATTGTAGAGCCAGGCATGGTTTTAATGGAACTGCGTTACGTAGAAATCAATTTAATTCTGGATTAATGCATGACATACAAAATCCTTGGTTGCTGCTATTGTTTATCATTGTTCAAAAATGTCACGTCTGTGGCTTGAAAGACGTTTTAAAATGGTGTTTTAGTTGTGTTTAGTTGAGAGGCTGCTATGTGGGGATAGCCCCATGCTCACTGTGTCAAATTCCCCAACTGTGGGCAAACATCAATACGCATGCCCAAAGCTGATGGCACAAAAAAAAAGTGATTCTGATTGCCTGTTGCCCTGCTGCAATTTAATTGGCTTTTTGCCAAGTACTATTGTTGCCATTGGCTCTTGGTTGGGTTAAGTTAGAGTTAAACCGAATCCCGGTTATGCATGCTAACTCAAAAATCACTTCCGGGCTAGTCTATATCCACGACGTTCCACTTCTGGGATTGCTTTGTTGCCGCCGTAAATTCCACCGGATTTCATTCTTTTCAGCTGGATGTCTGCTACCTTCCGCTTTCTTTGTGTTGGAATTTTAAAGCAACAGTATGTAACTTTTAGCTGCAGCTGTAGTTCCAATGAGACAACCTGTAGGGGGACCGAAGCGGGAAAAGTTACATAATGTTGCTTTAATCTCCGGTCAATTTATGAGGAGAAAGCTAGCTAGACTATCTGTCCAACCTGAGTTTTCTGTTGCACGACTAAAACTACTTTTGAACGTACACATGTTCCACCAAAACAAGTTCCTTCCTGAGAATATTTAGCAGAGGCACCGTGGCTCTGTCTGGCGCTTAGCACCGCCCATGGCGATTGTGATTGGTTTAAAGAAATGCCAATAAACCAGAGCATGGTTTTCTCCCATCCCAGAATGCTGTGTGGACTAGCCAGACCTTCCTCCGCAGCGTTGTGGAGGAAGGTCTGGCAAAGCGAGACTCAGGGCTTAAAGTATTCCGGCACCGTGCCGGATCTCCGGCGTGCGGCTGTAAGAAAAAAAAAAAAAAAAATACTTTCATGTGGTTTAATATTTTCGAATCAATTGATTTCACATAGCCTACCAATCATTTAAGAGGAACACAGCTCTAACTAACACCGGATTTCTGGCATATGAATATTTTAGAAAAATAAATAAATTAAAAAGTCCACACGGGATTTGTTTTGATGCGCTGGGTTTAATCAATCATCGAACTTCTACCTACCAATGAAACGAGTTCTAGCCAATCAGATGCAAAGTAGGGCGGGTCTTTGCCGAAAAGCGCGAGTGCGGTGTGGTCTCCTGGTAACGCGGATAAAAAAAATGGATGCAAAGTATATCAAACTTGGAGCATGTAGATACAGCTTTAGTTGAGAAAGGACTTAAAAACAAATGGCGCTGGGCATGAATGGAGGACAAGAGGAAAAGGGTGGAGATGGGAAGCCGTTAGGCACTTGGTGCCTCAAACTGAGGGAGCCGGGTGCTTGCTTCAGCAGCGCATGTTGAAGGAAGACACAACAGCAGCGGTAAGACCATTGGGTAAGACGGGGCTTGCTAGTCACAAAGCTTCGGTCCGTGCCATCTGTCACACGAGTACGTTACCGGCAACGATCGCTACCGCTGCGCCTGTTCCTTTACTGACCGACGGTGATACATATGTGTGTGACGTTCACTGTAGCTATCTGAAGCCCAAACTGCCTTGACAAAGCTGTCTGTTTGGAGTCAGCATGGCAGGTATTTAAACATAACAGCCTTGTCCCAGAGTTTAGACGTCTAGCTATATGATAAGATAAACAATGCAACGCTTTTAATAAATGTAGCCTAAATAAAGCAGCTAATATCAACACGGACAAAATCATGAATGTACTAATTCGCTTTTTTACGATGACCTGGTCAAAGTAGTAAAGTTTAGTTTTCACAATGATTCATTGTAGGATTATGATATTATTGCAATATGTAAAAACACATGGACTCTTAATTTAACATATGGTTGGAAGAAGTAAAAATTGATCCAAAACTTTTTAGTTTTTAAAAATTATGACTTTTATTATTGTGTAATGTCAGAAGGACTTTAACTGTTTTGCCAGTCAAATTAACTTTAATGAGTGCATATTGAAATATTACACTGTTGGGTGGCAAAAAATGCATCTCAAAATGCATCAGATTGATGCTTTAAAATATGGAATATTTAAAATGTTATATATGCTCCCCTTGGAGCCCTGGAGACTACTTCCAGGTAGACAGATGGCAGCTAAATTGCGGAGATATGTGAATTTGGCTTGTTTATTTGTCATTGTCTGTCATTTTCAGCCGTAACTGTAACATTTAAAGATATTTAGTCAAACACGGAGGTCCGACCTATCTGACGTTTCTGCTGTGCTTATTTTCTGTCCTGTGTTTGATAAACCAAATCTAGCGTTAGGAACAGCAACGTCTTACCCACCATACAGAAATGCTGACCGACAAAGCATCTCAGACAGAGGGTGAATACAGTATGAGAAAGTGTTTTTCGAAATTATAGCGTGTATACACATATACACACACACACACACACGACAAACATACACATGAAAACTAACTATCTTTTTGGCACTGGTTTTGTTACATTTTTGTTGCACCGTTAATGTTTCTTGTTTGTGTTTGTGTGTTTTTGTTGTCTGTTAATGTTTTGTCTTCTGTCTTGCAATAAAATAAAATAAAAGTTATATGTGTTAGCCTTAACGATCCTGTATCATCACAATCCTGTAAGTTGAAGACGAGTCAGATGCTCATTACATCCGTAGATCTGATCTTTTTAAACAGGACAACACACCGCACACAAGCTAGAGTGTGGCGCAATTCTACCCCAAACCAATTAAATATGAATGGGCACTCATCTCTTTATACACAACAATGATACAATATTTAGCACTGATCTGTGTCAGGAGTACTCTTATATCCAGAGCCTTGAAAAGCAATTAGGGCCCTTTTTCAAAAAGAGGAGAGCCGGCTGGGACTGTGTCGTAGAAACAATACTCCAGATCAAAGCCTGCCTGTCAGAGCCTCTTATAAACCATTTTTGTGCTCAAGCTTGTGTTGTCAATAAAAACTAGGCCATTGGTCTGTACTTATACAGCAGCTGTATATTTCCATACGTTTTTATATTAGGGAAAATCAAAGAGCGGCACAGTTTTCCACCGCATGCTTGAATTACACACAAAAGAATACAAAAACGAAAATGCTGCGCCCAGGCGGCTGTGGCTCAGGTGGTAAGAGCGGTCTTCTACCAATCAGAAGGTTGGTGGTTCGATCCGTCGCCCTGCAGTCCCATGTCGAAGCGTCCTTGGGCAAGACACTGACCCCAAAATTGTAGTGTAAAAAAAAAAGTGTAAATGTGTGTGAATGTTTATCTGATGAGCAGGTGGCACCTTGTACAGCAGCCTCAGCACGAGTGTATGAATGAAGTGTGTAAATGGTGAATGTTTCCACTACTATGTATCAGAGATGTTCACAAGTCATATTTTGGAAGTCCAAGTCGAGTAAAGTTTTTGAGCTTGAGTCCAAGTCAAGTCTCAAGTCTCTGGCCATCTGATCTGTCCCTAACACTATATTGTTAAATCTTGAATTAATTCAAAGCATGTCCTCTAGCTACCATCAAGACAGTACAGTATCAACATCAGTTGTAGAACTACTTTATGGGGTCTACTTAACACATCCCTCCATCCCTCGGACCTGGTGAAATATTAATATTAAGTCTGTCACATCATATGGATACAACTATAAAGATACAATTTGCATGTTCCCAGCATTAGCACAACACTTTGCGATGGTTAGCTTGTTATCTGTGACGATATATGCTAAATGTAACGTTTCTTTCACTCAAAAAAATGTCTCATGTCGAAGTGGAAATCAAGAGAATAGTGGCAGTGCCACAGCAGTTAGAGAACATAAAGCACAACCCCGGGAGGACTTGGTGTCGCCATCGGCAATGCATTTTTTTTTATATGTGAGTGCGTGCACATAAGGCATAACGCATGCGTTACGTTGCACATTATGGCAAATTGCAGGGGAGATGCAGCTCGTCATACGTTTCCCCAACGTATATACGCCAAATAAAAGAAAACAGAAATACATGAATACATTTAGATTTCAAAAGCAATAATTGCATGAAAAACGGTTGTTGTCTGAAGTCTTTTGGGTCGAGTCGCAAGTAAAGTCTGAAGTCAGCTGTTAGTGCGACTTAAGTGCGACTTGAGTCCGAGTCTCAGACTTGAGTCCCCATCTCTGCTATGTACTACAGTACAGGCCAAAAGTTTGG
The DNA here is from genome assembly GCF_004354835.1 of Perca flavescens. Lineage (NCBI taxonomy): Eukaryota > Metazoa > Chordata > Actinopteri > Perciformes > Percidae > Perca > Perca flavescens. Next base: position 42,416,600 of record NC_041332.1, on the reverse strand, counting down.
ACACAACTTCTCATTCAATGCGTTTTCTTTATTTTCATGACTATTTACATTGTAGATTCTCACTGAAGGCATCAAAACAATGAATGAACACATATGGAATTATGTACTTAACAAAAAAGTGTGAAATAACTGAAAACATGTCTTATATTTTAGATTCTTCAAAGTAGCCACCCTTTGCTCTGATTACTGCTTTGCACACTCTTGGCATTCTCTTGATGAGCTTCAAGAGGTAGTCACCTGAAATGGTTTTCCAACAGTCTTGAAGGAGTTCCCAGAGATGCTTAGCACTTGTTGGCCCTTTTGCCTTCACTCTGCGGTCCAGCTCACCCCAAACCATTTTGATTGGGTTCAGGTCCGGTGACTGTGGAGGCCAGGTCATCTGGCGCAGCACTCCATCACTCTCCTTCTTGGTCAAATAGCCCTTACACAGCCTGGAGGTGTGTTTGGGGTCATAGGGCCTCATTCACCAATACCTTTCTAAGTTTTCTCTTAAATATGTTCTTAAGAAGGTTCCTAAGAAAAGTCTACGCCGGATTCATGACGTGTTCTTAAACAGCAGATTTGTTCGCACCTGTGTTCTTAGGATATTCCCATATAAGGACATGACACTTCCTGTGCACCTCCTGGGAGACAGGTTTTCGGAGATTGTCGGAGCGGCAGTGGAGGAAGTACTGAATCTCAGTACTTAAATAAAAGTACAAATAACCAGAGACATATTTACATTAGTAAAAGTATAAGGTGTCCACTACCACAAACAAGGCCTGGCTTTTTAAAAAAAGTTCCTATCCTAACCAGCATAAAACGGAAATGTGTTGTTAGAATCGGAATGCGGTTGGTTTTATTCATGGATGTATTTTATTTTCTTAAACCATGCAAGTAAGCAAATAAAGTGTGTGAAGCAGCGCAAATGGGGAGATGTGAAGAGGTCCAGCCAAATAAATAAGATATGAACGCGTCTTACGCAGCCTGGCGGAGGAGTAAACGACGCTGTAGAGAGAAATAGATATAGCAACTATGATTTAAAAACGGGAATAATAAAAACAAACGTTTTCATTTTCACTTTTACCGGAGGCTGTATTACCGAGGGTCAGCGGCGCTGCGCCCGGGTTCTGGAGCACCGGAGCCGGCTTGGATCAACGGTGCCCCATATATACAGTATCTACGGTAACCCATATATATACAGTATCTACGGCAACCCATATATACAGTATCTACGGCAACCAAACTTTACTGGTGAGACAAACGTGTGACGGTCAGGAAGATGTTTTGGCAGGGGGGAAACTGATCAGAAAATGTAACGGAACATTGTAGAAATGTAGTGGAGTAGAAAGTAGAGATAATTGCTGCAAAATGTAACAAAGTAAAAGTCAAAAGTAGGCTATGCACTATTGAGTCTACTTAAGTAAAGTACAGATACATGAAAAATGTACTTAAGTACAGTTAGGACGAATTTGTACTTACATTCTAGTTACATTCTACCACTGCATTTTGGCCCTATAAATAGCGATCAATCACCAAATAACACAGGATTTAATCAGTTTAATTGCTGATGTAAATTGCAGTGTTAGTGTTTTTTTTGTATAATATGATTTATTTTTCAACAAATGATCAGAAATACATTACAGTACAATACTATCATTGTAAACGATTGTAGAATTAAATAAAATGCAGTAAGCAATCATTTGGAGCAAATTGTCATCACTCAAATGTGCGTAAGAGTGCTTTTCAGTGTTCGTAGATTTTGTTCTTAGCTAAGAACAAATCCAAGTTAAGGAAACATTAGTGAATGCCAGAATCTTCGTAAAAAGTTCGTAAGAAGGGTTTAAGAACACATTTCTTCGTAAGAATGGTTGGTGAATGAGGCCCATTGTCCTGTTGAAAAATAAATGATGGTCCAACCAAACGCAAACCGGATGGGATGGCATGTCGCTGCAGGATGCTGTGGTAGCCATGCGGGTTCAGTATGCCTTCAATTTTGAATAAATCCCCAACAGTGTAACCAGCAAAGCCCCCCCACACCATCACACCTCCTCCTCCGTGCTTCACGGTGGGAACCAGGCATGTAGAATCCATCCATTTTACCTTTTCTGTGTTGCACAGCGGTTGGAACCAAAGATCTCAAATTTGGACTCATCAGACCAACGCACAGATTTTCACCGGTCTAATGTCCATTCCTTGTGTTTCTTGGCCCTAACAAATCTCTTCTGCTTGTTGCCTCTCCTTAGCAGTGGTTTCCTAGCAGCTACTTGACCATGAAGGCCTGATTTGCACAGTCTCCTCTTAACAGTTGTTCTAGAGATGTGTCTGCTGCTAGAACTCTGTGTGGCATTCATCTGGTCTCTAATCTGAGCTGCTGTTAACTTGTGATTTCTGAGGCTGGTGACTCGGATGAACTTATCCTCAGCAGCAGAGGTGACTCTTGGTCTTCCTTTCCTGGGGCGGTCCTCATGTGAGCCAGTTTCGTTGTAGCGCTTGATGGTTTTTGCGACTGCACTTGGGGACACATTCAAAGTTTTCGCAATTTTCCGGACTGACTGCAGTGTTTCCTCTAGGATTATTTTTAGCAGTGGGGGCAGATCTGTCGGTACCCCCCACCTCCCCCCAAGTCCTGCGCCCCGCCGCCAAATGTTTTATGTATTAAACGGAACGGACACTTCGCTGCAACACAAACAAATATATTTATTCACCACTATTCACACACAATGAGGCATATTTTGATTTCGTTTTGATTGAACTGTATTTTTGAGGAACTGTAGGTCTACAAAATGAATTTTACAAGAAATTCTTCATAGGGAAACCAAAATCCAAAGTAGGCTATAGTATGAAACCATTCATAATGAAACCAATTGCATATTTGCCTCAGTGGCAAAGTTTGCAGCCTTGCTGTGTGCATTTGATTTTTCTTGGCTTTTGGAAAAATAACTCCAAGGCTCGGCTATAGGGGAATTTAGAAAGGTGGCCCATTAATGCTGAGTAGCACACATGCTGCTAGATGGTCCCCCTGTGGCCTGGACGGTCATTTTGACCGTTTTGAAATTTATGTGTAATAACTTTGCTAAATAAAAAAATACAATCCTGCTGGTACCTGACTTTTCCTAAAAGAGTCTGTTTTTAGGCTATATACATTACACAAAAGGCAAAGAAAATAAAATCACTTTTACCTATTTTGGCCATTTCATGGTTTTGTTTTTAATATTTTGCGTGGTTGAAGATGCATCTTGGTTGCTTAGTAATAATCATAGTCTCTGTCAGAGAAATGTAACTAGCGGTCTCGAGTAACAAGTGTGGGCATTAAGGGCATTAAGGTCGTAGCCTAAGTGGGCAGAAGAGAGATAGAGAAAGAGGAAGCAGACGTGTTGTAGATGCAACCGGAGCAGAGTTAGTGGTTATTCATTTTATACCGTGGGCCCTGGAGGTAACGAGTCTCCCCTGGTTTTCTGATCATGGTCGGAAACAAAGCGATGAGGAGAGGTTAACACATTGAACATTTTCACAGCTGATTAACATGCGCTTGTTTCCCCATGCGCTGATGCGCTCATCTGTTGACATTTCCGAATGCCTTCCTACAGTTGCTTAATAAAAAAGGGCTTTCCACTCAAACAAACGTAGCCTACATGTGTTATTAGTATGAGGGAAAAAATGAGATTTTAACTGTGTCGGGCTTGGACACAAATTTCTTAATGCCTGTCGGACGCGGGCCGGCTCGGACAGAAAAATTCGGCCCGATCCGCACTCTAGTGGTCATCACCGATGGGCCGAAGGCAAAGCCAGAGTCGGTAACGCAGGCTACGGCGTGGATAGATTCGGTTCTGAATCAGAAGAAAAGCACCGGGCGCTCGCTCTGTGAAAGGCGCCGTAGGCCTACACGTAGCCTGGATGGCCGGTAGCTGTCTACGTGTTCATATAACTTTATACATGCTACAACTGGCTGGAATCATTACACACATCCTCTCCAAGGAGTGCACCAGCTGTAAAATGTCTTGGAGGAAGTCCGAGCTGCGCTGCGCACCGCAGCAGACACCAAAACGGAGGCAGTGCCAGTTAGGTTAGGTTATAAATGTTCAAATAACATAGCCTACTTTTAATTGTTATTTGGCTGGAATTATGTTGAATTAATTTCCCCCAATATGTTTCGGGACATGAATGTATAAAATAATCATGGTTTAGCCTACTATGCCATGATATGATATCAAGGGCGTTGTATTGAATCAACAGCCATGTACAATTTAGCTAGCAGGTGAAGGTGAAACTAAAAATGTGCAAGAACTATAGACTAATACAGGCTTAAATGAACTGACAATATAAGTTAGGCTGTACGACTTACAGTTCTCAAGGATGCACACATGCCATCTCAACCGGGTCCTCCGGACAGCCTGTCTCTTTTTTCTTTCTCCCTTTTCTCTGAGTGGCACGCGTGCCCACTCGCGTAGTGAAGCGCGTGTCCACGCTATTCTGCGACTCTCTAACAATCACTGCTGATAGACGGCTTTTTTCTGATACCGTGGCGGAAGAAATCTAACCGTGGCGGACCGCCACTTGCCAATCAACATAGAGGAAACACTGTGACTGACATTCATTTGTTAAAGTAATGATGGCCACTCGTTTCTCTTTACTTAGCTGATTGGTTCTTGCCATAATATGAATTCTAACAGTTGTCCAATTGGGCTGTCGGCTGTGTATCAACCTGACTTCTGCACAACACAACTGATGGTCCCAACCCCATTAATAAGGGAAATAATTCCACTAATTAACCCTGACAAGGCACACCTGTGAAGGTAAAACCATTTCAGGTGACTACCTCATGAAGCTCATTGAGAGAACACCAAGGGTTTGCAGCGCTATCAAAAAAGCAAAGGGTGGCTACTTTGAAGAATCTAAAATATAAGACATGTTTTCAGTTATTTCACACTTTTTTGTTAAGTACATAATTCCATATGTGTTCATTCATAGCTTTGATGCCTTCAGTGAGAATCTACAGTGTAAATAGTCATGAAAATAAAGAAAACGCATTGAATGAGGTGTGTCCAAACTTTTGGCCTGTACTGTATGTTAAAGCACTTTGAGTAGTCGTTAAGACTAGAAAAGCGCTATATGACTACAGTCCATTTACATTGCTCTGAGATGCTGAAAGTTACAGGTTTTGAGAGTTGCTTAACCCAAATTACAAGAATACACATTTGGCTTAAATATATCTGCCTCCACCTTATTACAATGGAGGTCATTTGAATGGACGGCATTGACAAATTATATATTTTTTTAAATCCAACAAAGTATCTTTACTGAAACAATCTTGCTCATCTTCAGAACATGCTGTCAGCAGTTTTCATAGGGACTATTATTTTGGTGCAAAGACATTATAGCCTGATAATCAGAGTGAAGTGCTATTGTCACTTCATTATTCTGTCTGGCATTGTGTTCATGTGTTGGAGTAGTTGTTTATTACTCACTGTATACACTGATGGCAGAGGCTGCAATGCAAGGTGCCACCTGCTAATCAGGAGGTGGAGTGATAAACATTCACACACTGATGGGGTTTGGGATTCAGTATCGTCCCAGTGCCCAAGGACACTTCAACATGTTGACTGCAGGGGCCAGGGATTGAACCTCTGGCCTGCTTGGTTCTTGCAGGGAATGATTGTAAAGATTTAAAAAGTATATGTTTAGGGCATTTACTCTCTAAAGAATGTTATCTGTGGTGTAACCAGACCTTACCCCACAGCGATGTGGAGTAAGGTCTGGCTGGAGATTTAGCACCACCAATGGTTTATCTCAATGCACCAACTCCTAAGGCCGGCTGCACACTGGCTGCGTGGCGTGAGCGTGTCAGCTGCGTGGCGTGTCCGTTTTTATTTGGGCTCCCATGTTAACAGGTTAAAGCTTGCTTGACCGACGCCTATTTTTCACGTGACATGCAAGGGTGTTGGAAGCGTTTCCAGGCAAAATAGAATAGGAAAAGATGTTTATATGTGATTTTGACACGAATACCTTTAATAAATGACATGTTGATGTTTGAAAGTCTCTAGGTTTTGACATAATGCAGATATAAATGTAATAAAAAAAATAAAAAAATATCGATTTTCAAATATTGCACCGGTCACGAAATATTCTGTAGCCTATTTTGCCGTCAATACTGCCGACATTGTCTTTGCTGTAATCAGATGAGTATATATTTATGTTTATGTTTATGGGAAACACACGTGTACAGACAAGGCAAGCAGCAGCAACGCCACGCAACTGACACGCAACAGAAACGCCACGCTCATGCCGGCCTAATATTCACACACAGAGTGGATGGAAACACAGATTAATTCACATTTAGTTTTGCAGATTTTCTGGAAATTTGGTTAAAATTTGACGATTTGGATGGACATTTGGCTATTTTCAGTCATCACAAACGCCGTTAGCGATTAGCAGTTATGGTCTCTAGGGGCACTTATCGGTTCTATTGAAAAAATAAGTTGATTTAAAGTTGTTATTTCTGTAAGTCAATTTACAACAACCTTTCCAGCTGTGTCTATTAATCTCTTGCCTTTCTTGGTGTATTATTATGTTGCCATTTTGCTAGCTCTGGCCCAATGACATCACCATTTCTTATCCTGCCTCCAAAGCTCTGACTGGCTTGGTTGCATTGGCACACTGAGGATACAGCCATCAATGAGCACAATGCTAGATTTGAATCAACAACAAAAACCTGTGATGCGGGCATTGATGCAGAGGTGTGGAACCAGGCTAGAGTAAGAGGGACACTGGAAAAAGATGCTCTTTATGTTTTTTATCAAACAAAATTCCCTTTGCCTTCATTATGTTGGTTTTGAGGCAGAAATGTCAGTGAGAAATTTTAAAATCGAGGCAAATGAAACTAACACAATCACATAGGCTTTACTGCATGCAAATAAATTATATATGTAGCGCTGCAAAGATTAATCAATTTAATTAATTGGTTGTCAACTATTAAATTAATCGCCAACTATCCAAATCAAATTATCGGTTTGAGTCAAAATTCTCTGATTCCAGCTTGTTAAATATGAATCTGTTCTAGTTTATTCTCTCTGTGACAGTAAACTGAATATCTTTGAGTTGGGGACAAAACAAGACATTTGAGGACGTCATCTTGGGCTTTGGGAAACACTGAAATCATTTTTCACCATTTTCGGAAATTTTAGTGACAAAACGACTAATAGTTTAATCGAGAAAATAATCGATAGATGAATCAAGAGTGAAATAATCGTTAGTTTGCAGCTCCATATGTGTTCCCGGGAAATACATTTAATGCCAAGTAGCTGGATGATATGAAATTCGACACATGATGCTGCGCGTGAAAAAACATGCCACATAGCTCTTATTGTAGTGGGCCGATTACATCATGGAGCTGCAGGACGTGTGACCTTTGCAATGAAAGACGAAGGGTCTTCAAATGGGCTCAAACTGGAAAAGGTAAATAGAAGTGACAGCCTTATATACCTCGCACCACTTACTTCAGAAACCTGCGGTTTATTCAACATGTCTCTTGGGCCTGCTTCTCTGTCAGCCTCTGCTTTACTTTTGGGGGTTGTGGAGTTTTGCCTGGGGAGGTAGGGACAGGGAGTTTGTATTGTAGTCAAAACAATTTGCTTGTGACATTTTGATAACTACTATTTTTCTTGCATGACGAGGAATGAGCGAGTATGTCATTTAATTTTTGTAGCAAGATGCGGGCTATGAAGTCTGAAAGAAAGCTTAACAGTGCTGAGAAAAAGCCTATTATTTTTATGTCTAACAGAAAATGATGAGAGTATATATAACAGAAACAATACAAAGGGAGAGCGGTGGTATAAGGAGGGACGCAAATGAAAAGCACAAATCTTTTTAAAAAAGTTAAAAAAAAGTGAGAGGTATAAAAAACAAACAAAGAGAGTCTGGTGCAAATGTCAACCTGGATTAAAACAAAGAGATCTAAAGTACGACAGGTAGATAGATCAACGTGAAGGTAGGGAGGGGAGGAAGAAAGTGAGAAAAAGAGAGAAAACACGCAAGTGATCATGTCTTTGAAAGCATCAGAGAGACCAGTGAACATTGCTAAGTGCATACGGTGTCAGAAAGCATGAGTGTCTGTGGTTGTCATAAGAAATGGGCATTTCGTGTTCTCCCTTTGGTCGCTGTGCAGTGGATCGTGGCTGTTGACCTCCCTGTCAGATCCTGGGCTCCCATTCATCACCTCAGGGAGACATATTAATGTGACAGCGTGTTTTAGCTCATCCATCACAACATCAGATGGCCCAAACAGTACTCAGGTAAGGACACAGTCTAGTCACTCAGACAATTGATTAATCAGACCTCGGCTGACTCTCTTAAAAGGAAAGGCTGAGTGGTATTTAAATGGTTCTGTGGGCTCTGAGTAGCCAAAGTAGATGAACTGAACTCTGCTTATTGAATCTCTCTTAGTAGTTGCACCACAAGGTTGATCGGAATAAATAAATAAATGATTGTTGTTTATTTTTGCATGTATTGGGTGTTTGTTATTAGTGGCCCTGCTGTATTATAGCCTCTTGCTCTGAGCACCGTTCTGGAGGGGACTGAGTTGGAGAGTTGCCAAATGGATACCCCAAACACCTTTGTAGGCATGAAGTGTTGGGTGTTTTGGGGGTTTTCGCCCATACCATTGCTAAACGATACTTTGCTGCTTAAATGCGCCTGAACCGATACTTAACATTACATAAAATGACAGTTGACCGCATTAAGGAATGGCTTGTTTATTGCTAAGGCCATATTGTCAAATTAAAGAACCTCTAGTTGACTGAAGGGTACTTTACAATAACAGCTTGAGTTTCTCGAGGTGCATGATAAGCTTACGAGGTGCAATAGAACACACCATTAAGTCCCGTCAATGTTGTTTCTCCTACAACTCTGACCATGCTGTCTCAAAGTGCAGCTATTCTCCTCTGTGTCATTAGCTGCAGACTGTTGTACGTCCCGGTGTTGGAATCCTTTCCAGTGAAATACAGCCATACGTTAGACCGTTTAGCTGTCAGCATTTTAACCAAGTTTAAGCGAGCTTCTAGCTAACGGTAGGCTAACATTACCTGCTGCCAAGTGTAATGTTACTTTAACTGGCATCACATGCAGCGATGCTTCTGTTGCCTCCAACGTCTGTTTCGGAGCACCAGAGAGCAGCGCAGAAATGTAAGTGGAACCGAAATGAGTTTGGAATGACTTTTTGTTTGGACCTTTAAACCCAATTTTGCAGTAATAGTGAGAGGACATTAGTATATATTTTAGAAGTATTTGTGTCCTTATCCTAAGCAGAGAAATCTATGTACAGTATACTGTACCTCTGTATAAATTCTGATACTAGGACAGAAAGTGATCCAAAACAGATAAGAATCAAAATCGGGATACTAGTATGTATGTATGTAAACATACTCATTTCTTTTTATGCTGCCTTCTTGGTCAGGTGTGTCTTGAAAAAGATATTTGAATCACTTTTACCAGGTAATTTAAAGGAAAAGAAAGAAAGAAAACAATGCTCCTTGACAGTCTTTGAAAAAGAAACTGGACTTCAAACAACCAAATCAAAGCTTGGGTTACATGAAGCTCACTCACAGGGGGGTATTAGTCAGCCAGTGAAACAGTTGTATAATGTCTTCTGTGGTAATGGAAGGAGCTTTGGCAAGTCTGAGAAAATAAGCCTCATGATGTCGTCGGGGTAATGATGTCATCAGGGTTATTTCAGCTCAAGCTTTGAGGCTACAAACCTTTCAAAGATGCCTGTGCTACAAACTGGGGGCGTGCAGTTGGAAACATGTCGGCATTTACCAGACAGGTGGCGTCTAATGAAAGACACTATTTAGCTGCATCATGGGAAATGTAGGATTCAGCTTTTCTGGATTTTGACCCCTATAAGTAAGCAAAAGCCACGATATCTCAGCCTCTGCTGCTTTAATTTTGACCATTCTCTTTTAAAACGGTCTCTCACAACTCCTACAACTTAAAGAAAATACAATGCTAAATTGTTGGAGTACCCCTTTAATTGTGACATCACGGGCTGAATTACCTATTGTTTTGCTTTTGCTTTTCCTAGAACCAGTAGAAGAGGATGTGTGTGTTGGTTGTGTGTGACCTGGGTTTCAGTGTCTCCCTTCGCAGCGCCGTCGGGTGTGCCTACCAGCTCTCCGTCTTCCCCTTCTGGGTGACTCTTGTCGTTTTCAACCTGGCAATCTCTTCTTCTTTTAACTGACACCTGTATGGGAGGGGCAGGGGAAGCGCAAAAGAGAGCGAGAGACAGAGAGAGAGAGAGAGGGAGGGGGCGACCTCTAGCTCACCCAGTAAGAGCTTGCGCCTTATGTAGGCTGAGTCCTTTGCAGCGTCACAGGTCACAGCGGCCCTTTGCTGCATGTCATCCTCCATCTTTCTCCCACCTTTCCTGTCTATCCACTGTCACTATCAAATAAAGGGAAAAGCCTCAAAAAGAGAGAGAGAGAGGTGCCACAGGCATTAGGGTTATCGCCTTATTGTCGTTGACCCCCTTCATTTTCAAGAGGATTTGCTTGAGGATGATGGGTGTCATAGCGGTTTTGGAAAACGTTATCACCTTTTTTTCCTTCCTTTGTTTCACCAACCTCCCTTGCTTCCCCTTTCTGTACCTACCTATCTGTGTCTCTTATCTTCTCTTTCTCCCTTTCATAAATTACTACCTCCACTCACACAGGAAATGACAACAGTCTTGCAGCAGCATGAAGAGAGCTTCTCATGTGAAATCAGAATGCACGTCATGTGCACGGCACATCAAAAGCACGCTGTGTTGGCACGCTCCTCCACGCCACAACACACATTAAAGATGCTTGTTTGTAAAGCTTTCCAGTGGTTGATGCATCTAAAATGAACGGATGTAAAGCTTAAATAGCAAATTCTTCATGCTGAAGATTAGAAAATGATCTCGCATCTCCTGATAATGGAATACAAGTGTTTGAGCAGATGTGCTTGTTTTTGACTGGGTCCATTACATAATGAACTGTGTCCAAGCAGTGCCCCCTTGTGGCTGCATGTGACATGAGTCCTACTCCAACAGTTATCAGTATACATATCAGATCTTGCCTTGTGCACACTCAATCTGAGAATCCACTACCACTTTTATCCCATTTGAAATTAGGATGACATGACAAGATAAGGAATCCATAGAGCTCTGTCTCTAGTCACGTTTTTTAAAAATGAATACCATAAAGTACAGATAGCAATATTGGGACACTTTAGCTGGGTATAAATGTAACATCAATGGAGGTGGGGGTGGTTAGATGGAGGGCTGAGGACACTTTAAGCTCCAGCTAAGCATGAATCATAGCGCACAGAGCAGTTATTTTCGAGCTCTACATGATACAAGCGTACAGGATGCTGTCAAGGCTCCGAATGCCAAAGCAAAAGCTTTTCTTTTCACCATCCTGTCGCCTCAGGCTTTTTTTTTTTTTTTTTTCTTTTTTTTTTTTACGATGGAGGTGAGATGAGAAGAGGAATAACATCAGAAGCTTCTCCACCTTTCCAAAAAAAGGTCAAATATCATTCAGTTGCTGGCAAGCTGAGGGCTTAAAGAGAGGCAGCACCGGAAAAAAAACAACCAAATCCTGGACTCCCAGGACTGCTTAGTTCTTTCTGCTGGCAAGCACCACTGTTCACACTTTGAGATGAGAGCACTGAGCGTGTCTTTCATCTGCACCGTGTGAACCTAGTGTCAGCTCTGTTACTCCTGCCCCTCTTTCTCTCTCTCAGGCTCTCACATTCCTACGCGTACATGTGCAGGCATAGAAACACACAGAGAAACATCAGAAACCCAGGTGTCCCTCTGCTGCTCAGGTGCGTTAGTGTGTTGGCGGTGAAGAGTTAACTCGCCATTAGACTTTGGAACTCATCACATGTCACTTTACCTCTAAACCATCACTTTATCTTTATACACTTTCCTTAAGAACTGCTGACACCTCTGTCATTCCTTCTCCTTTGCATATACTGTACATTACTGCCTTCCTTTTTACATGCAGTCTTATACATTTGGAATACTGTCTACACCAATGTATTTATTATTAGGGCTGTCAATCGAATAACATTTAATTGCGATACATCACATGATTGTCCATAGTTAACTCGCGATTAATTGCAAATTTTTCGCACATTTTTATCTGTTCTAAATGAAAGCATGAAACTGTCTTCTGGAGGATATCCACCAGACCAGCGGGCGCTCGTTGGATTGTTGTCGGCCGCGGTAAGCCAGGAGGGCGGGAAGGAAGCAGAAGCAAGGACGCCGGCCGGGCCTGCTAAGGAAACCACAACGATCGACACTGACAAGACTCCTACTCACCAACGCCAGATGGATCGCACACAAAATGGATACATATGCTACAAATACACACGGAACTGCTGCGTGATGATTATTACCGAAGCCTGGCTGAACACACTCAATCATCCCAGACGGCAGCTAGCAGGGTAGGTGAATTTAAACAATGTCTGTGTTGAAAACGCATCTTGTTATCATGTAAGGGCCCTGTTCATGTTGTAAAGACATTTTAATTGCATTTTGTGTCTGTTAAGAGGCACAAAGGAACTATTTATCTTATGCCCCCATAACTGCCGTTTTAGCTGAGTGGGAGCTCTGGGCAGCAGCTCCGTGTTGCTAGCACCGATTCGGCTTGTTGTTTTTGCTATCGGCAGTACTCACATACTTATAGCGATCAAGATTAACGTAAAAATTGCCCAGAGTTCTCCTTTAAAGTAGGGTGACCATACGTCCCGGGACAGTCACGATTTTGAAGTTAATGTCCCGAGTCCCAACAAAAGCCTGTCGGGACGCTAAAATGTCCCGGTTTTAGGAGGAGCGGCGTCAGACGATTTTGCTGGGGCTTTAGCCCCGAATGTTTTGAGTGTAGTCCCCAATGTAACTTTTTCCAGATTATTTTTCAGAGGCGAATAGAACGGGCAGCTACATGCAGGGTCCGACCATGTTGTGTTTGTTGCTATCACCTAGCAACCGTCTCTACGTGGAGGAAAAGCTGTGAAAGCCGGGTGAAGTTTTCGGAGGAATCCTAGCCAAATCAGCGTAATACATTGATGCCATCAACACAAAGTTAAGGAGCGCAATACTAATGATTTAGTTTGAAGTTCCTGTGACGTGATGTTTACAGTCTATTGTTTAGACTCAACCACACGGAGCTCTGAAGAAGACCTGTGCATCTCTTAGTGTCCACTCTTTCTGTAAAATGCAGCGCAGCCTCAGGTTATAACGGATGCGCTCTGCTGTCGACATGCTGCGGTAGATGTGTTGCGTTTGTGTTCCGTGTATTTCTGCAGTAGATTCGGTTTTCCACCTCCGATGTAGAGCACCGTACGGCCCCTTCCCTAGCTAAACTCTTTGTCTCATTCAGACACCCAAACAGGGCTCTGTGTCTGTCAGAAGGTCTGAGAGCTACAGCAATCACATAAAACCAGACTATGGTGCAGGTAGATTTCTGAAATAGTGACTTTATTCTTGAAATAGCCTATTATAACTTTATTTTTCTCCAAATCACGACTCCTCCAAATAACAGAGAACACAGATACAGTGAGGAAAATAAGTATTTGAACACCCTGCTATTTTGCAAGTTCTCCCACTTAGAAATCATGGAGGGGTCTGAAATTGTCATCGTAGGTGCATGTCCACTGTGAGAGACATAATCTAAAAAAAAAATCCAGAAATCACAATATATGATTTTTAACTATTTATTTGTATGATACAGCTGCAAATAAGTATTTGAACACCTGTCTATCAGCTAGAATTCTGACCCTATAAGACCTGTTAGTCTGCCTTTAAAATGTCCACCTCCACTCCATTTACTATCCTAAATTAGATGCACCTGTTTGAGGTCGTTAGCTGCATAAAGACACCTCTCCACCCCATACAATCAGTAAGAATCCAACTACTAACATGGCCAAGACCAAAGAGCTGTCCAAAGACACTAGAGACAAAATTGTACACCTCCACAAGGCTGGAAAGGGCTACGGGGAAATTGCCAAGCAGTTTGGTGAAAAAAGGTCCACTGTTGGAGCAATCATTAGAAAATGGAAGAAGCTAAACATGACTGTCAATCTCCCTCGGACTGGGGCTCCATGCAAGATCTCACCTCGTGGGGTCTCAGTGATCCTAAGAAAGGTGAGAAATCAGCCCAGAACTACACGGGAGGAGCTGGTCAATGACCTGAAAAGAGCTGGGACCACCGTTTCCAAGGTTACTGTTGGTAATACACTAAGACGTCATGGTTTGAAATCATGCATGGCACGGAAGGTCCCCCTACTTAAACCAGCACAAGGCCCGTCTTAAGTTTGCCAATGACCATTTGGATGATCCAGAGGAGTCATGGGAGAAAGTCATGTGGTCAGATGAGACCAAAATAGAACTTTTTGGTCATAATTCCACTAACTGTGTTTGGAGGAAGAAGAATGATGAGTACCATCCCAAGAACACCATCCCTACTGTGAAGCATGGGGGCTGCACATGGGACAGGGCGACTGCACTGTATTAAGGAGAGGATGACCGGGGCCATGTATTGCAAGATTTTGGGGAACAACCTCCTTCCCTCAGTTAGAGCATTGAAGATGGGTCGAGGCTGGGTCTTCCAACATGACAATGAGCCGAAGCACACAGCCAGGATAACCAAGGAGTGGCTCTGTAAGAAGCATATCAAGGTTCTGGCGTGGCCTAGCCAGTCTCCAGACCTAAACCCAATAGAGAATCTTTGGAGGGAGCTCAAACTCCGTGTTTCTCAGCGACAGCCCAGAAACCTGACTGATCTAGAGAAGATCTGTGTGGAGGAGTGGGCCAAAATCCCTCCTGCAGTGTGTGCAAACCGGGTGAAAAACTACAGGAAACGTTTGACCTCTGTACTTGCAAACAAAGGCTACTGTACCAAATATTAACATTGATTTTCTCAGGTGTTCAAATACTTATTTGCAGCTGTATCATACAAATAAATAGTTTAAAAAAATCATACATTGTGATTTCTGGATTTTTTTTTTAGATTATGTCTCTCACAGTGGACATGCACCTACGATGACAATCACAAATAGGTGCATAAAAATTCACCAGAATGCAGGAAATGAAGTGTTTAATGCTCAAAATTTTCAATCATTTTAATTATTTTGGTGTTATTGGAATAAATAACACTTCAAAAATCTTTTTTATAAAAGTCTCAACATAAATCTCATTCTGAACTGAAAAAGGCTGAAAAAAATTAGATGAGGAGCCTATGATCAAAATAATGAAGTTACTGTCTCTGTCTGACCTCGGCTGGCACATGTTCACGTTAAAAAGCATGTGCGCGTGCACAAGCACTACGGTCAGGCGCAAAGTGTCCCGGTTTCAGCTCCCGGAAATCTGGTCACCCTATTGTTATTACATTTTTAATAAATCATTTAAATTCCCCCCTTTTTTTGTGCTGATCCGAAAATTGATCGGATTTGTGACTCATAACCGTGATCTGATCCAACTGTAAGTTTTATGATCTGTTGCATCCCTATACAAAAACAAAAACAAAAAATCTAAGTGATGTAAGGCAAATCAGGTTATTGAACTCATGTCAATTCCTGATGATTCATAAGATATAAAGGAATGAAGTAATGCACAAATCATGAATTAATTCATGCATTAATTCCCGTAAAGTGTTACCATAACTTTAGTTCAAGCCTGTGGCAGCAGTTACAAATAATTCGTTTAGTGCCATGCAATGAAAAAGACCTTTTCACAAGTTCAGTGGGTGCATTTTTCAAAAGAATGCTTTAATTCTGAAAAATAAAGTTGGTCCCCCACGAAACTCACTCAATGTCTTTTAATATTATTTCTTAGTTATGTAGGCTACATACCAAGAAAATTCATGAATATTAACTGAGATACCCCATTATGTTGTAAGCAGTAGGCCTGTGTGTGCTGTTGGAAAAATTGTGTCTAATCTGTCTGTGTCTATGTCTGACCTGGCCTGGCACATGTTCACGTTAAAAAGCGTGTGCGTGCACGAGCACTATGGTCACGTGCAAAGTGTCCCGGTTTTAGTTCTGGGAAATCTGGTCACCCTACTTTAAAGGGATATTTTTTAAGTTTTGAATGCTCAAGTGGTATTTGAGACTGGATGTACAGTACATGCAACTAACTTTAGTCTTGTGGAGAGAACCATCTGGAAGGGCTTTGAATCTCAACTTGCCATTCAAAAGACCTTTTCTTGTTTTGGGGGGGGGGTGGGGTCTTCAGCTGCTTTTTACTGATCATTGATTTAGATTAAAATGTAAGTAGGAAAGCCTGTTACTCAGAACGGGAAGTCTCTCTTAAACACACAGAACGCATTTGCGTTAAAAGGTATAACCACCCTATGTTCCTATGTGTTTGTGTATAAGTGACTGATGGGAACAACAATCTTTGACATTGGTCCAGTATAAAGAGAGATGAAACAAGCTACAATGTAAGTTAATAGGACAATTGTCCAGCTTGTATTTACCTTCACTAAAGTGCTTGTTTTGCCGCTGACAGACTCAGATTAATATTCTAAGTGTCTGACAACATTATGGAAAGGATTTCTAAGGAGGTCGACTTTTCTGTTAAAGAGTAAGATCCTTTTTTAAAACATAAAAACATCAAGACTCCATGTAAATAAACAGTCATTTTAGCATCTTATAATACACTATACAAAAAATAGACAGAAACCAAATAAAACGTTTTGGGTGGTCTTTCCACTTTTCCAACCATCACAACTCTAGTTTTGGTTGAAATAAACACATAGTTTACTGATTTACATGTGAAAATATGTTGACTCTATACACGCTAAAATTAAATGGAGTCTGGAGGGTCAGAGCTGTTTCTGGTTAAACAGAAAGATCTCAAAGAGGTTTTAAAGGTCTATCTCTGAAGGGATCCTTTCCATAATGTTGTCAGACACTTAGAATATTAATCTGAGTCTGTCAGCGAGTCTGTCAACAAGCATTTGTCCTGTTAACTTACATTGTAGCTTGTTTCACTGCTGCTGACTGCAGAGATCTCTCTTAATACTGGACCAATGTCAAAGATTGAAAAAAACGGTAGTTACCCTTTAATCATGGCTTTAAAAGGAATTTGCGTTAACTCATAGCGTTCATTTTGACAGCCCTATTTCTTAAATAATTATATTACTTCATTCATATTTTATTTGTTTATATTTTATCCCTGTATCTTAACTTTTTTTTCTTTTGTCTTAGATTTAGATTTTGCTTTTACTTATGTGTTTTGTGGTTGTTTTTTAGTTATTGTTGGAGGTGTCTAAGGGCCGGGACACATCAGGCCGATTATCGGCCGTGGGACAGTCTGGTGAGGTCAGTGACTCAAATCTGTTCGGTGTGTCCCGTGCCGTCGTCCCTCTGGGGGGCTGTCTGCGTTCATTTTGGCCGACCTGACATGTTCGGTCGGCGGCAGGGCCGTCGGGACTCACACGGAAATGACGAGTGGAATGAGGTGACTAGAGGCTCTCAAAATCTGATGAAAATCTTTTAAACTGATCTTTGTTGAGCTGAAATGAAGACCGATTCAGGAACTGCACGGCCTATTTCTCGACAGTCTGGCTCTCAATATCCGGAGAAAACAAACCCATGTGACGCGTTCGTCCAATCAGCTGCCAGTTTAATTTCTTGGGCAACATTACAGATTAGCGCCGCCTGCTGTTATAGAGACGTATTACGTCTCGTCTCCTCTCGTCTTTTTGGTCTGTTCTGTGGCAGTTTTTTGGACCTCGGGGACGCGACTGATCATATCAACGGGGTTTCCTGTCAACTGTCGCCCGTCGGCTATATGTGTCTACACCTTTAGACGTAAGATTTTCATTGCCAAAGACTACTTCTCTTATTGACGTGCACATGACAAATAAGGAACCTTGAACCTGCAGGTCAATGGGAGCAGCTTGCTCCGGCGTTCTCACTTGTACAGTAACAGCACGCTTTTTCTGTTCAGATGCGGGGGGAGGGCTGCAGTGCGGGGGGAGAAACAACGCGGGACAAGATGAGATGTCTGAATGGCCGTTTTGGGCAACTTGATTTGAGTGCAGGGGCAAAGCAACAAAGACATCTTTAGTTTGTTTAACAGTGCAGTGGCCATTTGCAAGATGTCACTAAACACTTCAAGCTATGGCAAACCCCAAATGTCAGCAACACAGAATTGACTATGGCACGCTAACTCAGACTGAGTGCAGCCAAACGATAGCCGCAGCAGCTGAGCGTTTATCACTCTGCAAGCCAGCAACACATCCGATTGGCACGGTGGGTAAGCTTGGCTCCGCCACACCTCGCCACAGCCACGGGAACAGGCAGGTAGAAGCAACTGGCAGTGAAACAAGAAGACGAGTGGGAAAGATTGGGAGACAGACAGGGATAGGAGAATGTGTCTGTGATTGCATGAGTCTGATCAGGTTCTTATATCTGTACTGAGCTAGAGAGAAATGTCCTTTGGTAGCAATGTTGAAGTGCTAAGCAACACACACTGTGTACTGTCTAGTGCCATTCTGTCTCAACTCAACAGTTTGAAGGGAATTCTGGTATTTGTCAACTTGGGTCTCATGCCCATGTTCTGTCATCTCTATCTGGCAAGGGCATCAACAATTGGGGCAAGAAGAAACGCTTCTCTTTGAGCCTGATAAAAAAAATGAAACTCCAGAAGTAGACCACTGACAATCTCTGTGTCTGCGTTGGCAAACTGAATAGAATAGCGTATCTGCTACCAGGTCAACTTTCCAGCTGGTGCACACATGCTAAAGGTCCCGCCAGGCTGTTTTTCTGTGTTTAACTTTGAGCTTGAACCTGGTTTGGCTTTGGTCATTCTTTCTCGGACTATGCCAGTTGTCTGCATGTCTGAATCATGCATGTCATGTGTTTCAAGTAGATACACTATGCCCAGCAGAAAGATTGAAGGGGAAATGTAGCCAATGACTATTAGCCATGGAAAAAGCCTAGTCTGGTCTGATTGGTCAGTGTTTCCAGGTCTTCATCATCTGCCCTCTCGGAGTCTCTGCACTGTCATTGCAGCCGGGGTGTAACGGCACTGTAGCAACACTTTCTACCTACTGTATATATAGTATAGTTGTGACATCACCGTACGGAAATCCTGAGGGCTCCTTTTTAAAAGATACAGTTTCGGATTACAGGCTGTGCATTTCGCTGTGGATTGAGTATTTTGATACTTTCAAAGTATTTATACAGCACCTTGACCTGCTTTATAAAGCTATAAAAAAGACAAATCTCACCTTTTACAATATGGTATCTTTAAAGAAGAGCATGGGCCCTGAGTCATTTCATCACTGCTTGACAAAGATCAGGCACCATGCTTTACTCCAGAGTGCTGCCATCTTACAGCTCTTAGAGCTCCACACGCAGCCGCTGCAAAATAGTGTCGGGAAGGAACTTGTTTTGGTGAAACGTATACATTCAAAAGTAGTTTTAGTCATAGAACAGTAAACTCAGATTGCACAGATAGTCTAGCTAGCTGTCTGGATTTACCCTGCAGAGATCTGAGGAGCAGTTAACCATAGTCCTCACAAATCCACCGGAGGTTAGAACGCCAACCCAAAGGAAGAGGAAGGGGACGGACATCCGGCAGAATGAGGGACATCCAGCAGAATTTGCGGCGGCACCGGAGCAATCCTGGAAATGGAATGTCGTGGACATAGACTACTGGAGACCTGACAGAGATGGAGGTACCAGGGGCACCTCGGTAGCTCACCTGAGTGTGTGGCCCATGTACAGAGTCTCGTTCCTCGCCGCAGCGGTTGCGGGTTCAATTCCGACTTGCGACCCTTTGCTGCATGTCATTCCCCCTCTCTCTCCCCTTTCAAATCTAAGCTGTCCTGTCAAATAAAGACCTAAAAATGCCACAGAAAAGAATTAAATAAGAGATGGTACTGCTAATTTGGAAAATAGTCCAGTCATTTTAAGCCAAAATGGGGGTCAACCTTGAACAAATTGCAACAGAAGCAAACTCATTATCATTGTAGAGATGGGGAACAGGACCTACCTTTTGCCTTCTGCATTCTCCTTACCCTTGTCTCCTGTTCTTCCCTCAGACTCATCCCCAGTGTTGGGAGTAATGGCGTTTAAGTATAACGGCGTTACTAACAGCGTTATTTTTTCAGTAACGGAGTAATCTAATTAATTACTTTTCCCATCATTGCAACGCCGTTATCGTTACTGAGAATGTAAAGTGCCGCGTTACTACAATTTGGTTGAATGAAGCGCGAGGTGTCAGGCTTTGGCTACACATCAGCTGCCTGGAGAGAGCAGTGCAGGGGTGATGATGATGACACTGTTGCAAATGCGATGTTGATTGACTGGGTGGGTGGATGCCCTGCTCACGCTGTCTCACTGCACGCTCTGACTACACTGACTACCACTAAACACAAGACGGCGAGAATGGCGGCGAGCCAATGAAATTCAAAAGTAGCGTTCTCAAACTGGAAGTACCGGCACTACTTCTCGCTCATTGAAATTAAAGGCAAGAATGTTTATATAACCTGCACGCTATGCCCAGGAAAAAAGACTTTATCCACGTCTGCCTCAAGCATCTCGAATCTTATGAAGCCCCTCACATCAACACATGCTAGCGCGACACTTGCTGTTGCTGCTAACCCAACCCCCCAAGCCCAAACGCAGTTAGCGTGAGCTCCAGCGAAGGAGATGGAGCCACTCTGTTAAAACAAGCAACGCTCGATTTTTCGGGTCAGCAACAGGTGACCAAGGCCGAGCTGAACACATTGATTGCAAGGTATGTTGTTGAAAACATGCTACCCCTGTCCACTGTGGAGTCTGAGTCATTCAGAGCTATCCTAAATACCAAATGTTCTAAAATACTGTATATAGTGTTTTTATTCTGTAATCAGTTAATTGAAACATATTTGAAGATGTTATAGAACATAATAGCGTGATACAACATAAAAAAATTACGTCACCGTTACTTTGCTGAGTAACTAATTACTTTTACAATGTGGTAACTGAGTTACTAACTGAATTACTTTTTTGGGAGAAGTAATTTGTAACTGTAACTAATTACTTTTTTAAAGTAAGATGACCAACACTGCTCATCCCCCAGAAACAATCCCACGGACCCAGCCCCAAACCCCCATCTCTGCAATAATAATTAATAACATGAAAAAAAGAATGAATAGGCGTATGAATATGCTATATTTGGGTCTTTTTTTAAACTTTCCCCTAATGGGATTCTTAGGGGCTTTTTTTTCCTTACTCAGGACATATTGAGGATACAAAATCAGTTGAGTTTGCTTCTGTTGCAATTTGTTGTACCTTTTTTCATAAAATGACTGGACCAAAACACCAAAGAGATGAAATAAAAGATGCCCAGAGCTGGTGTGCTTGACTTCTGGAGTTATATCGATGCCAGCGATGGCCAGTAGACTGTATCCTGCTGGGGCTTTTTTCTACCTTTCTGACAGAACTCTGTGCCAGTCTTCAGCAGTTACTCATGTACAAAGTAACATTTCCATTATTGATTGGGGGGGGTTGTTTAGCAAAAAGCCCAGTGGCTCTTTTTTATCTACTACCTTTAAAAACATAGTAAAAACAAGGTAAAAGATGGTGCAGAGTTATGGGCAGAAAATCTGATTCTCTGCCAGTCTAATTTACTGCAGTGCTGAGGTCAGGCTTATGCCAACATACTATGATGATTATAAGCCTACAGCCAAGAGCTTTGAAACATCTTCACTTTCTACCACTACCTTACAGAACACTCGACGGAAAAAGGAGAACTCCACTGATTTTACACGTGAAAGTGTGTTGGGGAGTACGACAGCATATGTGAAATGTGTATAAAGCGGTTTGCGTGTCCAGAGGGAGCTGTGTGAAGTATCATTAGGAGAATGAACTTAAAGTATTAAAAGTAAAAGTACTCAATGCAGAAAACTCCTCACATTTTAGTAACTGGAAACGACCCCAGCAGCTCCTCCCACAGGTGGTGGGCCCATGGGATGGAGATGGGGGTGCCACGTTGTTTCTTCGGGCTGTGCGCTGTTGCATACTCGGCCACCAGGCGCTCGCTGTCGAGCCCTCTATCTGGGTCCTGGCTCCTCCATGTAGGGTTATTCCACCTCTTCCTTGTTGATTCGTAGGGTTTTTTAACCATTCTTTGTCTGAAACCTCTCTGCCATGGGAGACCCTACCAGGAGCCCCCGGCTCCAGACAACACAGTGGTTCCCGGAGAGGAACTTAACTGTAATGCCCTCCGAAAAGACCGGCAGCTCGCAGTGCCCTGTACACGGCTCAAAGTCACCTTTTGTTGGGTAAACTCAACTGCCAACTGCCGCTGATTCGGCAGGGCAACTCAAAGAGCTCTGTAGCCGACGGTCGCCTATTTTTTATAAGATATACGTATTGTTGTGCATGCATTTTCGTTTGATATTTAACAAGCCCATTCATGAGAATGCGTTGCAGAGTTAGCTACATTTTTGTGGGAAACATCTCCAAAATGAGAATAAAAAATACACCACTTTATCTCGCTTCCCAAGATTTTCTCAGCTCTTCAAATGCAGAGGAGAGGAATATCGAGAATAATAAGCTGGTATTTGGATTCTGAAATCCCCAAAGGATCCAAAGTGTCTTCTCCAGGTTTCTGCCTTCTGGGAATTGAGTAATGGAGTCACAAACTGTCACTGTCAGCATGCTTAAAGGCTAATTGTGTAGGAAGCGTGAGCTAAATCACAGGCTTCCAGAGTGTGTTCCCATCCTCGTGGGGGAAAAAAGTGAAATAGATAGATAGATAGATAGATAGATAGATAGATAGATAGACTTTATTAAAACCAAATTGGGAAATTACTCTGTTACAGCAGCAAATTACAAGGACATACACACTACTCACTCACACAAATAAAGAAATAGTAAGAAATATACTAGAAATAATAACTAAGATTAAAAAAAGAAGGTAAAATAAAATAAGATATCCAGAAAAAAAAGCCAGAACAACTACTACAATATACTTACATATAATATAAAGAATGTATATATACAAGTGTAAAATAGAATAGAATTTATCTTTACTTGATGCCAAAACCGAATGACATAATGACATGTCATTTAGCTGCCAAATGATATCACTGCACTTCTGTCAACCTTGCTGGTTTTAGTGGGCTTTTGGTTTTCTTTTGAGGTTGTATAGCTAAGGAATATGGCAAGCCGTTTTAACATAAAATCTAAAAAAAATGTATCTCAAAATAATTGAATTATTGAGCTAATAATTAATATTTTTGAGATAAAAAGAATGTTTAGAATTTATGTTAAAACGGCTTGGCATACAATGCTAATTTACCATTTTTTAGATAAAAAAAATTAATTTATTGAGCTCAATAATTCAAATTATTGAGATCAAAAATGTTTAGATTTTATGTTGAAATGGCTTGCCATACATATCACCAAAGACTTTTAATGGATCAAATCTATCAATTAATATTCAATTCACTAAGCTGAATGGCATTTCAACAGTAGAATGACATAATTTACTTAAGTAAAACTGCTAATACAATAATGTAAAAACACTTGATTGCAAGTTAAAGTGCTGCATTCAAAATCTTACTTAGAAAAGTATTACCACCAAAATATACTTACAGTATCAAAAGTACTTTGGATTTTATTCTGCAGAAAACTGGCCACTGTGCCTGATATTGCAAAAAATTGCATTGTTGATACGGATATGTCAATTTGAAAATAGCATTTTAGTGGGGAGCTAGATGATCTAATTCATATGCAGTTAGGTAGTTTAGTCTCTGTTATTTTTGGGGCATTTTAGGCCTTTATTTATAAAAGACTGCTGCGTCGAGGAGTGAACCTATGGGCGCCTGCTCTACCTGGTGAGCTACCCAGGTGCTCTCACAATGAGATTTGTGATAAATAATCATCAGTAATGTGGATATAATAACTATGTAAGTGAAGGCAAATAACAGAACAGTTAGAACAGTCTGGAAAGCTCAGAAAATTAAATCACTTTACTGGAATGCAGTAAGACAACACTTGCAATATCACGACACCATATTATGATACTACGATATCCAAAACCTAAGACGATATCTAGTCTCATATCACAATATCCATTTATATTGATATATTGCCCTAGCCTTACGTCGTCATACTCAGGTTCTAGTCAGAATATGAGTCTGATGCTGCTCCATTGGGCTGTGATTATGGGGCATGTTTCAACCGAACCAGGAAAGACAATGCCTCTGCACTCAATTGGATAGACCTACAACCAATCAGAGCAACGGAGACAGACGTCACAGAAACTGCAAGTCAAAGGCAGGCTTCGACAGAGCAAAGGCAGAGGTGGCAGTTTCCGTGTCGTGCAGACGGGTGCGGCAATGTGTATACGTACGTGATCGCGGTTCTCTCTTCCTCTTTTAAAATGAATGTGCTGTCGATATCTTCTATAACAGACGTGATGGCGGAATCTACCTATCTCAATTCTCCAGCGGCAGCCATTGTTGTTGTAAACAAATTCAACCCAAGTGCTCTTTGGTGACGTGGTTGATTACGTTACTGTTGATCATCTGTCCATCATCTAATAAAGCCCGCCCTGACAATATGATTGGTCTGAACAGCTCCACAACAGATCAAGTCCAGACCGAACTTCCCCACCTCAAATGTTTTGGGCGGGGCTAAGTTCGGCTGGCATCCAGGCTAATATTGCCCAGCCCTACTGTCAGATAAATAGTGCAGCATGGTTCCCTCTGAAATGATGTAGAAGTAAAGTAGCATGAAATGGAAACCCCAACAATCTCAAAATCATACTTCACTATGTACAGGAGTAATTCAGTTACATTCCACCACTGAACTTCAACCATGAAACACTTATTTAAACAAATAAACCTTGTTATATACTTGTTCCAAATATGCTATCATGGAGTCAAATTTAATTTTTTTATTTCCTGAGACATCACCCTAACCTTAACCTTAACCCTAACCCTAACCATAACCAGTGCCTCCCAAAACACAGATAAACCTAAATGTTAAGGAAGTTGTAACAGTTTTACTGAACTTTCAACGTAAAAAAGGCACATGAAGGCAGCATTACAGGTCTGTCAAATGAGCCCTTATTATTTTCGTCAAGGTTCTTTCACTAATCAAAAGTGAAAAATATCAAATTCCTCTGACATAACACTGCATTAGAGTGAATAGCTTTCATCAGTTGCAATAGGATTTTGGACAGCAGACGCAGGTGCAAAGCAAACCCAAACTATCACTGGCTCTTTTGTTTAGCTTTTTATTGATGATTTACACTAGATGGCAGCTTTACACAATCCATGACCCATGAGGAGGGCTCATTAGACATACTGCACTTGTTTGATATGTTCAACAGCGTGCACGTTAGCAGAATGCAGCTGGTCCAGGCTGAGCTGAAGTTACACTTTAGGTGTCACATGATAACTAACTAACCTGTTTTCTTTTGTTGCACAAATTCCACCTTGTTGAGTGGAACATTGAAAGACATGATGACAAACTACAATTGTATTTTCAAAATACAGCATGCCCAATAAAAAATGCTGTATGTTAAAACTTTTTTTTATGTGTATAATAATAGTAATAATAACTTTTTTGTATAGCACCTTTAATAACATTATTATAACATACTGTGTTTAACGGTTCATTTTAATGTTGACATTAGTCCAGTCCAGATTAGTGATGTTGAGTGAAACACTGAGATTCCCTGAGGTAAGTGAAGTTAACATGTTGTCAGCTTAGATGCTGTGAAGCCACTCCACAAGTCAGCTACCAATGAGAGTGAGCCGCGGGAGATAACACACCTGTAGTTGGCTAAGAGCTAAGAGGGGGCAGTTGTTGCTATTTCTGCAGGAAGAAAAAAGTTAAGTGTTGGGACGGGAGGCTAACGGGCAGCTAATAGGGATTTTTTTTTAGTTCAGGCTACGTTCATAAAATGCAACAACTAGCTAGCTAACGCCTCACCGTCTGCTTTTGAGGGACGTTACAATAGTTTACAAAGTGCTTTGACAGAAAACAATAAAAGCACATACAAATCAATACAATTAGCCTACAAATATACACAAAACCACAAAAAAAGGTATTAAGTTCCGGTGTCAACCCCAAGCTCATTCCTTTTTCATCTTCTTGCTATGCAGGTTGTCTGCCATCTGTGGCAGCATTAGCATTTGCTTTAGTTGAAATCTGTGGATTATTGATTGTTTCTAAGCTCGCTGCTTGTAGCCTTGCGATTTCGGTCGGAGTTGCGGATTTTTCGCCCTTCAAAGGCTGCGGCCGAGCTGTCCCTCTTCAGGGAAGGAAGGGGACTGTGTTTTTGCCATTTGGCTTCAGACGAAACCTCGGAATGGCAAACGCTGCGGACCCACTCACAGCTTCTACACTCCGTAAGATTTGTTTTGTTGTGTTAACATTGTGTCAGTGACTGTTGTGTTTTCGCTTCCCTCTCCACAACTAACAATTGTTTGTTTCTCTGTGGCTCTGCGCTTTTGCTCTGCTGTGTGACGTAAATGTCCTTAACTGATACGTGTAACTCCATTACTAACGTGAGCATGTTCGCTCGGTGTTGATGTTTACGGTAGCTGTATTAATTACCAGTGTAACATATTCACCTACACGTCGTATTGTATCAGTGACGGCAGTGTGCTCGCTTCCCTCTCCTGTATACGATTGTCTGTTTCACTGTGGTTGGCCGGAACTTAATACCTTGGCTAGGGTCAGGTGACTTTGTTGATATAAATACTCGACCTGCGCATATACAGAATATATACAGAATATATTCAGTGTTATGCACTAGGGATGTCACGAGAACAGATACTTCGGTACCAACTCGGTACCAGAATTCCAAAAACGTGCCGGTACTCATTTTTCCAGGTACCCGGGGATGCAATCCTTCTGGACCTGACGGGGGTAGTATATACGCCTACCGTTAAAAATATTCTAGACTGCCGCTAAATGCTGAAGAAGAACACAGACCAGCATGGAAAAACTGTGAATAGCCCCTCATCTCCCTGTACGGCTTGACCTCATTCAGCTTCTGGCTTTACCATACATCTACGGCAGCTGTTTTCACAACTTCACCTGGAACTCCCAAACCGCAAGTGAGTCTATGACGTGTACTCTGATAGCGCTTGTTTTAACGGACCTCTATAACATCAGTTAACTTTAACCAGCCCGGTTCCTTGGGACAGAGACAAACAGACGTAACTAAACATGCTTGCTGTCTGGGAGTTCCGGTACCGTACGCTGGCTGTGTGAAAGACCGTACCGTACGCTGGCTGTGTGGTGATGCCAGGCTTCAAAGCAACGGGCTGTGGGGTCCAGAAGACTGACGTTTTCATTTTTGTAAATCACGTTGTCCTTCCCCCTCCACTCCACACCATAACGGAAAGTTGAAACTAAAAGAAAACACTGAAAGAAGAGTGACATGACGCTGCCCCCCTCTCCTCCAATATTTAAGTAAAGTAATTAATGTTTAATGTAATTTAAAGTGTTATTTTCTTCCTTTTTTTACACACCGTGGTATCGACTTTAGTATAGAGTATCGTGTACTTTTGTTGGAATTGGTACAAAATACTAGATTTTTGGTATCGTGACATCCCTATTAGGCACCGCCTCTGGCGGTCATCCAGGATTCATAGAACCGTAGTTACATTCGTAACTTTCGTTTAAAGTTCATGGGCTCCAGTTTTATTTTTTATTATTTTTTTGGTAATGTGGGTCATTTTTAGGGTTGGACAAACATTTTAGTATATATTATATAGTTTTAAGTATAGGTAGCCTGCCATAGGAATTAGATTAGATTTTATTGATCCCAAATTGGGACATTTCAGTGCTACATCAGCAAAATATAAGACACATAGCATACATACAGAATATACAAGAAATAATAAATAGGATAGAATACAAGACTATTCAAAAATAAAGATAAAAAAATACAAAGGACAAAATTTACAAACATATAAGTGGCAAATAAAAATGTACAACCTACTTAAATAGTATTTATAAAGATGTAAGTAAAACTTATGTCTATGCAGTATTGTTATGTATACAAGTCTTATAACACTCAGTGATGAAGTGTTGAAAAGTTGCCTGTGGTAGGAATGATTTCTTGTAGCGGTCAGTGCAACACAAAGGCCATAATAAAGGAGTTAAAGCAACAACAAAAAAGCTAAATGAGTTAACAATGCAGGATCCACTGTAGTTGATATAGCCTGGTACACAATAGACATTTTTCATGGACGACATTTTGACATGTCACAGTATTATAAGTGTAAATAATGAAATATGGTATTGTGCATGCTGACTCAGGTCAATTTAGAATCTGTTCTGGACCTTTCTAACATATCACATGCTCTTCATCAGCAGGTGGAGTTTGCCCATTTGTAATGGAATTGTTTAAAGTTCAATTTTTTCCAAGCACTTCTCATCCCATGGCTAAAAATCTGATCAGGTCAAGGTCCATACAAAGAATGAACTTTTGATGAGCAGTCAGATAACAAATCTAAAAAGGTTTCAGATCATCTTCTTTAGTAATTCCATCTGCTAAATAAAATGATCTGTTACGAAGCTCCAAAACCGCTACTAAATGGACACAGAGGTGACGTTGTTTTTATTAGCTGCTGTTTCTATCAATTTGAAACTCTGTGTAGTCCATTATTATTTATTGGAGAAACATCCAATAGATATTGAAACCAAAGTTTTGGTGATGGCTCTAGCACTGAACTAGAATCTTCTTGGCTGCTGTCAAACCAAGCAAGATCTGTTGTGTTCTTTTGGAAATGGAAATTCTTTTTACAGTCATTATTAAAATAATGAGTTGTTAGATGAGACTGACCTACTTCATTGGCTAGTTGGGCTGCATGATATGAAGAAAATATGCGACATGCGATAACGTTGAATATCACGGTAACGATATTACTCTTGATACATAAACAGATATTAAAATGTACTCAGTTCTGCCTTTCTGCTGCTTTCAGTATTCTTCTACAATACAACAAATTGCTTGTTGAATTTAAAGGAAATTGTTTTCAACATTCTTTTATGGACAAATTGAACATTATATTGAATATAAAAGGCTCCACTAAAAAAAAGAATGACAGATTTTAAAAGTGCAGTTTTGTACTGATATTTTCTTTCAACTAACACAAAAAAAAAATCTGTTTTGTGTCTATCGCGATGTGTATATGTTGCGCCAGTAAAAAAATGATATATTGTGCTACTGGCTAGATAAAACAATTATGAAGTTAATAATAAGTCAGTTGATAAGAGGTTTATTGGCTATGAGTTGATAAGGGGTTTGTTGGCTATGAGTTGATAAGGTGTTTGTTGGCTATGAGTTGATAAGGGATTTGTTGGCTATGAGTTGAGAGAAAAGATGCTGAGAATTGGAATCCTTGAAGTAAAACACGTGGAATAAGTACAAAAACTTGAATGCAATCCAATTAATGATCAAAGTCATTAGCCACAATGTGAGGGAGTCATTTACAATGCATATGTTAACTGGGATTAATTAGGATGCATGCTAAAAATACATGTATACCCAGAAAACATATCATGAAGTCACCCAGTACTATTCAATTCAATTCAATTTTATTTATAGTATCAAATCATAACAGAGTTATCTCGAGACACTTTACAGATAGAGTAGGTCTAGACCCCACACTATAATTTACAAAGCCCCAACAATTACAGTAATTCCCTCAAGAGCAAGCATTAGCAGTGGCTATTGCGACAGTGGCAAGGAAAAACTCCCTTTTAGGAAGAAACCTCGGCAGACCCAGATTCTTGGTAGGTGGTGTCTGACGGGCCGGTTGGGGGTGTGATGGCGAAAATAGTCGCATTAAAGATAGTGGAACAGTGACTTTGAAGGTAGTCGTTGTAGTTCATGTCACAGCAGGACGTTGCGGGATGAAACGTGGCGCTGCAGAGCACGGGTGGGTGTAGCAGACGCAGCAGGACGCGGCCGGGCATTTGAAGAAGAAGAAACATAAGGACTCCGGGGAGTAAACTCCCCAGAGCTAGGTTAGTAACAAGCAGTTCTGGGACAGGATGCATATAAAAGGAAACGAATGAAAACATTGATGAGATGCTGTACTGGCCTGCCTCCCTCTACTCTCACTATATTATTGATTATATGATCAATAAATCTGATGACTACGAAGAGAAGCAGGTGGGCCGGGTTAGGCGGACGCTGCAACTCCTCACTTCTTAACTATAAGCTTTATCAAAGAGGAGAGTTTTCAGTTTATTCTTAAATGAGGTGATGGTGTCTGCCCCCCTAACCCAGACTGGGAGCTGGTTCCACAGGAAAGGAGCCTGGTAGCTGAAGGCTCTGGCTCCCATTCTACTTTTAGAGACTCTAGGAACCACAAGTAACTCTGCATTCTGGGAGCGCAGTGCTCTAGTGGGACAATAAGGTACTAAGAGCTGTTCTAGATAGGATGGTGCTTGACCATTTAGGGCTTTGTAGGTCAGGAGAAGGACTTTAAAGTCAATCCTGAATTTCACAGGAAGCCAATGCAGAGTAGCTAAAACAGGAGAAATATGATCTCTTTTCTTAGTTCTCGTCAGAACACGTGCTGCAGCATTCTGGATCAGCTGGAAAGTCTTAAGGGACTTATTTGAGCAACCTGACAGTAGGGAATTACAATAGTCCAGCCTGGAAGTAACGAATGCATGGACTAGTTTTTCAGCATCGTTTTGAGACAGGATATTCCTAATTTTGGCAATGTTACGAAGATGAAAAAAGGCTGTTCTCGATGATTGTTTTAGATGGGCGTTAAAGGATATATCCTGATCAAAAATAACTCCTAGATTTCTGACAGTAGTGCTGGAGGCCAGGACAACACCATCCAGAGTAGCTATATCTTTAGATAATGAAGTTCGGAGGTGTTTAGGCCCCAGCACAATAACTTCAGTTTTGTTACAGTTTAACATCAGAAAGGAACAGTACTTTATTTAATTCAATTACATTTTATTTATAGTGTCAATCCTAACAGAAGTTATATCAGGGCACTTTACATATAGAGGAGGTCTAGACCACACTCTACAATTTACAGAGACCTAACAATTCCCCCCAAGAAAAGATTTCTTATGTACATGTCCCAAATACAAAGAAATAAGAATGAAATATTCACAAAAAAGTTCAAATGTTGTATCAGGCTTCACTGCATACCCTGAGAAGAAAGAAATAGTGTGTGTACAAGCTAATTACAACTAAAAACAGACCTATGACTCATAATAAACTCATTACAATTAATGAGTCCCAAATTTATTCTCGCATACCCACTGTAAAGCTCTTTCCAGGACCTTCTGGGCTGAGCCCCATGTGAAATACAATCACATAAAGTACAAGAGAAAGTCCACCTTCTGTTCCCACTGTTACATCTGGATTACAGAGGGGCGAGAGGGAAATGAGCCTGGGGGAACAATTTAAAAACGGAGCTGTCGTCGGGATAATCACCATAAGTACACCGTTTGCCCTTTCACATCCTCTTCCTCCATCTCGAACACACTCTCTGCGAGCACGCGGCTATTTTCACATCGCAGGAACACAGCGCAGAACAAGTGAGTCAGGCCAGGAGAGGCACGGTGGTGCATGGGAGAAGAGGGACCATTTATTCAGCCAGGTTTCCTAGACAACCACCCATAACAGGCAACAGTTCCCATGGTGATGGGGTGCGTTATCAGCGGGAGATGAAGGGTGATTAAGATGAGGACCAGACGACGTCACTGGCAGCCGTTCAGTAATGAAAGGACGGAGATGTGTTTGTGCTGCTCTGCATCCACTGTATTAGGCTGGCGTTTGGACAGTGTGCACTGATTGGCTGGATATGTAACAGAGATCAGCATATCAATGGCTCAGCCGAGGAGATGATGAATGCACTCAGTCACATGCCGTCGCTGTCGGGGAGAAATCTTGTATCTCCATATTTCATCATTTCATTTTTTTTTTCATAAATCAGTGTTATTGGCCACCCTTTCAACAGGTCCTCCAAACCAGGGGTCTTCAACGTGTTTTAGGCCAGGGACCCCTAAGCTGAAAGAGAGACTGAGTAGGGACCTCCTACCGCATATGTATAAAAATAAAGTTGCATATTAAACTGGGCCTATAATAACATGTAGGGCGGCCTAAAGCCTTTATACATAGTTTTTTTGCATAGAATACTAAGCTATTAAAATAGCCTAATAATTGTTGGCATTATTTTATAAATCATGTGTTAATGTTACATGTGGCACAGAGAATCCTTAGGATGAACTGGATCTGTGGATGGCCTTAGTGACTACATTACCTATAGACCAGTAGGCAGTGGGGATTTATATTTGCTCATAATATGTTGGATTCATGTTAAGACTTTTTAAGTTTTGGGAAAAACAATAATTTGAAGGCCCCCCTGCATTGACTCTGAGGACGCCCTAGGGTTCCCGGACCCCATGTTGTTGTTGAAGATGCCTAGTATTAAGGATAGACCGATTATCGGACTGTTTTTTGGCATTTTGCAGATTATCTGTATCAGTGTTTTATTTGCCTGATAACTGATGAAGTAAAAGTAATTAAAAAGTGTTCTACTTGGGCTCGGCTCCAGCTCTGTGTCTGTCCCTCTGCTTCGGTTTCACTCACCACTGAGTCTGACTTAATCCAATCCAATCCACTTTATTTATATAGCACGATTTTAACAAACACAAGGTTTCCAACGTGATGCACAAAAAGATAAAAGATAAACAGAAATAAGTAGAATAAATAAAAAACTAAAATGCACTGCCCACACACAATAAAAACACTTGTTAAAAGCCAAAGAAAAGAGTTGGGTTTTAAGAAGATTTTTAAAATTAGACAGAGAGGAGGCCTGTCTAATGTGCAAAGGCAGTACATTCCAAAGTTTTAATGCCCCCCCCCCCCACCACCACCCACAACACTATCTGACTCTCTGTTACTGGGGATTATGTTGAAAGCAATTTAATGAATACTGATATCGGGTGATGATTCAGAAATGATGTTGGGAGACCTCAAAGATGACGACCAGTCAGATGATTACAAATAAAGTGCAGCTTTATTCAAACAATGAACAAACTTTCATGACACTGGAACAACCATGAGCATACAGACACGTTTGCCCAAGGATGAACCACATGTACATCATAGTGAATACCATTTAAACACTTTTTGTGCTTACACAGCATGAGACATTTATCTCAGTTGGAACAGTTTACTCTTAAACTATACCTTTTATGGCACGTGCTCCTAATAGATTCCCAAATGCCTGGCTCCAATTCCTCTGTGTGTCAGTTGTGCCCATTCTAAGCTAGGTTTTACTGTGAGACCATATCATCTTAAACTGACTGGTCTCTAGAAAGTCCTTAGAATAGATAAGATACATTCAAACGTCTGCATGCACACATATCAAACCTATCAAATACATGAATTAAAAACAACTTAATGTTTAAATTCCAATCCGGATTTAGGAAGTCACATTCCACGGAATCATGCCTATTGTATTAAACCGACACCATACGCAGGGAAGTAGATAATGGAAATCTCTGCGGAATGGTGTTATTGGATCTTCAAAAAGCATTTGATACGGTCAATCATGACAGACTGATTGCCAAACTGGAGGCCTTGGGGGCAGACAGCTCCACCTGTAGGTAGTTTAGGTCTTACCTATCAGGGAGGGAACAATTGGTAGTTTTAGGGGGAGTACTGTCTGACCCTAGTGTAGTTGAATGTGGCGTTCCACAAGGAAGTATCCTCGGGCCGTCCTTATTTTTAACATACATTAATGATATGGCAGACTCCTGTTCATGAGAACTATTTTTGTACGCTGATGACTCGCCACTTTTAATGTCTCATAAACAACAATCCACACTAGAGAGTACCCTGAGCTCAGAGCTATATTCTGTAAACAACTGGCTGATTGACACTATGCTGTCACTACATTTTCGTAAGACAGAGGCCATCTTGTTTGGTTCAAAATACAGATTGAACAGATGCTCGGAATTTAGGGTCATTTTGAATAATGTGGTCAGTGCAAAAACGTCAGTAAAATATCTGGGTTGCATCCTAGAAAACAACTTGGATGGCTGGAATATGGCCAATAAGATTTTGAGTAAAGTCAAAATTCTAAATTTTTAGAACGGTCAACAATGATCATCTTAGCTAATGCCTTAATTTTAAATCACTTTGAATTTGCATGTACCTCCTGGTTTGAAGGCCTAACAAATAGACTGGGAGGCTGCAAACAGCACAGAATAAATTAATAAGAATAATTCTGAATTTGGGCCATAGGTCTCACATAGGTAGGTGACAATTTGTTGAGCTCAACTGGCTCCCTGTGGAGTCTTGTGTTACTATGTTAAGACTGACCATGATTCCGAAAATATTGTTTGGTAGTGTCCCAATTTTTTTGTTGTGTCTTATAACTAAGGTAAAAGACACACACAATATTAATACTCGTGGCAGCATATCTGACCTGTGTCCTTATAAATTTAAGACAGTGTTAGGGAAAGGAACCTTTGCCTATATGGGGGCAGTTCAGTGGAACAAGTTAGATCGTCATATTAAAGTCATTTCCAGCCTGAACTCTTTTAAAAAGAGCATCAAGGTCTGGTTACTAGAGAGGGTTGCGGAATAGATTAAAGGTCAAGTCACTATTTTTATTTATTTAAGAAAAATGTTTTTATGTTATGTCATTGAGTATCTTGTCTTGTCCTGATGTGTGTTGAGGACCACAATGGAAATAAGTCTTGGACTTTATTGTGTTTTTATCCTCGATTGTATTTGATGTCCTTTTATCATGTGTAAGGCATTCTCTTACAATTAAATAAATCAAATCAAATTAAAAGCTTCTAATTTATTAAATAATTGTTTATAGCACCTAAACCTGCCTCCGGACAACTTTGGACTCAGTTGCTCCTGTCAAAAAGAAGATGATGAAGGAAAGGAAACTAGCACCTTGGCATAACTCCCAAACTCGCAAATTATAACAAATCTCACAAAAACTTGAGAGTAAATGGCGTTCCACCAAACTGGAGGAATCTCGTGTAGATTCGCAAGATAGTCTGAAAAATTATAGGAAGGCCCTCAGAAATGCCAGATCAAACTATTACTCAACACTAATAGAAGAAAAAAATGAACAACCCAAGGTTTCTTTTCAGCACTGTAGCCAGGCTGACAGATAGTCACAGTTCTACTGAGCCATCTATTCCTGTAGCTCTGAGTAGTGATGACTTCATGACCTTCTTTAATGATAAAATTATAACAATTAGAGATAAAATTCATCACCTTTTGCCCACAGCTTCTAACGGCTCACCATTGGGTGCAGGAGGGCTGGAGAGAACGATAAGACCTGATACATACTTAGACTGCTTTTATCCTATAGACCTTCAACAATTAATGTTAAAGGTCTCTTCAGCTAAGCCAACTACCTGTCTCTTAGACCCCATTCCAACGAGGCTACTTAAAGAAGCACTACCCGTGGTTAACACCACATTACTAGATATGATCAATATGTCTTTATTAACAGGTCATGTACCGCAGTCATTTAAAGTAGCTGTGATAAAACCTATTCTGAAAAAACCCACCCTCGATCCTGAGGTCTTAGCCAACTATAGACCTATATCTAACCTTCTCTTTCTCTCCAAAATCCTTGAGAAGGTAGCCGCTAATCAATTGTATGACTTTCTAGAAATAGTCTATTTGAAGACTTTCAGTCAGGATTTAGAATACATCATAGCACAGAGACAGCACTGGTGAAAATTACTAACGACCTTCTAACTGCTGCTGACAAAGGACTTGTCTCCATACTTGTCTTATTAGATCTTAGTGCTGCATTCGACACTATTGACCATACCATCCACTGCATGAAAAGTGGGATTTTCGTCAGTATGCGGCACTGTAGATTGTCGTAGAACTTCAGGTTTACGACTGCACACGGCAATTTACAGGCAACACCGAAAACTGCCGTAAATTGTCGGAAATTGACGTGGGCCTTGCTTGGCATTTGTCCCCCCATGACCCTCCCTCCATCTAATTCTAGGTGAGGTTTTCACATGTAAATGAAAATGCTGTGAGCTATACAAATGCAAATCATGGTAGCAGCAGAGGGAGTTTTACCCCAGGTGACATTTTTCTAAAAGGTATTAACTTAATTTTAAGAAAATCTCTTAAAATAGATCAGACTCAGTATTGCCTAATTGTAGACTCTTCAATTTTAGCTTGAATTGATTTATTTAATGAAAGTATGCTAGATTAATTACTTTGTATGTCATTAACAATGACCAATGTTATGTAAAAAAGATACACAAAATAATTTATTTCAACAATTAGTTTTAATTAGGCTTTGCCACAAAGGTAAAATGTACATTCCATGATTCATTCACAGTCTCCTAGAGCTCAACCACTGTGCATAGTGACATGACGACAGTCTTTGGTCTTGCTCATCCAACATTGTCTGGTGGAATGGAGACAGAGGCTCCACTGTACAGTTTTCTAAGAGAACTCTTTCTGCTGACACCAGAACACTGTGCTTCACGTAAAGCATATCAGCTGTGTCATTGCATGACAAGGTCCCAACCATTTGTCTTCTTAAAATACTGGCAAATTCAGCACCATATTCACATGTCCATGGCATATGAAGCTGTTGGCTCTGCTGAAATGGCCTCATAATCTAGACTTCAATTGTCCTATTATTAAGCTTTCCCAGTAATCCATTAAATCTCACTGTAATTCACCTCGACACCAGTGTGTGCGCTGTTCCCCACCTGCTGGTTAATCTGCCCCTCTTTGTCTCTCTCTATCACTCTGCCCCGCCTCCTACCCCCGCCCTCACATTGACATAGCGCCCTCACTGCTTCCATTTGAAAAAAAGCGGCGGGAGATGAGTCCGAGAGTTAGAGCAAAAACTTCCAAAATATGGGAATATTTCAGGCCAACTGGTAAAAGAGTTGTTTGTACACTCTGTCAAACTTCACTTGGAAACACACAGGAGTTGTTCAAGACATTTGGAGCGTTTTTTTTCTCTCATGTCCAGATTTACATGACGCTGATAATGACGCCATTGTGTGTAAGTAATTTTTACTTTTTCATCTTTCCTTGTTTAATTTTACATTGACTTATGTTTTTTATTCATACCACTCTCATATAATTGTTTTCCAGCTGCCTGTAAGACATATTACGAGACAGCACGCAGGAGCTTCAGGTAGAAACAACCAGATGTGGCATCGCGGGCAGAAGCTGTGAAGAGTTCAGCTCGGAGTCGGTCGAGAAGAAGAGAAAAGAAGGTAAGATTAGATCCGTTTGGTTAATGTGAATATTTTTCAGGTGCATTCATAGGTGTGTTGTGTCCATAAGCAGTGCATTGCGCAGTACTGATTGTCTTTATTGATTGATTTTACAGCTGCTGGAAGCGAGACAGAGTGTGCTGGCTGCGGGTGAGGTGACATTTGGAAGTGCGCCACCATAGACCTACAGGACAACGACCACAGACGTCTGCTAAATGGACCGAATTCAGACCGAATGCTGCCGGTTACCTACAGCTCTGAGGCAGCCGCGGGTTAGATGTGGACGGTGCTGCTTCTTGTGAGCGTGGGATATTTATTGTGTGTGCTGTGTGTCTCCGATACTTTGTACATAGTTTTTTTCTGATTGAGTTTAAATAATAAATAATAATAATATAAATCTATATATATATATATATATATATATATAAAATTATTATAATAATGGCCCAGGTTGACCAATAGCCTAACCCGTGACCAATCACAAGAGATTTTTCTTGTTTAAAAGTAGTGGTTTCATCCAATAGCGAGTGAGGAAATTCCAGCCAGGCCAGACGTTCTCTGGCCAGGCGCCTATTCATATTCTAATTAGATCCATTAACACCTCCGCGGGGGCTCTCCACATACGTTATGGTTCGTTTCCGACAATATGTGGCACAGACGAACGTGACGTTTGCAGTTTGTAAATTGTCGATAACTGCCGAAAATTAGTGGGATTTGCGTGCGTTTACAGGCATTTACGGGGACGGAAATCCCACTTTTCATGCAGTGATCTTGTTACAGAGACTGGAACATTTAGTGGCATTAAAGGAATCGCACTAAGCTGGTTTAAGTCCTATTTCTCTGAGCGATCCCAATTTGTTAATATTAACGATAAACCCTCCAAGTACGCTAAAGTTAGCCATGGCGTTCCTCAAGGCTCAGTGCTTGGACCAATTCAATTCTCCTTATATATGCTTCCTCTAGGCAATATTATTAGGAAACACTCAATTAACTTTCACTGTTACGCAGACAACACCCAATTATATCTGTCAATTAAGCCAGAAGAAAGCGGTCAGTTAGCTAAACTTCAAGTGTGCATTAAAGATATAAAATCCTGGATGAACTACAATTTCCTGATATTAAACTCAAACAAAACTGAAGTTACTGTGCTGGGACCCAAGCACCTCCAAACTTCA
The DNA here is from genome assembly GCF_004354835.1 of Perca flavescens. NCBI lineage: Eukaryota > Metazoa > Chordata > Actinopteri > Perciformes > Percidae > Perca > Perca flavescens. Next base: position 42,378,168 of record NC_041332.1, on the reverse strand, counting down.
TTATCTAAAGATGTAGCTAACCTAGATGGTATTGCCCTGGCCTCCAGCACTACTGTCAGAAATCTAGGAGTTAATTTTGATTAGGATATACCACTTAAAACAAACCTGAAGAACAGCCTTTTTCCAAAAACTAGTCCATGCATTCGTTACTTCCAGGCTGGACTACTGTAATTCCTTACTATCAGGTTGCTCAAATAAGTCCCTTAAGACTCTCCAGCTGATCCAGAATGCTGCAGTACGTGTTCTGACGAGAACTAAGAAAAGAGATCATATTTCTCTTGTACTAGCTTCTCTGCATTGGCTCCCAAAATTCAGAGCTACTTGTGGTTCCTAGAGTCTCTAAAAGTAGAATCGCTCTGCAATTCCCTGCAATGTCCGGCTATGTCCTGCTGCGTCCTGCCGCGTCCGCCCATGCTCTGCTGTGCCACCTTACATCCCGTAACGCCCTGCTGTGCCCTGCTATGACATGAACTACAACGACTACCATTGTAGTCACTGTTCCATTATCTTTATTATGACTATTATTGCCAATGTTCATCACACCCCCAACTGGCCCCGTCAGACACCGCCTATCAAGAGTCTGGGTCTGCCGAGATTTCTTCCTAAAAGGGAGTTTTTCCTCGCCACAGTCGCAATAGCCATTGCTAATGCTTGCTCTTGAGGGAATTACTGGAATTATTGGGTCTTTGTAAATTATAGAGTGTGGTCTAGAACTACTCTATCTGTAAAGTGTCTCGAGATAACTCTTGTTATGATTTGATACTATAAATAAAATTGAATTGAATTCAAGTTTAAATTAAGTTTTGTGTTAGATTTTGTTACATTCCAAAATCTTAATTTTGATTTAAATATTTTCATTTTCACTGTATATGCATATCGGTTCCAAAGATCTTTTTATTTTTTAAATATACTTTTTTTACATGATTTGTAAAAAACTAACTCTGAGGACCCCCTGTTAAAGACCTCTGCTCCAAACCATACAACAATATTAGTCGTTTATTCCTACCCTCTAATATGACCCACACGAGCGTTTCATAAATTAGCGCAGTGGCAGGACATATGACCTTATATCTAAACAAGAGAACTTAACGTTAACGGTCGCAGTAAAAACGTGTTAATGTTGTGAATTGGTCGCATTTTGGTTATGTTTAGGCACCAACACCAAATAGTTAAAGGCCCCATGGCATGAAAATTTCACTTTATGAGGTTTTTTAACATTAATTCCGCCAAGCCCTGGGTATCCTGCTCTACCTTTGAGAAAATGAAAGCTCAGATGGGCTGATCTGGAATATGAGGTCATAAAGAGCAAGGTTACCTCTTCTTTCTCTGCTTTGCCCGCCCAGAGAATTTGGCTTTCAAACGAGCAAAGTGGCAGTCATCGGCGGGGTGGCTAATTGGGCTTAAGCCCCGAATGTTTTGTCAAAAGCCCCGAATCTTTTAGGTTTTTTAAAATAACTTCAACTTTGTTTCATTTCCTCTCTCAGTCTTTGTGACTGTAGCGGCAAAAAATAAACAGCTCTATTAATGTGTGTGGTGGTGGACGGTAATGCATCGCGCATCACTCAGCTTGTTTGCCAACTGCCAATAAAAACTAACAAAGAAGAATATAAATCTTCTTCGTCGTTAACTTGTCATCAGGGGTTGGCGGGCCGTGGCGGGCTGTTGTCATGCATGTTGTATGTTTCATCGGTGTCGCGAGCTTACTGCCTAACCGGCTTAAGTTATGGATATAACAAGTAGTACGGAAAAGGAACACTAGTAACCATAGTAACAGACCTCACCGGCCGGAGAGTGATTCAGAAGCAGCGTCAGACGAACTGCGGACAAGTGGTGCAGGTTTGTGAATCCGCTGTTGTAACATTTGAGTTAAGTCAATGGTGACTGCAGGCTCTCAAGTGTCACAAATTGAGCGTGACAGTCACTCATTTCGGTCTTTTGTCACGCACTCCCGCCACACATTGTGTATTTCTCACGTGGAAAAACTATTTATAATAAATTGAATATGCCGCAGCGCCGAAAATGTCTCTGGCGCGCCGCTCTCTATGTATAAGGAGGAATCAAGCGCGTCTCCCCTGGAGTTGTTAGTCGAGCCTGCCACTTTTCAGCCAATCAAAAAAAAGAAAGGGGCTACACAGCTAATAAGATTTAACGCAACAACCAATGAAAAAAAGCCAAGAGCAGCGTACAGACACAGACACAAATATTTGCTCATTCAAAGACCAGAGACCCAAACGGGGCTCTGTGTCTGTCAGACGGTCTGAGATCTACCGTATCAGCAGAGGAATCACGTAATGCACAGCAGATTATGGTGCAGGTAGATTATTTTGTGAAATATATTGACTATTATAACTTCATTTTTCTCAAAATATCACGATTTATCATTGACGTGAATAATTGTCATATGCACATTTAAGGAGGTTACTTCCTCAACAAAAGATGCAAAAGAAAAGGGAAGAGTGGACTTCCGGTTATGGCGGCGCTGGAGTGAAACGTGGTGCACGGAGCTCCCGAATAATTTCGTCGAAATAATCCTATCTAAAGGCTTTTCATTCGACAAAAGTACTTTCTTTAATACAACAATTTTGTTGTGCTTTGAACATCCTGATAAATATGCCGAATCCAAAGAAAACGGACAACAAGAAGGATGATGCTCAAGCTAATGTTACAAGACTGCAGTTAGCGGACCCTCCGCCATGGTTTCATGCAGAAATGGAAAAGGGATTTCTCAGGATCCAGGAGTTAATCGATGGACGCCTGAGTAAATTTGCAGAAACCGTGGAGAAAATGAGCAATGAACTACAATCAACAAATCTGAAAATGGTGGAGGTGATAACAAAGCAGATGGATATGTAAGAAGCATTAACAGGCCTCCACACGGATGTTGCGGATGTCAAGATGGCTGTTGACGGCGAAATCAAACAGTTGAAAGACAAAATTGATGAACTCGAAAATCAATCTCGCCGTCAGAATCTACGTCTGGTGGGTTTCCCTGAGGGAGTGGAAGGGAGAAACCCAGTAGACTTTATGAAGGAATGGCTGCCTAAGATTCTGGGGAAGGAGGACGAGACCTACGAAATTGAAAGAGCTCATCGCACTTTGCAACGACGACCAGCAGAAAATGGCAAGCCACGAGCTATTGTGATTCGTCTACTTCGGTATGGTGACACGCTTAAGATTCTCAATGCGGCAAGAGAAAAGGGCAAGCTCACTTATGGCAACTCTACCGTCATGATATTTTGTGACATGTCATCGACATTGTTCAGAAAGCAACAAGAATTCAGCGCACTCAAAAGACATCTACGCAATAACGACGTCACTTATGCTATGCTTCATCCCACGACATTGAGGATTCATCTGCCGGAGGGACAAAGATCCTTCAACTCCAAAGCATCAGCAGAGACTTTTCTTCGACAACACCATCCACATTTGATTGCCGGATAAGACACTAGCTAATGACGTCTCGAAGCATTCCAGGGATCCACACTAAACTCTACTAAAGTAATCACCCAAAAACTGTAAGAATAACTGTAAACAAAGCCAAAGGGGTGAGTGGATTTATTTATTTGTGTTTGTTCAATGAACATTAACGGATAAACTCTGGTGAGTAAGCCTATTTATAAAAAAAAACTGTTCAAGGAGAACGTGGTTTTATTTATATTTTGGACATTGAGCAGCTTCGTTACGGTTTACCAAAATATTTGAATTTCTGGACTCAAGGATTGTTTGAAATAAGTTATGTATTTGTTTGCTGGAAAGTACATAATTTAAGTTTAACATTTGATAGGTTTGACATTACATCTAACGTTACTTGGGAGTTAGGATGGATAAAGAAGAGGAGGTCAAGTCCGACTGTATGTTGCGGTGCACAATCAGTCATGGGGGTTTAAAGTTTCACACTTCGTTTGGGGAAGTGTTGGGAGTGTGGGGTAGAGATCAGTTCCGTAAGATCTAAATGCAAATATAACAAATAATTTGCAGTTAACGTCAAATACATTAAAATACAAGTATGTTACTTGGAATGTCAATGGGTTAAATCAAAGACTCAAAAGGAAAAAAGTAATGCTATACCTTAGAAAAAATAATATTGGCATTGCTCTGCTACAAGAAACGCATTTCACCGATTCCGAACATCAAAATCTTAAAAAGCAGTGGCCTGGACAGGTTTTTTTTTTCTTCCTTTACGTCACAATCCAGAGGGGTGGCTATACTCATTGACAAAAATATACCCTTTCAAATGGAATCTGTTGATAAAGACAAATCCGGTAGATATATTATTCTAAGAGGAATAATTGCTATGCAGAGAATAACAATAGCGAATGTATATCGTCCTGACATAGAGGGTGCTGATTTTATTCACAATCTATTTTTCAAATTTGCATGTCCTGTGGCAGAACTAATGATTGGAGGGGACTTTAATGTAGTTATGGACCCAGTATTAGATAGATCGTCTACCAAAGTGTTAGCATTAAGTCAAGTTGCCCTGGCTTTAAAATACGAATTATCAAGTTTTAATTTGATCGACATATGGAGATTTAAGAATAAAACAAAAAAAGAATATTCTTTCTACTTGCATAGGCATAATAATTACTCCAGAATTGACTATTTTTTCATTCCAAAAGCGAAGGACTATTTGTTTGAATTATGTGAATATCTACCTAGAATATTGTCAGATCATGCCCCTTTACTTATTTCAGTGGAACATCCTTCGGAATTGCCGAATTGCAAGCTTTGGCGATTCAGCAACCATTTACTGAACAGTGTTGATGCGATGAGCTTCATAAATAATAATATAGACAACTTTATGATTACAAACAGGAATTCTGCCTCTTCGGGCATAGTTTGGGAGTCTATGAAGGCATTTTTACGGGGCCAAATTATCAATTATTCTTCCAGTATGAAAAAAAAATATAATAAAAAGTTACAATTACTAGAAAAAGAAATTTTCACAATGGAAAGAGATCATTTCAAGGCTAAAGATGCCCAGTTGCTTCTACAATTGCAATAAAAAAAATTGGAATACAATATCATGACTTCTAGAGAAGCCGAAAATTCTTAGAACACGGCAGAAATATTATGAACATGGGGATAAGATTGGAAAAGTGTTAGCGTGGCAGATAAGGAAAAAAGAAATTAGTAAAACTACTACTACAATATGCTCACCAGGCCAAAAAATTATTAAACACCCTAAATTGATTAATCAAGAATTCTTAAGACTTTTATAAATTACTGTACAAGTCTCAAGGAGTAGATGAAGAAGAAATCCAAAAGTTTGTAAGCAAATTGGATATCCCAGTCTTATGTGACAATGACAGAGAAGAACTCGAGAAAGAAATTTCGAATGAAGAGATTCAACTTGCAGTTAACAAACTGGCTGGAGGTAAAACACCGGGTTTGGACGGTTTCTCTATGGATTTCTACAAAACCTTCCTTCCGAAATTGGCTGATCCGATGCTTTCAATGTATACAGAGGCAATTCATAAAAACAATTTACCAGAGACTTTAAATCAGGCCTTAATTACAGTTTTGCTGAAACCTGGCAAAGATCCGAATCTACCTTCCCTCATACCGACCAATCTCACTGCTCAGTTCGGATTATAAAATTCTCACTAAAATGATCGCTCTACGTTTAGAACAGGTTTTGCCTAACTTAATTCACATGGATCAAACTGGATTTATAAAAAATAAATCCTCCTTTGATAACATACGAAGGTTTATGAATATTATTTATTCGGCGAAACAAATTGATTCTGCGTTGATTGCTCTCTCTTTAGACGCAGAGAAAGCTTTCGACCGAGTAGAATGGCCTTATTTAATAGCTATATTGCAAAAAATGAATTTCAGTCCTAAATTTATTGATATGATTTGAATGTTGTATAGATCTCCTTCTGCAGCCGTCCGTACTAACACTGATTTATCTCCGCACTTTAAGTTGTCAAGGGGAACTAGACGGGGATGTCCTTTGTCTCCACTACTTTTTGCACTGGTGGTGGAGCCTCTGGCCATTGCAATACGGGCACACGAATCAATCTCTGGGATAGAGATAGGAGGTTGCGTACACAAAATATCATTGTACGCAGATGATGTAATATTATATCTGACTAACCCGGAATCATCACTACCTACCTTATCTCGATTATTAGAAAACTTTAGAAAAATATCTGGTTATAAAATTAATTTAAATAAAAGTGTTACATCTGAGACATCACAACAGCATTCACAACAACGTTGCTAGACGCTTTTCTCACATAGCCAGACATTACTCCACAGCACAGCAGAGTAGCTAACGGTAGATGCTAGTCTCACATAGCCAGACATTACTCCACAGCACAGCCGAGTAGCTAACGGTAGATGCTAGTCTCACATAGCCAGACATTACTCCACAGCACAGCAGAGTAGCTAACGTTAGATTCTAGTCTCACATAGCCAGACATTACTCCATAGCACAGCGGAGTAGCTAACGGTAGATGCTAGTCTCACATAGCCAGACATTACTCCACAGCACAGCGGAGTAGCTAACGTTAGATGCTGGCTATATTGACAGTCATAAAAGCCCGTGCTCACGCTAAGCTCTGTAACCAACTGACAGACACACTTTTTCGGCTTAAAGTTACAGTATGAACCGCTAAAAACACAACAACCTCACTGTCCTCTCCACACGCCAGTCAGGCACACTTCCTCGGCTTAAAATTACAATACGAAACGCTAAAAATACCACTACCTTGCCGACGGAACACACTTCTTGGCTTAGAATTACGGCACCAATCGCTAAACACACTGCAAACTCACAGTCCTCTCTTTCCGATTTACAGCCCCCCTCTCGTGGCTTAAAATAACTCACCGTTGTCAGCTCCAGCCGCTGAACTACACATTGTAAACAGCCATGGGCTGCTTGCCTGGTCCTCCCGGTAACGTTAATAGTTAGCAGGGTTAGCATGGCGGCGTTAGCCAGGACCAGTCGGGATCACTTTACTGGCTATGTCTCAATTGTTTTTGCGAGTAACCAACTCGGGTACTCTAGCTATATAATTCAATGTGAGTACACAAATGTTGAAATGACAAAAAATGCCCATCCTAGCTGTGATAAATTAGCCTGAAGCTAATGCTTACCTGTTCAGGAGAAAATAAGCCAACTCTGCATCCTTTTGGGCTCTAAGCTGTCTCCATCTTTCAAATACATCTCCAATATTTACCAGGGGGTTGTTACGTCTCTGGTCACGCAACTGTTAGAAACATGCTGTTTTCTTTTTTTATGTCCGTTGATCCTGTTCGTTTGTTTGCTGCTTTCCTGGCTGTACTACCGTTACAGCTGTAGCGCGCTGGGTTTACGTTTTTACAGGTATATCTGGCAACCCGGCCTGCCTGTCAAACTGGGCCGTTGATAACAACACACAGATCAAAACATAAACATAAATTCTGTCACGGAATGTAAATTTCAAAAAGAAAAAATACTGACATTAGCATTGTTGTCAGAAAAGATAGTATTTCAGTTTAACATGTTTCCTAAATATCTGATGAGGCACTGGTGTCATTTTTTGATTTATTACAGTACAAATATTACATATTGGACCTTTAAATAATATCCCTTTTTCATGGAACCTGTAAGAAATAAAAATAATCAGTCAAGCTGGCTATGCTTTATGAGGATACAAATCATAGTTGAATTATAGTTGTGTGTTTAGTGGAAGAGCACTGTGACAGCTTAGTCATGCAAAATGACAAAAGGATACTGTTGTACTGTTGTACAGCAGCACTGTATGACGGTGGTCAGAAAGCAACAAGAATGCAGCAACAAAGTTAATATCAGTTTGATATCAGTTTGACCATGAGAATAAGTTACTCCTCAACCTGTGACAGGCAACAGCGGCGCATTGTTCTTTCTGACCATCAGCATAGCTAAAGTCTGCCTAACAGCTGATGAAGAGGGCGTGTGCCAAAAGACTGGGACCAGTCTGTGCACCAACCAGGGGACGCTAAGTCTAAACCATGGTACTCCTCCAACTTCTAATAAACAAATCAAAATGCTCTTAGAGACTGATATATGAATTAATGTATAAGCCAGAAAATTCTGTCTGATGAGAGAAGCCTGTGTGCCTGCTCAACTCGGACCCGTGTACACGTTTATGCTCTTATGATTTTACTTAAATAAATACTTGTTAAACTTTTAAATCCTCTCCTTGCCTACTTAGTGGATTTTGAAACGCACAAACCCAGATAAGATAGTTTACTTAGGACTAGATATTCCTTTGAAGTTGGAAGAAGCATATTCTTTGAATTACTCCCCATTACTTAAAAAGATAACTAGAGACCTGGAAAGATGGAACTCACTACCACTATCGTTAATTGGCAGAATAAATTGCATAAAAATGAATGTTCTTCCTAAATTTTTATATTTATTTCAAACTCTTCCGGTCTCTATCCCACTAAAGTTTTTTAATACTCTTAATAGCTCGATTAGGAAATTTATTTGGAATAATAAAACTCAGAGGGTCAAACTTAAGACATTACATATGTCATTTAAAAAAGGTGGTTTACAACTTTCTTGCTTTATTTTTGGGCAGCACAAATGAGAGCGGTATGGCTTTGGCAGATGAATAGTACATCTCCGCCTGCATGGTTGCAAATTGAAAAATATCATGCAGGAGAAATACCTCTAGACAAGGCTTTATTCATTCCCCTGACCTGTGTTAAGAAGGAGGTCGATAACCCATTTATTAGACACACTTGTAGATTGGGGTTTGAGATAAAAAAAAAATTGAATTGGCTTTTACCAGTCTACAACAATACTCCATTTCACTGCAACCCAGCTCTTCCAGAGATTCTAAGAGATGGGGTATCACAATATTGGTACAAAAAGGGCATTCACGTGTTTGGAGATCTATATGAGGAGGACACACTTATGACATTTGAACAACTGAGAGCAAAGTTCTCTCTTCCTGTAAAACATTTTTTTAAATACTTCCAGGTGAGACATTACATAACCACATTACAAGGAGGTCATCTGAGGCCCCTGTCCTCACTCGTATTGGAAAATATTTTAAGAGAGAAAAAAGGGTCCAAAAGTTTTGTGTATTATGTGTATACTAACTTAAGTGACTTATATGGGGAAGATGTATCATCTTCTAGACTTAAATGGGAAAAAGATCTAGAATGTACTTTTGATCAAGATATTTGGGAATGTCTCTATAAAAATGCTTTAACATTTTCAAATAATAGTAGACATAGATTAATACAATTTAATATTATACATAGGGTATATTATACACCGGAAAGATTACACAAGATAAGCGAGTCATATTCAGATTGTTGTCCTAGATGTAAAACAGAGGTGGGTACTGTATTGCATATGTTTTGGACTTGTTCGGAACTTGAAAATTATTGGAGAAATATAATACAAACTATTGATAAGATTATTAAGGTTAAACTTCTATATGACCCGAGATTCATATTACTGGGGGATGAATCGACCCTTCAAGTTGATCAAAGGAAGAATTTACGTTTTGTTAAAATGGCTCTTATAGCAGCGAAGAAATGTATAGCTACACACTGGAAATCAGAAGAACCACCCATATTCATATTGTAGAACCACATCATATTGTATGGCTTAGAGAACTTTCGTCCCATGTGCCAGTCGAAAAGATAATGTTTAATATAAAAAAAAAAATCGTTGATGTTCCAAAAGATATGGGGCGGTTTTATCGAATATGTTAATAATTTAAATGTCACATTGATTAAAAATGCTGATCTGTTAACGTGACCCTTCTCTACTTTAACTTATGAAAACTTCTTTCTTACATACCAGCTGAGTGCCTTGTAACACTGTACATTTGAGTGTTCGGTCTATTAGGGGGTGGGACAGGGGTGGGAGGGGGTTCAGAAAAGGTTGTTTACCTGTATACTGAATTGAATCTGTGAACTGTTCACTTGAAAATTAATAAATATATTGATTAAAAAAAGAAAAGGGAAGAGTAAATGATGCCTCTAGGCTACATGTGTGCTGACTCAGATAAAATTAGAAAAGCTGATCTACAGGAGAATAAATAGATGAAAGCAGTACAGAATTCCATTATGTTTTTATATTTGGATTATAATCTATGTTTACCTTTTACATAAAGATTTCCAGCATCAATTTATTCAGAAAAAGGTATAAATAGGTGCATACAAATTCACCAGAATGCAGGAAATGAAGAGTTTAATGCTCAAAATTTTCTGGGGGAGGACCCCCATACCCACCCACATCATAAGTCACCATGCGGAAATTGAATAAATACTTTGTATTTGGTTGAATTGTCAGTGCCATGTGTCATATCTTTTGTTGTGTAAATCTGACCAATTAATAATAATAACAAAAACACTAATAATAATATTAATGAAACACTCCTATTCCTTTGCATCCTTATGCATTCTATTATCTCAAACAGCCTGAAAAATAGTGCATTTAGCTGACGTAATTGGGAAAAAAATCTCCACCGGGGGAGCATGCCCCCAGACCCCCCTAGGTTTGGGCTAAGCCCCGAATGTTTAGATCGTCTGGATCCGCCCCTGGTGGCAGTTGGTCAAGGCCACACCCCCACTCTCCACCTTTCCCCCCCTCTCTCCTCCTCAATAGCGCCTAAGGAAAACTCATTGTGGGACTGTCTCTAGTGGCTGTAATTCTGCACAAAGGCTGACTTTTGGAAAAGAGACTTCAGATACAGTATTAGGGGACCACTAAAGTCTATATAAAAGAGACTTCAGATACAGTATTAGGGGACCACTAAGGCCTATTCACCTTATTCAGCCCCGCCCATTTTTAAAATGTCTTGGCTTCCACTTTGTCTTTAAACTTCCGGTCGGCTAGCTACGGCTAGTTAGCTACATTGAAAACCCCGGCGAATTAGCATGGAGAGGCTAACATGGAAAGAGACGAAAATCATCATATAAAGATCGGATGGTGGGATTATACTTCGCCACCTGAGGCTCATGTCATCTACTCCACCGAGTGGGTAGATGACATGCGGCGGTGGCCTCAAGTGTCATATGGGGATATTTTTAATTATTTTGTGCTATCGATGGGGCGGCCATGAAAAATTACAAAAGCACGGAGGCTTATAAATATCTACACAGTGGAAAGGTCAGTCGTGTTTTGCATTGCGAGGTTGAGGAATATGTTTTTATGAAAGTTACACTAAGCATTACATTTCAAAAATAATTTATAATTAATACATAACTAGCTTTTCAATTTCAAGCTCAAACTATTAAAAAAAAGTTCTATAACAGTTTTACTCTCATGGCTCCCATTATCCTCCGTGACACGCTCTCTTCCACTTCGCCTGACCATACTAACCATACTATTGTTTATTATTGCTCTTTAATTAAACAAAAGAATTTCTTATACGATTAATCAATGTAATAATTGGTAGAATACTCTATTATAAAATAATTGATAGCTGCAGCCCTACATTTGATTACTTTATGCTACTTACTTAACTACTTAAAACTACTTGTAATTATTAATGCCTATTGTTTTTAATGCAATTTGTTTTGTACTCTGTCAAAGCATTAACTCAAACATGAAATAAAATAACAGATGCTGCAAATGTCACGTTTATTGACCCCCTCTGACAAAGACATGTTTGTGTATTACAATACACAGGTATCAGTTCAAGTTTTGTATAGCGTTGTAAACATGGAAAAACTTCAAAAAAATATTAATTCTAGTCTTGTGCAATGCTCCTTTTCACAAAACATGTACATCACATTTCTGCATTAGAAGAAACACTATAACCAGGAGCTCATCCATATTTGTTGCTGTTGTATCCCTGTGTAAGCACCTACACTTACATGCCTTAAACGTCCAGGCGGAGTCCAGTACAAGTCATTCTCAGGTGATCATTTTGAAGAAGAAAGTTGTACATACATGGTGTGCATAAGGTGCTGTTATTTTCACATCAACAAAGTAGAAAGAGCAGACAAAAGTTATGGATGCTTACAATTGTTTGAAATGTGTATAGATTTGTAAAAATGAACTATAGAAACAACATTGTACTTGAACACTAAAATCTATGTTCAAGTTTTGTATAGATTTGTAAAAATGAACAATAGAAACAACATTGTTCTTGAACACTAAAATCTATGTTCAAGTTTTGTATAGATTTCTAAAAATGAACAATAGAAACAACATTTTAACCATGGGGTTAGGGTGAGAAGAGAAGAGAAGGAGAAGTTCGGTGTGTACTAGACATTCAGGACACTGTGTTGCCTGGTCATAGAGGTGAGGACAATGCAGTGGGTCACTGACAGCATAGGCGTGATCTTCTATGTGTAGACATTCCCACTGTGTAGTAGCATCACGGTGTGTCTTATCAGTCATCTCCTCATTTATTCCATCATTTATCCCATCAGTCTCCTGGCTTGCAGAGCTGATTGAGGGTGTTTCTGTAGAAATAACAGCATCAGTAAGTAACCAATGATAAGGTTAATCATTTTTGCTGCCTTCCAACATAACCAGTCCTGGACATCAAATAATAAAGCCTCGACCTGATCCTATGTTGTAATGCTGTTTATTTATTGAGGTCAAGTCAAGGCATAGTTACGGGTGTAGCCTAAACGTCTGCATATCTGAATAAGTGAGAGTTTTATTCTGAATATTTTCCCCACGGCAGCATCCCAAAGCCTACAAACAAGCAATTAAGGAGAAATTGTCAGTCTGCCCACAACATTGCTCTGTGTAATTTCGTAGGCTACTATTCTCAGTGTGTCTACGGGACTAACTGGGAGGAAACGTAACTAGGAACTTGTATCACTAAATTTCATAGCAATCCCTAACAACAGACAACTGCTAACAGACGATAGCATTTGCTATCGCTATTTGCGAGCATACTGGTATGGATTCAGCTTGGTTTAACTAGGAGGTTTCGAGCCATACGTCGTAACAAGCCACCAAACGAAAATGTTAGACAGCATAACCTGTACATAGTTTTGGAAAAAAAATTACTGATGTGATATTGCTGATCATACTCATTAGCCGCTAGCTGGCTAACGACTAGCAATATTGATAGCTGTTAGTGCTAGCAAAATGTTATCTTACCTGGGAGCCTAACAAGTATCCAACGAGCCTTTTTCGTCGGAGGAGTAACATACCCCAACCATTTCTCGGGTATGGGTGTTGGTCTGATGGTTTGCCGTCCACAAAATGACAGGAACAGACGTAGGGCTTTTTCAGAGGTTTCTTCAGGTTTAGCGCCTTCAGCCACATAAGCCGGTCCTCATCGCTGGATGGCGGCGGATAAAGATGAAAAGCTGGCCCACAACATTCTTCCCTGGTTTTCCCGTGGACTTTTTATCCAGTTGTTGTGACAGCCCCACACCGAACACGTAATGCTGGACATATTCTCTGAAATAGCTAGCTAATTTTCTCTACTGCAATGGACAGAGTTGCTCAACCGGAAGTTCCAAGACAAAACGGAACAAACATGGCGCCCCCCTTGTTGACGCGCGGAATAAGGTGAATATAAAAGAGACTTCAGATACAGTATTAGGGGACCACTGAGGTCTATATAAAAGAGACTTCAGATACAGTATTAGAGGACCACTAAGGTCTATATAAAAGAGACTTCAGATACAGTATTAGGGGACCACTAAGTCCTATATAAAAGAGACTTCAGATAAAGTATTAGGGGACCACTAAGGCCTATATAAAAGAGACTTCAGATACAGTATTAGGGGACCACTAAGGTCTATATAAAAGAGACTTCAGATACAGTATTAGGGGACCACTAAGGTCTATATAAAAGAGACTTCAGATACAGTATTAGGGGACCACTAAGGTCTATATAAAAGAGACTTCAGATACAGTATTAGGGGACCACTAAGGTCTATATAAAAGAGACTTCAGATACAGTATTAGGGGACCACTAAGGCCTATATAAAAGCATCCAAAGAGCACCATGTCATGGGACCTTGAAGTTTAGAAAAAGATCATGGTTTTGGGTTAAAATCATGATTGATGCAGAACGTGATGTAGCTACATTTCTTCCGTAAAGTTAAAAAAGTCACTGTTTACTTTTATTTCCAAATTGGACTCAAACCTCCGGTCTCCAGGGTGACAGTCCTGTGTTTTTTCGACCCATCTACCACCCCAACCTATATAAGTTGTAACGGCAGGTTGAACAAAAGACTTATGTGGGCGTTTTTCAAGGGAGGATAGTCTTCACCCATTATGTCTGTCTGTGGGTTTTACAAATATATATACTATAGACGTAAATATAAGTTGTAACGGCAGGTTGAACAAAAGACTTATGTGGGCATTTTTCAAGGGAGGATAGTCTTCACCCATTATGTCTGTCTGTGGGTTTTACAAATATATATATAATAGTTTTACATAATATTTTTAACAGTGAATGATTTTGCCTGACTCTGTCTGAGAAAAATAGCTCAATATAATCTTTTCAAATTAGCCTTTTCTTATTTCCTGAAAAGCAATGGTTTTGGAGGTACAAGGTTTTCACCCCTTACACACACACACACACACACACACACACACACACACACACACACACACACACACACACACACACACACACACACACACACACACACACACACACACACACACACACACACACACACACACACACACACACACACACACACACACACACACACACACACACACACACACACACACACACACACACACACACACACACACACACACACACACACACACACACACACGTCTCAAAGACTCCCTTTTTCCTCTGTCCTCTTGTATGTTTGCTGTAATGGGTCTGATATTGTGAGGGAAATTAATCAATTTTAGAGATCAATGTTTGATTAGTCGCAGAAATAGTGAAGCAGTGATAGAAATATTGTGTTTTTGCGCTACTGTATATAACTGGCAGCATGCAGATGGCTGCCCACTAAGAGTCAGGGTCTATCTGAGGTTTCTGCCTGTTTAAAGGAAGTTTTTCCTCACCCACTGTCGCACCAAATGCTTTCTCTTGGGGGGAATTGTTAGGTCTTTGTTAGGGCTGGGCAAGTTAACACGTTATTATTGCGTTAACTCATTAATTAATTAACACCGACAATTATTTTATCCCACATTAACACAGTTTTATTATTTCTTTTATTATTGTAAAAGTCAGTTGCTCACAGGCTTTTATTTTGTAAAAGTCTGTTGCTGACTGCTGTCACAGGAACCGGAAAAGAAAAGAATTGGCGGATAAACAAACCAACAAACATGGAGAAGGGTACAGAACTTTTGCATGGCCATTTTCATTTAAAAGTTCTTCCAGGCGGCGCAGTCGACAGAACCAAAGTTATTTGTTATCACCGGAGTACTTCCAGTCTGAAATATCACCTAAGTGCAATACACACCGTTGATCCCAGCAAATCATTCAACAAAACAAACAGTGGCACGTCGGCAGACTTCGTTAGATGCAGCGTGTGGGAGAAGTATGGATAAAAAGAAGCAAGAGAAGCTAACAAATGCCATAGTGAAGTGGATAGCTACAGACTGCAGGCCCATTAGTGTTGTGGAGCACGTCTGTCTGAGAAACATTCTGAGAATCGCAACAAATGACGGCAGGTATGAGATTCCCTCAAGACGCACCATCACGAGAAGAATACACCAGTTGTTATGAAAAGGAGAGGACTGCAAAAGCGACAACTTTACAACGTGCACCGCTGTTGCTCTTGTTAAGTCCCTACTGGTTTCCAAACGAACTGGTTTCCGTATATTGTGTTTACCTAACAGCAGCAGTTGTTCCCTGCCTCTCTCGCCAGAGTTGTCGCACAATCACAAACATATTACTGGCGATTTTCAGGTCCCATCTCATATCTATCGCAGCAAATATGATTGTATAAATCAGCACTACATCGCAGCCACATCCAAAAAATAAATTTAAGAAAATACAATAATTGCAAGTTTGCGTCAAGCTGGTTTCAAACTGTCGAAAGCAAAAACACATACTCTTCACGCCCGCAGCTCTACACTGCAAGCTACTGGAACACGTCTGAGTTTTGTTTCCAGTAGGTATTCCTTAACTACGTCAGCATCCAGGTAACAGTTTGTTTGGTTTTATCTGAAACAACTGGTTACTCCCATTGGCTGTATAAAACCGTTAGAAAATACACAATCGTATCTATCATGATTCTTTTCTCACGGCTACAGCTATATTACCACTACATTACAGCCCCTACATTACACATATGACTAGAAATACTTTTAAACAGTGATGATTTAACTCGGACAATATTGTCAAAATATGCAATTGCTAACACTGAGCCACATTAAAAGCTAAAACAACTTGTTACCCTGGGCTTAGGCAGTGGTTTATTGTGTCTACAAGGGGCGCACTTATTGAACCCAGAGAGAAACATATCGCCTGCGGCCCTGCGCTCAATGCTCCTTAAATCACTTAAATAACATATGCTGTGTTGGAGTTTGATTATAATCATAGACTGTAAATATTAACAGTCTATGATTAGAACATTGCTTTGGATAGAATCATTCGATAGACACTTTTAAGTCGGAGCGAAGCTCAAATAACACCGTATTGCAAGCACGTTTTGCAACAGCCCGGTCTCATGGCAGTTCGTGATATGGTCACGTTATTGAATCTATTAAGCTGTGGACAGGACACATACATTTTTTCGTGTGGAGATTACAAATTTTAAAGCAATGTATTTCAATGGGAAGCATATTGCGTGATCACAGAACAATGACGGAAGCGAGTAGTATTGATAAGGCAAAAGTCCGTACCGGGAGGTTGGTCGGGGGGGTGGATGGGTCAAATAACACAGAAATTTCACCCCGGAGACCGTGGGTAGCGTCCCGCGTGTTGCAGTTCCTTTCCTCGTTATTCTCTTCCTAACCGCAACCGTCCCGCTGTTGTCGGTGTGTCCCGCGTGTGACGGTTCCTTTCCCTGTTCTTCTTTTCCGAACCACAACCATCCCATTGTTGTGGCGTTTCGTTTCCCCGTTGTTGTGTGCCCCTGCGCCCGGGGATCACATCCCACATGTGGCGGTCCATCCCGTTGTTGTGGCTGGCGTGTGGCGCCTCATTTCCCCGTTGTTGCGTCCCCCAGAGCAGGTTCGAAAAGCGTGACCTGTACACAACAAATGACGGCAGGTATGAGATTCCGAAATACACGTCAAAATCGTGACCTGCACACAAATTAATAAATCAAAATAACGTGACTATTTCACGACTGGGTGTAAGACCGGGATGTTTGCAAACACAGAGGTATGTTTTACTATTCAATATAGGCCTACACAAAATGAAGCTTTACTGTAAATCATTACGTCCATGCCTTCAGAACTTGTGGGTAGAATATTACCACTTGTATTCGACTTTTCCTGGCTCAGTGGCTCGCACGGCAATGCAACATACGTTGACAGTTTTATCTGAGTTAGAAGAAAAACCCACACAGACACGGGGAGAACATGCAAAGTCCACACAGAAAGGCCTGGATTTGAACCCAGAACCTTCTTGCTGTGAGGCTGTGCGTTTCAAAATCCACTAAGTAGGCAAGGAGAGGATTAAAAGTTTAACAAGTATTTATTTAAGTAAAATCATAAGAGCATAAACGTGTACACGGGTCCGAGTTGAGCAGGCACACAGGCTTCTCTCATCAGACTGAATTTTCTGGCTTATACATGAATTCATATATCAGTCTCTAAGAGCATTTTGATTTGTTTATTAAAAGTTGGAGGAGTACCATGGTTTAGACTTAGCGTCCCCTGGTTGGTGCACAGACTGGTCCCAGTCTTTTGGCACACGCCCTCTTCATCAGCTGTTAGGCAGACTTTAGCTATGCTGATGGTCAGAAAGAACAATGCGCCGCTGTTGCCTGTCACAGGTTGAGGAGTAACTTATTCTCATGGTCAAACTGATATCAAACTGATATTAACTTTGTTGCTGCACTCTTGTTGCTTTCTGACCACCGTCATACAGTGCTGCTGTACAACAGTATAACAGTATCCTTTTCTCATTTTGCATGACTAAGGTGTCACAGTGCTCTTCCACTAAACACACAACTATAATTCAACTAAGATTTGTATCCTCATAAAGCATAGCCAGCTTGACTGATTATTTTTTATTTCTTACAGATCCCCCTTTTCACACCTCAGGTGTGAATACTACTAAATATACTACTGGTAAATAATTGGCCGCACTAGGGGAAGAAGAAGCAAGATTAATATAGCATAGCATTACATTGGTGATTCACTTCCTTCATTGTCCGAATCAGTCTCATCACCATCCTCCATCCCCAACAGGGGCATGGAGTAGGCTGGAAGAGCATCTTTCTGGGGATCTTTTTTGGTCAGAGCCACATCAATCCATCTGTTCACCAGAGTGCGACAACAAGGGATGCAACAGCATCCACAACACACCAATATGCCCACAAACACTGCCACGGACATAAGCATGGAGAGCACAATTGCTTTGTATTTGCCAAAAACGTACTCCAGCCAACTGGTGATGGGGTTTTCAGCCACACCCGAGTTCTCTGCTAGTTCATTGGCTAGAGAGGTCAACCCCTCCAAGGCTCTAGTGATGCTACCATCCGAGGCAGTATTATTGGGAATAAATGTACAACAAGCATCTCCAAACATGTGGCACACACCCCCTTTTTCTGCCAACAACATGTCCAGCGCCATACGGTTCCGAAATGCCATGAGTGTACAATTGTTCGGACACACCCCTCAGGCCATCCCTAGTCCGGTTCAAAAACCTCTGCTGGTTGTAGTATATATAATTTATCCAGTCCACATTCTTGTTTGTAGTTATCCAGGGCAGTATAGACTCAAAACCCTTTGCTATCTGATTCTGAGCTTTGAACTCCTCTGGTACACCCCTTGGTATTCCAATTGCATCTATATACACCCTACTATCTCTAGACCCAAACGGGGTGCTTGGATCTCCCCATGTACCAAAACCCAAGTCAGTGTCTCTTTTAGCCCTCTTCAAGGAATGTTTGTGGTAGGTAGACTGTACTGTCTCCTCTAGCTTCCCTGCGCTAATAGGAAGCATGGTAATCGGCAATAATAGGGACACTAAGGCGCAGGTTCCCCCATTTAGCAGGTAAGGATGGTCTAAGGAGGGGCTGTGTCCCACACATCCACCAGACATCAGCGAATCCCTTACTCTGATTGTTAAACATCGACTGTGTGACATTGGGAACGAACGAAGATGTGTTGTAGGTGTACATACAAAACTTCTTAGGCAGGTGTCCCACATTCATGATAGAGCTGTTGGGTTGTGTGATGCAAGTATAGTTACCAGGGTAGGCGACCACTCCTGGAGGCGGTTGTATTGCACGCACTCTGGGATACAGGAGAGACAGGGTCCTGCAGACATCACTTTCCATGGTCACATCACTGTAAAGACTTAACATTAACATACAATTATAACCAATAAGGTCGTCCACAGGTGAGAGTGGGAATGGGACTGTCCCCAAATGAGGTCTTGCTTTAGCACAGATAACACAGTCAGACATTTTAGGCGTTCTAGCAGTAATTTTTCATCATTTTGAGCCACGTGTTACCTGAGGGTGTGAAACCAGTTTCCATCTCCAACCTTTCCTCAATGGTAAAGTCCTCTAGGTTCAAATATTTTACTAATGGCCCTTTAGAGTCTTTCAGGACACCCATACCTGTGTTCATTGCGTCAACCTGGGCAGTAATGGATGTGGACGGTGTACTATTACTCCATGGGTCTGTGACTCGAATGATGAACTGTCCTAATGGATCTTTCCCTTCAGCATACAATCCCATAACATAAGTCCCTGCATCCTCTGGTTTTGGATCCTTCAACGTCACATATATAGGATTACATTTCGGTTCCTGGCATAGTCCTTCCTGCTTTCTACCTACACTCAGTCTGGATTTCAGGTCCCTATGTGTTATCGTAAGGTGCATTGTATCATATGGTTCACATCCCACATTTCCCCAATCTGAGCCTGTGTTAGCTATGGCACACTTCCAACTGCTACACCACTTGTCTGAGTTGGTCGTGACGCATATGTATATGACTTCCTCTCTTCTGTTTTTGGTGGTGCATGGCACTATGTCGCATAGGTCTAATAGGGCTGTGCTTGTGTGTCCCCTAATAAATGACAATGTGATCTGTCCCTTTGTTCTAGTCACCTGAACCTCCCTTCTTCCTCTGTCATATTTGGTATCTATGAACCAAAATAACAACATAACGAGTATGGCTGTAGATGTTAGCATACCTACCCAGACCTTCCATGTGCATCCATAGTAGTATTTTTGTCTGGGTTCACTCCCTTGGCCTGATTGCCTAAGTTTGAACGGGAGCGGCATCGTTGATCAAATCAGCTCTAACTTCCCTCAAATCATGGGAAGGTGTAGGTGCTGGGGCACAATGTGTCAGGTGGTGCCAAGCAGCTCCTGCCTTGCCTTTTACTTGGACAGAGTGTGAGGTAACCTCCCTCACTTTGTACGGTCCAAGCCACCTGGGCTCGGTCCACTTTCTCTTGTGGACTTTCACTCGCACCCAGTCACCTACCTTGACACTGCTCCGGGGCTCCTCTTCTCCCGGGGTCTGTGCCCTGGCGTCCTGTTCAGATAAAACTGAAGTAAGACTGGTCAATGCCTTCATGTAGTCAGCATATTCTTGTTTGCACACATCCAGGAATGGCATATGACCTCCATCCCTGGGTGGGCCTGGCATTTTTCTTCCAGTCAGTAACTCATGAGGAGATAAGTGTGTGTCAGATCTTGGGGAACTGCGCATGGACATAAGAGCTAACGGCAGTGCTTCTACCCATGTTAGTTTTGTACCTTCACATGCTTTAGCAATTTTTATTTTCAGTGTCTGTTTGCCCTCTCCACTAATCCCTGTGATTGTGGATGATAAACTGACCCCTATCTGTGTATGATCCCTAATGCCTCTTCTACTTTCTGTAGATGTTTGTTAGCAAAATGAGATCCATTGTCTGATCTTATTGTGCGTGGTACGCCATATCTGGGTACTAGTTCATTTTTCAGCCATTTTACAACTGTCTGTGCTGTTTCATCTTTACTTGGTATCGCTTCAACCCATTTTGTGAATCTGTCTACCATTACAAGGAGATACCTTTTTCCCCCTACTCTGTTCTCTGGCCTCATATCTGTGAAATCTATGGTGATGTCTTGAAAGGGTGCTGTAGGCACAGGGAATTTTCCTGCCGGGGCCTTGAATGGTTTCTTGTTATTGTGTTTGTTGCATGTGTCACATTCTTCCACAAAGTTGGTGATGATGTCTGACATCCATGGGTGCCACCATAGTTCTTTCATGTTTGTAAGGGTTCTTCTGGTTCCCTCATGGGTGGGGCCGTGCATGGTTGGGAACAATAGTCGACATAGCTTTGCCGGAGCCACTATGTGTCCAGTGTGTGACCTCCAAATGCCGTTTTTATCCTTGCACGCTCCTTTTCTCTGCCATTCTGAATGTTCATATGGTCCGGCCTCTTCTTGGATGTCTTTTATGTTTTCTGTGGTTAGTTCTGTTGGTCCTCCCTCTGGTTGTAGTGTCATTTGTCTGGGAGTGTACCCTCCAACTTCTTTGGCTCTTTGGTCTGCTGCTTCATTTCCTTTTGCCACCCTTGTGTCTGCTTTGTCATGTCCTTTGCACTTCATTATTGCCACTGCTGCTGGCGCTTTTACTGCTTCCAGTAGGGTTACCAGTTGATCCTTGTGCTTGACAGGAGTCTTGCTGGTGGTCAGGAAATTCCTCTTCTGCCATTGTGGTCCATCTATATGCACCGCTCCATGTGCGTATGCTGAGTCTGTGTAGATATTGACCCTTTTCCCTTCTGACCACTGCAGTGCTTTTGTGAGTGCCAATATTTCAGCCATTTGTGCTGATGCAGGTTGTGGTATAATTCCTGAGTCCACTTCGGTGTGTGTACCGTCTGCGTGTTGTTCCATCACCGCATAAGCAGCCACATTTCCATTTTCTCCTTTGTAGCAGCATCCATCTGTGTACAGCCAATGTTGTGCATCTGGCAGAGGTTCGTTTTTCAGGTCTGGCCTGAGTTTCAGTTCTTGTGCTGCCACTTCTTCACAGCTGTGGGGTTTTCCGTGTCCTATTTTGTCTGCCAAATTGATGGCTGAGGTTACAAAAGTGATGTGGGGTTGTCTCAGCTCCTTCTGTATTTTCAGTTTTCGTTCAGTACTTAACGTGAATGCATTGCTCGGCAGGAATGCAGTCACTCCGTGGTCCGTGTGGATCTGCAATGGGTGATGCATGACCAGGTGGGTAGTTTTTTGGACAGCTTTCGATAGTGCAGCCAGATGTTGAGCACAGGATGTTTGTCCTTGTTCAATAGTGTCCAATTTCGAGCTGTGGTAGGTTAGCACTAACCTGTCTCCCCCTTTTTTCTGGAAAAGAGCGGCATGAACATGTCCGTTATTGACAGAAACATCAAGCTGAAATGGAATGGTGTAGTCAGGTGCAGCCAATATGTTGGCCTGGGAGAGTGCTTCCTTAATGAGGGAGAAGGCAGTTTCAGCTTCAGGAGACCATTGGAGGAGAACATTTAGGTTTCTGTTTCCAGCTTCAGCCACTAGGTCTCTGAGTGGTTGGATGAGGAACTTCTTCAGTGGCTTTCAAGACCTGTAGCTTCAGAGCTCTTTTGGTCAATTGCTGCATCTCTTCATCATCTTTGGCTGTTTGTCCGCGATGTAGGTCGGTGTGATGGGAGATGTGCGCCAACCATTGTTCTTCTGGCAGGTGAGCTAGGCCAACAGTGAGTTTCAGTTGTTTTTGCACTGGCTCAGGCAGACCAGCTATGCATCTCTCTCTCCACAGCAGGATGGAGGCCTTGGAGCGGTCATACTTCTCTCCCAAGCTGACCTCCATAGAGATTTAGCCCTGTTAATATAATCAATGGGGTTTTCGCCTGGTTTCAGGGTTAGGCCTGTCATGGCTTCTGGGTTGGCCTTGGTGGGATATTTATCACAAAGCCCATCCCAGACAACTCCTCTATAGTTCCCTAAATTTTGTCTCCATCATGGTCATGTCTGGAGATGTGGAGGCTCTTGAGCAGGCGTTTGGCTTCATCACCACCCATGGCTCTGGTGAGGAGGGCTCTCATATTTCCTAGGGCCAGGGTTTGGCCCTGGCAAAGTTCTTCCAACTTTCGTATCCATGGTCCAGCTCCCTGGGTGATTGGCGGAGGTCATCCAGTAACCCCTCCAGATCTCTGTGTTTGAATGGCACATACACTCCAAAGTTGGTTGAGGGGTGTTCCATAATAGGGAAAGCTCCAGCCCCCCCCTTTTTTTTTTTGGAGTCTGTCTCTAAGATCATATACTCTTCTTGCTTCATCCATGACCTTCACTTCTCCTTCAAACACACCTTGCAGCTGCAGTTTCTGCATGCCTCCATCGTGTGGGGGACCCTTTTGGTGAAGTGTTCTGCTGTTCATCTTCATCGCCAGTAGAGGATACGCCAGATTCCTTCAAGCTAACCGCTGAGGTTACAAATTGATCAAAAGGTGGTCTCACTTGCAGACCCCCTCTAGCAGTGTTCTGGGACTGAGGTTGGGGCAGGAGTTGAGGCGTTGATTGTGATGGTGGCAGTTGGAATGATGCAGTGGATGGTCCTGGGGGTCCTTGGCCTGATGGTGACTGTGTCCCAACCATGGATTCCCCTTGAGCTGGCTCATTTCTGCTCTGGAGTTTTCCATTTGATTTTCTAGTTTGTCAACTGTGTCAGTCAGGTCGGCTGTGCATTTCACCAGATTTTCCAGGTCGTTGTGTTGGGGGGATGTCCAGATCCAGAACTCCTCCATTCACTTCCAGTACACCTCTCTTTACTGGCACCACAGGAGCTTGAACCACTGTTATAGCCTCGTAGGATGGAGGTGCTGTTGGTTGTGGCAGGGAAGGGTACATGCTGGCAGTGGCTGTGGTTGGGTTATTATTAGTCTTTTCTGGTACTACTTCAGTTGTGCCACCAGATGTTGCCAACTTATCATTTTCCTTTTCAGTTTACCCAGCAGTTCAGTCAGCCCCCCTTGTGACATCTTTCTCCACGGCTTTCTTTTGTTTACGCCCCCCATCTACTACTCCCACCTACTTTTTCTTTCCATTCTGTGTCTGCCACTCGTGCCTGACTCTCTGCTCTGATATTCAAAGTTCTCAATACACCTCATCTCTCCCTATGTCTGCCAACAGTCCTTCCTTTTCCCACTTACAGAGTATCTTTTCCCTGTCTCAACCCATTGTTTCTGCTGCCCCGGTGCTTTCTTCCCCAGTTTCACCAACAGAAAAACTTTCAGTTCTTCCATTTCAGCACTCTATGCACAATCTTTCACTTCTTTATGCCATGATACAGTTCCCAACAGCACCCGAAACACACTATATATAAGAAACCGTATATATTTTCAACGAACAATTGTCTCTGCTTTTCAAAGTGTCAATTTGACTCTGTAACGTCAGTCTGTCTCTTGTCCTGCTGTATGTTGCTCTCAAAATCTGAGTCTAGCTCTAAACTCACTTCGTCACCACTACCTGTTACTGTTTCACTCTTTTCCTAAAGTATTCTCCCTGTCCGTTTGGACACTTCACACAATGAACCTTCACTAGTAATTGTTTCTACTTTCAAGCTGTGCCTTATTAATTTTATCCTCTTCACAGTATACCTCAAAATCAAACAGTGCTCTAGTAATTTTATTCTCTTCACAATATACTTCAAAATCTGCCTCCGTATCGAAATGTAAAACGTTTTCTGTCATTGCATTGAATTCACAATCATTGGCTTTTTACAGTATCTACCAACCAACAGACTGAGATTCCTCTAATTAAGTCAAATTAAACCAACTCTCCGATTTTTCTAACCAAGAGCTTTTTACGGTGAATTCACAATCATTGGCTTTTTACAGTATCTACCAACCAACCGACTGAGATTCCTCTAATTAAGTAAAATTAAACCAACTCTCCGATTTTTCTAACCAAGAGCTTTTTACGGTGAATTCACAATCATTGGCTTTTTACAGTATTAACCAACCAACCGATTGAATAACCAACCATTGGCTTTTTACAGTATCTACCAACCAACCGACTGAGATTCCTCTAATTAAGTAAAATTAAACCAACTCTCCGATTTTTCTAACCAAGAGCTTTTTACGGTGAATTCACAATCATTGGCTTTTTACAGTATTAACCAACCAACCGATTGAATAAGCAAACATTGGCTTTTTACAGTATCTACCAACCAACCGACTGCGATTCCTCTAATTAAGTCAAATTAAACCAACTCTCCAATTTTTCTAACCAAGAGCTTTTTACAGTTTAATTTCACCCAATGTACTCAACTTTCCGACCAGTTGTAGATCAAAAGCTTTTTACGAGTCTCTTATAGCCAATTTATAGGTCTCGTCAGACCATTGAACCTTCGAATATTTACCGCTTTGATTTTAGTTTTGCCCAACTCTCTGGTCTCAATGAACCAAGAGCTTTTTACAGGTCTAATTTAGATTTAATTTTTGTTGCCCAACTCTCCAATCCCAGTGGACTAAGAGCTTTTTACAGGCTAATTTAGATTTATTTTTTGTTGCCCAACTCTCCAATCCCAGTGGACTAAGAGCTTTTTACAGGCTAATTTAGATTTATTTTTTGTTGCCCAACTCCGCGGTCACGGCGGACCAGGAGCTTTTTACAGGCTAATTTAGATTTATTTTTGTTGCCAAACTCCCGGTCACAGTGGACCAGGAGCTTTTTACAGGCTTTTCTTTTCACTCTGTTAACAGTTCTTATTTTGCAATTTCGTTTTACTGTTTTGAGTGAAGGAAAAACTGAGTCCGTCCTGTCTGCTCAATTCAGGGAAAGTCCTCTGGCGCCACTTAGTGGATCACGTCAGGGTTACCACTATGTGCGTTTCAAAATCCACTAAGTAGGCAAGGAGAGGATTTAAAAGTTTAACAAGTATTTATTTAAGTAAAATCATAAGAGCATAAACGTGTACACAGGTCCGAGTTGAGCAGGCACACAGGCTTCTCTCATCAGACTGAATTTTCTGGCTTATACATGAATTCACATATCAGTCTCTAAGAGCATTTTGATTTATTTATTAAAAGTTGGAGGAGTACCGTGTTTTAGACTTAAGCGTCCCTGGTTGGTGCACAGACTGGTCCCAGTCTTTTGGCACGCCCTCTTCATCAGCTGTTGGCTGGCAGACTTTAGCTATGCTGATGGTCAGAAAGAACAATGCGCGCTGTTGCCTGTCACAGGTTGAGGGTAACTTATTCTCATGGTCAAACTGATATCAAACTGATATTAACTTTGTTTCTGCACTCTTGTTGCTTTCTGACCACCGTCATACAGTGCTGCTGTACAACAGTATCCTTTTCTAATTTTGCATGACTAAGCTTTTACAGTGCTCTTCCACTAAACACACAACTATAATTCAACTATGATTTGTATCCTCAT